>NC_090938.1:246590682-246896603 GCF_040938575.1 Ambystoma mexicanum
ACCCTTGTGGTAAATGGGTATGTTGAAACCTCGTTCCGCGATAAGTGAACACATTGAGGTACTGGGAATCTGGATGCAATGTGATGGAGAAAAAGGCATTCTTCAAATCAATATCTGTGGGGCATGTTGCTTCCATAGGTATATTGCATAATATTGTGGCTGGGTTTGGTATGAGTGGAAACTCTGCCTCCACCACATTGTTCAAGGGGCGGAGATCCTTAATAAATCTCCACGCCCCACCTTTCAATTTCTTGACAGGGTATATGGCCATGTTACATGGGGATTCTGATACCTTTATATAATGCCCTGTTGCCAGAGTGCGACGTATGTCCTATATACCCTCGTCTTCCTCACATGATAGTGGTTATTTTTTGACCTGGGGCAACAGTGCCCCTTCTTTCAATTGTATGCAGACCGCCCCTGCACCCTTCAACAACTCTGCATCCTGGGGCCCCTTTGGTTCATAGTACCTAGGGTACTTTTTTCAAATATTCCTGCGGGTCAATGCCTTGCTCACTGCCTGCATCCTGTGAGCGACCTGCCTCTCCTCTGTGTACCTGACATGGGATGTATATCTGAAATACCATTTCCCCCTCCTCTTCATCCTCTGAGGATAACTGTTTGTCAGTCAGGTCTGTTAGTCTTAATGTCGGATCAATACAGAGGACTGTGCACCACTCTGTATCCTCTTCATCTGTTCCACACAAAATTACCATGTTTTTCCTTGTAAATGTTGCTTGTAAATGTATGGTGAGTGTTGATCTGACTACCATTTCTTTGTTTACTGCTGGTCTGAACAAAGAATCAGTGGCCAATCGAACAAATAGTATCTTTCATTCTGGGTACCCACTCTAGCAATGCTTTACAGCAACTACACTACTCGTCGCATACTTCTTGTTGACAAATCGCAGCAGAGTTCCAGGAGAAATGGTTTGTCTCTAACCTACAAGAACAGGTAAGTTGATTTGTAGGGAATTGCCTAGATTCGTAGGGAATTGTGTAGTGTGCAGGGAATTCAATCCCGGAAATACCATGAGGTCAGTAAGGAGGGTTTTGCCTAGACTCTCTGGCCCATTGAAGGAGCTCCACATTGACTTTGTGGACATGATTAACAGTGCAGTAACTTCAGATATTTTATCGTGGTGGCTTGTTCATTCTCCTGGTGGCTTGAGGTTGGTCCCTGCGTACATCGTGATGCCAAATCTGCATCAAGATTTTTGGTGAGAGGTGTTTCCGCAGTGGGGAATTTGTGAGGTCCTAAAATCTGACAATGGAATCCACTTCTTTAATGCGTTGTTTGCAAAAATTAATTAGCTTCTGTTGTGCTCGGTTTACCCACCCACAGGCCAATGGATCATGGAGAGGCTCAATGGGGTCTTTAAGGCCCGTTTAGCGAAATTATGTAATGAATTGAAAAATGATGGCACCACTGCCTTCCACTTGCCTTGCTTTATTTGAGAAATCAGCCAGGAGAAGACCATCACTTAAGCCCTCACGAAATCATGACGGGGCATAGGTTAAGCATACCTCTCACACCTGCATGCACGCATCAGACACACACAAGACTGCCGAGGTCCTAGGAGAGGTGTTTACGGAGTACCTTAGTGCCTTAACGAAAAGTGTTAAGATTATATCTTCACAGGTTGTGTCTTCTAACCAACAGGCAACAGGAGAAAACGGCGAGGCTACCGACGATCAAGGCAAGACACAGCTGCTCCCAGGAGATCACATGTTTGTCTAGACCTTTGTGCATTGCTGGAACAGACAGTATTTCCATGAGCCTCACTGAGTTATCTACTCAACTCCGACTGCTGGAAAGGTGGAGGGCAACAATAATTGGATTCATCTCAGCAATACCCGAAGAGATACCTGCACCCCTGCACCAGCACAGCATGCAAAAAGTTAAGTATGCCCTAAAGACTCACTGTTCATTTCAGTGCAAAGGGGGGTGCAAACGACAATCCAAAATCTGAATCTTTTTGTTTAGGAAAGAAATGTGTAAACTTGTAAATTGTGTGAAAATGAATGTTTTTATAACAATAATATCTTTATTGTGATTGAGTTCAAATTGAACTTTACACAAAATGTACTTAACACAATACAACAAATTCAAATTCAAACAATTACAAATAAATCATCTATAATTTCTCAATCACATCAATTATAGTACATATAACCTAATTCATAACACATATAGAACATGAGGCTGAGGAGAATCATAAAACCAATTCCATCTAACACATGTCTAATTTAAATATATAAACCTTAATATTAAAATACTAAAATCCACAGAATTGTCATCAATCAAAGTTCATACAAAATCCATACAAAACTCGTACTAAATTCATACACAAGTAATTTCAGCTTCAGCTTCCTTATCCTGACCCTGGATCACATGTTTCCAACTTACCTCAACCCAACTATTCACTGGGAGGGCCACATTTGTGTAACCTGAAGCCACACCCGATGCAAGGCAGTCTGCGAGGAAATTGAGTCAGTATGTAAACAGTAGTTCCAAAAAGTCTTTGTAATGATAGCCTCATATCTATGGACCGTATTCCCTAGTGCGCACATATGTACAGTGCCCATGTCTGCACACTGTGTCAAGACATGTCTGGTGGTCTCTCTGATTTGGGGGAGTAATTATTGCAGCAGCCCCATCTATTGAAACACCTCACAAAGGCCTTCTTCAATGTAACATAAGGTGTTCCCGGGTAATAATTAGGAACGCAGCCAATACTATCGAATATATCAAGGTTTACATTTTTGAAATTACTGCCCCTGTAGACCACTTCTTTGTCACCACTGTCTCCCAGCAGAGCCAGGAGGGCGCAACCTGGATTAGCCTTAGTCTTCATAAAGAAATAGCTATGTGACCTAAGTGCCATACCCTTAAGCGACGTGAGGCCTAATTCTAGTCGTAGGTATTGCATACGGCAAGAGGGGCTGTGTCTCAAAACGGTCTGCCAAAAAAAACCCTCTTTTTTATTTAACCACACGAGATCCTGCATGGCCAGGGCTTCAAGCCCATTCAGGGCTATAGAGCAAAAACATTGTTAATACAATGTTATGATACCGTTAATAAAGTATCCAGCGTATTCATGCACAAACCTCCGTACTTGGAATGTCACCTGTTTGTCCCTCCTGACCTTGCTCATAATGAACTGGACGTACACGGACAAGGTGTTTAATTCCAAACCCAAATACGGGTAAGAAGAAACATACTCTATCGCACCCAGAGTAGTTTCCATCCTAACTCTGTGGACTTTCCTTTGTGATATAAAACCAGTTCATGCCTGTTGCCTTATATTGCCAATTCATTGAGAAAGGTATTCATACCGACTAAGGTACGGTCACAGACGACCAAATCATCGGCATATAGCATTGCCAGTGGTGACACCATACCAATCTTAGGGGGGCGTTTGGTTTTCACAATTAGATACCTAATAAGGTCAGATATGTATAGATGGAACAAAAGGAGAGCCAACGCACAACCTTGCTTGACTCCTCTGTTGACTCTAATCAATGATGTCAGCAGCCCCCCATTATCCAACCTAACACAGTCCCGATTATTACTCTGCAGCTGCATTAATATAAGCAGCAGCCATATCGGGCACCCCAACCTGCTGAGTTTGGGCCATACATTCTCCCTATTTACTTGATCAAACGCGGATTTAAAATCCACATACAGTGTCGCTGAGCTATTTCCCAGAGTGGATTGAAAAAGGAAATCTAATGCTCGGATATTACGGCTGGTTCCTGGCCATGGGCGGAATCCTGTCTGAAACGGGTGGAGGACGTTTTTAGCCACCCATTTCTGTAGCTCTTTTAGGACCATTGAAGCAAACAATTTGCTGGTGACATCCATTATGGACAGTAGCCTGTAGTTATTCGCATCCAATCTCTCTCCCTTTTTGTAGATGGGTATAAAAACAGACTGCTGCCATGAGGTTAGAATCACACGCTCTCTGCAGACCCGGGCAAACAAAATAAGCATGAGATGGGCCCAGTTGTCAGGGTCCCCTTTTAAGACCACATTAGCTACGACATCTGGCCCTGGAGCTCTAGATTTCTCTAATTTATTTTTAGTGAACACTAGGGTCTTCCTGCTAATTTCTAAAGGCCAGGTCAGATATACCCTTGGATATACCCATGGTGCCTGAGGGGTCATAATATGTTGTGCTAATGTGCATGGATCAAGTCCCTCCCGATATCGGATTAACACAATTCTTATCCTTTTCGCCCCTGGCCTTAGCCAATAATTTCCACATAGCTCTAGGGTCACGTTTCGCATACAGCTGGACAAAATGTTCCCATTTCATTCTTTTATTCGTTTCTTTGTGGTTTTTTAACCAAGATTGATATTCCTTTTGAATTTGCACAATTTGAGACACACAGTCCCCCAGTTGCCCATTCCGGATAAATGGCAACCTAAGGCGGCAAGTATCCCCGCGCATAATGCGTTTCCAATCAGGGGTCTTTATGTAAAAGACTTGATTAGTCTTGGTATTACTCACCACCGTAGGTGCTCTACTGCAACCCCCTTTTCATGCGTAGCAGTCGAGAGCCATGCCTCAATTTCATTGGCATGTTTGCCCTTTAAACCTTTCAAGTCAAAATACCCTTGCTTAAAAACCCTTGCACAAAGTTTACAAACATTCACCTCTGTTCAGCAAAGTCAGTTCAATGCATTATTTGGCTCAACATTGCCTCATTTGGGGGTATTTATTTCACCGGCAGACACCTTTAGGTCAAGCATCAACATGGCATGGTTGCTAAATGTATTAGTAGCTCTGAGTGAGTTGACCAATTCCAATAGGCTGTTGTTACCCGCAAAATAATCCAATGTCGCCTTTTTCCCCCCAGCGGACCAGGTTGAAAAGCCTGGGCAGTCCCCCTGTTCATCCATTTAGCATGAATAAATTCCAAACCGTCAAGTAACTAAGCCACTGCCGTCCCCCCCCTCCCCCTAGCATTCAATGTTTCATGTGGCATAGCACTTGATTTGGACAAATTCTCAAAAACCAGCCCCTCAGATCTATCCACGCATCTCGCATTCCAATCTCCACATAGTATTAACGGTTTGTGGTCTGCCCTATCTCCCCAGTCAGCCAGTACTTGATCTAAATTGTCAAACACTTTCTCATCAACCTCCTCGCCTGGCGGATCATATATATTCACAATTACCATACGTTCAAGATCATCTTCACTTCCCTACTTATCTCCAGTGCCAGACATTTCCCCCCGGCCCCATTGGGGCCAATTAGGGAGGGGTTTAAATCCTTCCTGACCCCAATCAGGACACCCCCCAGATGGGTGGCCCAATCTACCCTTAACAGCCAGTGACTGGAACACAACAAACACGTCAATATTGACATCAAATGTTACCCAAGTCTCCTGGAGAGCAAAAATGTCAAATTCGAGAAGGGTATTACAGGACCCCCCTTACCCATCCAATGCAGAAAGCCCTGAGTATTCCAAATCCTAATATTACAACTTCAACGGTTCTGCTTGGATTTGGGGATGACTATCAGCAGCCATTCCCAGCCATTGATGTTATCAAACTTGACTCCCAAGTCGGGTGCTGCATTTACAATGGGGGCTTTCCCAACAAGTTGTGGGCCCTTACACTGGGGGCAGCAGATGGGAGCTATATCAATGTGCTCCTTTTTGTCCAACTTGAATCCCAAATACTTCAGAGATGCCTGGTGATGTTGAATCATAAAGGCTGTTTCGGGCAGACGGCAATGGATCCTGGTGGCCTTGTCGCTGAAGAAGTGAGAGATTCAATTAAATCAAAATCACTGGAGTTCAAAAGTCTTAAGGAGGGAACTTTACACAGTAGAGCCATGGGGGTCAACTTATTCAGGTTCCGACTGCCCTTTATGACTGTAACTGTCCCAATAGTTAGAACTTTGGGATCAAGTACCCTGACCTCCTGTTCTTCTGCAGGGGGTTCGCTTAGAGTCTGAGTTCCGAGAGATTTCATTGTCTTCTTGAATTACCACAGGCATTGCCAACCTTTTCTGCTGTCAGTAGGGATGGCAGCAAGGCGTTGGAGGCGCTATGGTAATTGCCTGCTGTGGGACATCTTCATTTATTTATATAGCGCGCAAAAGGCCCTTGGGCATCGTGGCGCTGTAACTTGAGGGGAAACTTAGTTACAGATGTGGTACAAGTGGGTTATGCATTTACATGTTTGTACATTGATACATATATGCACAGAATATAAATACATTTTGCATGTTAAAACGGGAGATGCAGTTCGCATTCACATGAGGTGATTGTGGTGTTCATCAGGCGAGGAGTGTGGTTTTCATGGCATTGCGGAACGCCATGAGTGATTCCTCAGCTCGCAGGGTTGGTCGTAGGGCATTCCAGTATAGAGATGCTTGGTAGGGGAAGCTAACACCGCCTGTTCTGGCTCTTTTTACCATCGGCACAGTCAGCATGTTTGAGTAAGGTGTTTGAGTAAGGTGTTCTTGGTGGCCTTGTGGAGGTAGAGGGGTGGATTCTTTGCGATAGGTAGGATGGTGCGCAGAGGTGGATGCACTTATGCGTAAGCGTCAGTCAAATATCATTCATCAGCCAACTGGTCAGGCTGCCAGCAGATTTAAGGGGCTGGGATTTGATGACAACCACCTGTGCATTCTGGGCCTTTTTTGTCTTAGCTGCCAAAATTTGAAGGCGCTTATTCCACCATAGCTGTTTACGCGTAAGTAAGCTAGTTTGTGATATTTGACTCACTTCATTCTCTTCATTCACACTTTTTGAATCCATTGGTGCAATGCCAGAACATTGTTGTACAAGGACCTTGGAAACTTCAGCGCAGGATGTAGGATTAAGGGGGGCTGCTTATTTGAAACAATCCTATCCATGAGTAGAGTCATCATGGCCCCCTGATTTTTAAGGTCTTTGCGGATTGCCCCACAAAGCTTTAGCAAAATTTGTACCGCAAATTGTAAGACCCCTGGGCTGAGTCCACTCCTAGGGTCCTCTTCCAAACTAGCTTGCAGACTAGAGATATCACTAGCAGACAGTGGTACAAAATCAATGTTTGATTCAGAAATCATTTTGGGACTTCCAGATAGTCTCTCTTGGAGGGGTTCTACATTGAAACCCTCTATGTCCACATTGCGACCACCCTCACTCAAAACCTCTTGGCACCCATTGTTTATAGCTTCTGTTTCCACTGCAGGTGTATTTGAGGAGCATACATCCTCAATAGATAAATTGTCTTAGCTTCCATGAAGGGCATAGCACAGCTTGAGAAGTGAATTGTTGTGTATTGAATTTCATGTATTGAAAAGCTATGGCTCTCCTTGCAGGGGTCACACATCCTCCTTCACAATAGACAGGTTTTTCGACCCCCCAGATCTGGAGGGGAAATAAGCGTTAATTGGGCCCCTCACCTCACCTTGGTTCACTGCTACAGAGTCTAAATGCGTGGCATTCACCCCCACATTTTCCCATATCTGAGGCCATACACCTTTGAGTTGCGTGAAATAGCGGGTTTGGAGCGCCCCTCGGCTTTAACCGGCATTTCCAACAGTTACAGCAGTTTATATATTTATATTGCGGCTCAGCAAGTCTCACCTTATTCACCCATACTGGTTCAAGGCCACCTTGTTCTTACTGCGTGGGGAGGAATGAGGGAGAGAAGGGGGAAACAATGGTCTAATGTCCACACCGGCCCCCAAACGGACAGCCAACAGACTACTTTCGTGAACCACTTCTGCGCCGAGCTCTGCGGTGGGTATTATGGAAACGTAAGCTTGTGGCTCCTCCCCAATCCAAGGATACTGTAGAGAGACTTGCCAACTCGCCACAAACAGACCACTATCGTAAACCACTTCAGCGCTGCACTCTGCGCTGTGCCGTGGATATTATGGAAACTACTGGTTGTGGCTCCTCCCAAATCCAAGGATACTGCAGAGAGACTTGCCAACTCACACCAACAGACCACTTTCGTGAACCACTTCTTTTTTTGTAGTTTGTATGATCCCTGTGCCATCATGCCTCAAGATAGCAATGAGTGTAAATACAGAACGTTTCAATTTGTTTAGTTTTGTGGAATTGGAAGAGATAATGTCAAGAGAAAAAATAAATGTTAATAGTGATTTTTTGGATAATGAACTAGATCCCACAACAAATGCACATGGTTTTGCAGCAGATAACATATGGTATAGCCATATGAAGAAGGTGGGGAGAGAGAGATCCATAGGATATCCTGTTCTCTCATCCCCTATGGTTATGGCATCCATAGGGTGTTTATTCCGAGTGAGGAAGAGGTATCAGATGTGCTATGTCTAGCGCACCCAGCCTTGTGCAGAATCAGAGGGCAGTTTAAAGGGCAGTCAATTTACGGCATCAATCATCCCAATCGAAGAAGACTGTTCAGTTGCCGATCGTAAAGAGCAGAAAAACGTAGTGTTCTCCAAGAGCCCGATCGACTCTGGAAGGGGCTATTTTTTCTAAAAATGGATGGGAGAAAGGGGTGAAGAGTTGCAGAGCTGAAGGAATGAGGGGATTCTCAGAAGAAAGGGTGGCAGTAATAAACCAAGAATTCGGGAATGTATGGATGTTCCTTGCAACATCTGCGTGGCTAAAAGAGCCAGAAAAACCTGTAAAGATACAATTACCCATTTTTCTCTGTGTTTCAAGGATGATGGCACAAATGGGAACTGCAGTCACACGCATTGCATCGCTGATCTGGCTGGAGGTACGGGTGCCATTTCCTGAGGTACATCTAGTTTTGTTTTTAGACACTGAGCTGGCACTGTGTGTTATAGTACTTTAATTCACATTAGATCTTTCAATCATTAATAGTCATACAATGTAAGTGGGGTGCAGACCCACGAGGACGTGCCTCCATTCCAGGCACTCAAGTTGAAAAAGCAGAATAAAAAGACCAAGGCTCAATAGCATCCGGTGTGGGTTGCACACCCTAAAGACCACTATGTGGTTACATTTTTCATTCTTAGACAATTTTGCATACTTGTTCCGCTGTGTTCATTTCATCAAATAAAGTTGATGAGAAAGCTGAATGGTTTCAATCTTTTTAATTAGTCAAAACTGGGGTGCAGATGCTTGGTCAGACCAATGCATTTCGGAGCGAACTGGTCCTTCTTCGGGGTCTATGTTTCTCATATGCTGACAGTCAAACAATAAAGTACATAACCAAGTGCCTGGCAAAACATACAGATGCATTTTGAAAAATCATTTGTGACAACATCATACCGGTAGGCCACATAACGAACATACACAGACCACATGTAAGAAAACATAAGGGAGAAAAAAAAATCAAAAGGATAAATGAGTCCAGTTAGCATTACACCTTGCCGTACACAGCATCATGGCATGTTTCATTAACACACATTTTCTCATCGTTGTAATTGCTTCAATATCCTGTTTTATATTTAGATGCTTATACACAAGCCACTTCCATTACCATAAATTATAGTTTACTGCTATTTTTTAATATGGATAGGGAAATTTGTCCTCACGTAACAAAATGTGTAAAACTGCTAATGCCCGCTCTCCATAACGCCCATGCCTTGTGATAAATTGATATGTCATGGTCTGGTGGACCAGATAGAATCACTGACTGCAAATCTAGAGCGCATTTCTAGTTCAGTGAAATGCTGCTCACTCGTAATCTGTATAATAATAATGCCCGATTTAGGGGGTAATTCATAGATATCAGCGCAGAGGCAGCGCACCCAAGCAGTGCAGAGAAGCGCAGAGAGGTAGCGTGCGCCAGCGTGCACCAGCCGTGTGCGCCAAACAGCATTCTGGCGCCCCGCGTATTCATGGAATATCAAAGCCATTCTGAATGGTGGCACAGAGAACATCCTGCAGCGTCAGTTACGCCCCCAAAAACGCCCCTTGCGCAAGGATAAGGCATTGAAATCCCCAATGCAGCGCAAAGGGCTGCGCTAACCCTGCACCAGTCCACAGGGCTGGTACAGTGCATTTGGGGGGTGCGCGGGATGATTCACACGTGATAGGCCTTGTGCAAGCGGGGTACGTGCATTCTGAGGGGTGCACAGGACGTATTAAACGCAATTTCGCTAGGCGAGCGGGGTACGTGCATTCTGAGGGGTGCGTGGGGAGAATCACACGTGATCGGCCCTGGGAGAGCGGGTACGTGTATTCTGAGGGGTGCGCGGGACCTTTTACAGGCGATAGGCCTTGTGTGAGCGGGGTATGTGTATTTCGGGGGTGTGCGAGAAGTATCACACGCGAGAGGCCTTGTGCGAGCGGGATACGTGTATTTCTGGGGTGCGTGAGAAGTATCACGAGCGATAGGCCTTTTGCGAGTGGGCACGTGTATTTTGGGGGTGCGCGTGAAGTTTCACACGCGATAGTGCTTGGTCGAGTGGGCACGTGTATTCTGAGGGGTGCGTGGGGAGAATCGCACGCGATCGGCCCTGGGAGAGCGGGTACGTGTATTCTGAGGGGTGCGCGGGATCTTTTACATGCGATAGCCCTTGGGCGAGCAGGTACATGTATTCTGAGGGGTGTGCGAGAAGTATCAAACGTGATAGGCCTTGTGCGAGCTGGGTACGTGTATTTTGGGGGTGCCCCAACGTGATTGGCAGTGTGACCTCCCAGGTGTGCCCTCACCCCACTCCCCAGGGTCTTCAGGCAGCCCACAACACAGGGGAATACCCTGCACCCCTGGCCATGCCCCGCAGGCTGCCCACAGGTCACCATGCACAAGTGAGCACCAACACATGTCCCCCCACCCACTCACTCACCCACCCAGCAGTGACAGGCACCTGCCAGCAGGCCCCGACTCATGTCCCCCACCCACTCACCCACCCAGCAGTGACAGGCACCTGCCAGCAGGCCCCGACTCATTTCCCCCCGCCCCCATGTCTTGACGATCCACAATCATGGGCCTTATGGCGCCCACATCACTCCACACGCCACCCCAGTCCAAACACACAACCAGGTATTACATCGACCTGACAATGAAATCCGCATCAAATGACACATCCCAAATGGCAAGTATGCACATCAACACAGTTCTGTCACACCCACACAATGGGTGCATGTGATTGAGAAAACACACATCCTGACATGCATGAAACCAAAGAGAGAATACCACACATTGAATCAGGAAATAAAAATGTATTGAGCACAAAAGCAAGTTAATCAAAAGAAACGCACAAAAATGGAAAAAAATAAGCTGCATGTCCAAAACATAAACTAAAAATCCATGAAAGCAGAATCCAAATCAAAGCAAAAGCACGTGTCCAAAGTGTCGGTCCACCAAAAAAAATCCAAGGTGCAAAAACTATAAAAAACCATTGATCCATGGAAAAAAAAAAATAAGAAGCACAATCCACTGTTGAACTATTTACAAAGAACAAATCCAGGGTCCATGAGCCCAACCTTTGAACTGAAAACTATTAAAAAAAAACCTATCTAATGAAGAACTATATACAAAAACATGGGGCATTGTCCAAGCGCCCCAAAATAAATAAAAACAGAAAGGAAACCTAACATTATCTAACTATATACAATGGCGGCGGGCAAGTCCTGCGGCTAACTCTGTGATGTCCCGGGCCAGGGCATCATCAAACTCCACGTCGATGTCCCGGAGGTGGGCCTCTGCCCTGGCCCGAGGTCTGGCAGGGATGCACTCATGGCCTGTTCCAACTCCCTGCGAGTTGCCTCAAGGAACTCAGCCCGCCTCAACCCCCGGCCCATGGAGAACTCCTCCTTGACCATGGTGAGCCACGCCTCTTCCGCCCGCCGCTGCTCCGCATCTATCCGCTGGCCCAACCGCTGCCACACGGAAGACACTCCCATTCCAGGGTCCTCCTGCCCTCCGGCCGATGCCTGCCCCTCTGATGTTGATGGCCCCGAGCCATCATTGCTCCCACCTTGAGCCTGCTGCTGCTGTCCATGTGCCCTGCCCGATGATGCCGGCACATCCTCCATCTGCTGGTCTCCAGTTGTTGGGGTGTCCACCCCTGGTGGACTTCCGACTCCTGGCTGTGGCAGGGATGGGATCTCCAGCAAGCTGGCTGCGTTGGTCGGCCAGGTCCACAAGGGGCCCTGTTGGAATCTGGGCAGGGAGAACGACTGGCACATAGTCTCCACAGAGGAGGAGAGGGCCGCGAGAGTGCTCGACACATGTAGGGAATCCTCCGACCATGGCCCCTCCCAACTGTGCCACGTTGCCGCGCAGCTCTTCGTGATGGCGTGCGTGGTCCCCCCAGGAAGCACGCACGTCATTACGAATGACACACGTGCGCAACGCGACACCAATCAGGACGGAAGCCATACGATCAGGGGTCTCCTCGTCCGCAGATAGTGGAGTGCCAGATGTCGTGGGCCTCCCCCTACCTGCAGACGGGCCTGGGACGGGGCATCCCTGCTGGTGAATGGTGGTGCAGTCACAGGGTCGGGACAGTGACATGCACAGGCACCTCCGCGGCGACCTGTGCTGCCTCCTGCCCCTGGCACTGGACTGCACCACTTGTACCAGTGGTACTACCCCCACCAGGCCCCATGTGCGGCACAGTCGCGGCCTCCTCCTCCTTTGTGGAGACCACCAACCTGGATGGCTCTGCACAGTCTTTTGCAATCGCAAGCCCCTTTGGGGGCTCACCCGGCCCTTCCGCTGCAGCCGTAGTGGCAAACGCGGCACCAGTCCCCTCGCTCCCAGATGATGGCAATTCCTAGGAGGGTGGCTGGGCCTTGCGTCGCCGCCCGGTGGAGGCATCCCCGCTGCTTTGCTCCACAGCGCCGTCTCTGCCCTCCTCTTCACTCGACACTCCGTAGAGGGAGACATAGAACACAAGCATCAGGGTACTGTACAATAGTCCCATAGACAGGAAGCAATAGCACATGAGTGGCGCTGTCAAACGTCACTTCCATCATGTCCCTCCACAACACATGGATCATTGCAGGCAACACACATGCAGAAACAGGCACGTCGCATGCAATGAACATCAGCATCCATGTACAAGGGCCTCTATTGACATAAATGTTGGCTTCCAAATCACATGCATCATGGCTCACACTGATCCCATGCACACACAGTACCGGAGGGTCATGCGTCAGGGCTTGTGCCCCACAGACAGTGGATACAAGGATGACTATACTACATAAGTTAATCATCACATCGTCACGGACATGTGTCATGCATCCATTGTGTATCAAAGTCACACACACGCTACTCAGACACACAGACATGTACACCATACATGTTCATGACCGCAGCACCCATCTCTCACACCCCATCCATGTCCAAGAACAGAGAAAGGCATGCATTCATGTGTGCATTCAGCATGCTGCTCCCCATGTTGCACTGTAACACATGCACCATCCATGTGGTTCCTGCATGACTGGTCTCACATGCAGCACCATGATGTCCCTGCACACACACATCCATACATGGCCCATGTCACACATACAGGCAATTAGCTGACTACCAGCACACTGCAAAATGCCCTGTTTCACACAGCAATGCATGGTCACTTACCGCTCAACTCCAGACGGGTCTCCCTCTCAAGGATCTGGACATGGAGCGCTGGGCTAATGCGTTCCAGGACCCTCATCTGGATGTTGCTCAGGCTGACCCGTCACCCCTCTGCATCCTATGCCTTCATGAGGTGCCGGGCCTTGCTGATGTTCCTGGACCTGAAGTCCTCCCAGCGCTTCCGGACGTGTTTGAAGTTACGGGTTGCCACCCCCTGATGATGGCAACCACTATGCCCTCCCAGATCCTCTCCCGTCCTTCCTTGTTGGCACGCGATGGTGTGAAGAGGGCATCATAATGCCCCAGAACTTGCTCCACCAGGATACCAACTTCCTTGTTGCTGAAGTTGGTATCCCTCTGCCTCTCTGGCTGGGGTCGCCAGTGGTCTCGGTTGGCGCTTGCCCTGAAATGGCGACCCCCGAGGCAGGTGTGGGTGGGCAACTGGGTCCTGGGGCCGGGCTGTGGCGCAATGGTATCCCAGTCGGGAGTCTTCTGTTCCAGCAGGGGTGGACACAGCAACTGGACCCCTGCAGATGACTGACGTGCAGGCACCAAATAGCAGGGCACGTGGGCAGCAGGCAGGCAGGCAGCAGCAGATTACAGGTGGGAGCATGCTCGGGGCTCTGTGGGGCAGGAAAATGACCTTTTGGGCAGGAGAGTGGTCTTCCGTGTGTTGTCGCGTGGCCAGCTTGATACGGAGTGATTTGGCACTTGAAAAAAATGCACGTCAGCGTGTAATTCGAGGACAGACCCTTAGTGCGTAAGCGCGTCTGTGACGTAATGCGCACGGGCGTTCCCCTCGTGATGGGTGTATAGCGAAACAGCACATGAGAAAACAGCACTTCTGCGTGTTATTGCATGTAATCCGAGGAAAGGGCCTAAGCGCGTGAATGACGTGATGCGCACAGGCGTTTCCCTCAGCACGGGTTAAAGGTGAGCGGGGCCAGCAGTTCGCTGTACGTGCCTTTAGTGGAGACCGACGTGTGTTGCTACTTCATGTTGTTTCGTGCGCCATCACAACTTCACAGCGGATCAAGGAAGTATCTTGGCTGGGGTATTGGCTACGTGTGTTTTTCATTATCACGCTAGTCTGACGGTGAGTCGCGCACACTATTTTTCCCACTGCGGGTGCCCCTGTGTATTGCGTACCCGTTTTCGAGGTCATAGTAGCCTGCGTGTCCCACGCGTACGCGTTCTTCGTGTTCCTGGGTGCCATCGCGTACAGCAGGAGGTTAATTCCACGCACATAGGCTGCAGGGGTAGCGTGCACGGTTTTACAGCAGTTTTGGGGTGCCTGAGCGTTGCGTGACCCGTCACTTAATCACTGGGGTCACATACCGCCTTGCAGGTGCAGGGGTGCTGTTAACATCTTGCATCCCACCCCCTTCACCCCAATTGCCCAGGACAATTGCTGTGTATACCTCCCGTTGGCACCACTACATCTGTGCCGGCACTACTCCAACTGTGCCATGGTTGGGAGGCCACATAAGGTGAGGGGCGCCTCAGCTGGGCGTACTGCATTGTTAGGCGGAAACCTGTGCAGTTCCCTCTGGGACCACTGCAAAAGATTTAGGACTACATGTGTTTGGCAGTAAACCCACTTGGTAGCAGTCTGTACCACACAGATTCACTTGGTAGCTGTGGCTGAGCAGTCAGACTTCCCTCAAGAAGAGTTAGGCAGTATGTGGAGTATACAAAATAGGGCAATCAACACAGTAGAACAAGCAAACACGGAACAGAGCTTCGGTGTAAAGATATATAGTTATTTATTCATAAAAGATAGACTACCTTACTCTGTCCAATTTGGCATTTACTCGCCTTTATGGTCAGATTGGCTCGTCCAAGAGCCTGCAAAACATCTCTCAGGTGGGTTACATGTTCTTCCCAGGAATTGCTGAACACTGCTATGTCATCCAAGTATGCCATGCAGAAGTCCTCCATCCCATTCAGAACCTGGTTTACCATCCGTTGAAATGTAGCAGGTGCATTTTTCAATCCGAAAGGCATTACCTTAAACTGGTATAAGCCAACGGGGGTAGAAAATGCAGTTTTCTCCTTGGCATGGTCTGTCAATGCTATTTGCCAATAGTCTGTCATCAAGTCAAATGTGCTGAGGAACTTGGCGGCACCAAGTTTATCCACCAACTCATCTGTTCTTGGCAAAGGGTGGGCATCAGTCTTGGTGACTGCATTAAGAGCTCTATAATCCACGCAGAATCTAAGTTCTTTAGATCCGGCTTTTGGTACTAACACAACTGGGCTAGACCATGGACAAGTAGAGGGCTCTATTACCCTGAGATCAAGCATCTTGCTGACCTCACCTTTTATGTGGGTTTGTACGTTTTCTGACATTCGGTATCCTCTGCTTTTGACTGGCAGACAGTCACCAGTGAGTATGTCGTGCTGGCCCCAAGGGGTCAAGCCTGGTGAAAGTGAGAAAAGAGAGGCAAACTGATTCAACATAGATTTGAACTCTTCTTGTTGCTCAGGTGTCAGATTTGAAGAGAGATTTACTCCTTCAATTTTTTCATCTAAAGGTAAGCCTCTGAGGAGATCCGGAAGAGCTTCACTCTCTTCTTCTTCCTCGGATGATGCTAGAAGCAACGCTCCTACATCAGGTCTCAAGACATACGCTTTGAGTCGGTTGGTGTGGAAGACTGTCGGAGCCTCCTTGGGATTGCCCAAGTCCACCAGATAGTTGACCTCTCCGAGTTTACCCACAACTCTGAAGGGTCCCATCCATTTGTCTTGCAAGGCCCTCTGCCTTGTTGGGATCATAACGAGAACGAGCTGGTCTTGAGCAAACTCAACCATGTTAGCCTTTTGATCATGCCAGTGCTTGACCAATGCTTGTCCAGCTTTCAAGTTTTCGCTTGCTTTCGTCATCATGTGTGACATTCTCCTCCGGAGACCTATCACGTAGTCGGTCACTCTGACTGGTTTGGGGGAAGGAGCACTCTCCAACCCCTCCTTAATCAGGGCCAATGGACCTCTGATGGGATGACCATAGAGGAGCTCAAAGGGTGAATAACCTACTCCCTCCTGAGGGACTTCTCTATAAGCAAGGAGAAGGCATGGCAGTAGAAGGTCCCACTTACGCTTAAGGGGTTCTTCTAAAGCACCTATCATGCTCTTCATGGTTCGGTTGAACCGTTCTACCAACCCATTGGTTTGTGGGTGGTAAACCGTTGAGAACTTGTAAGTAACTCCACAGGTTTTCCACATGGCTTTCATGTAGTGGGACATAAAGTTTGACCCCCTGTCAGAGATTACTTCCTTAGGAAACCCGACCCTAGTAAAAATACCAAGGAGGACCTTAGCCACAGCCGGAGCTGTAACAGTCCTCATAGGAATTGCCCCAGGATACCTAGTAGCATGGTCTACTACAACAAGTATAAACCTGTTGCCTGAGGAGGTTGGAGGATCAAGGGGACCAACAATGTCAATCCCTTCTCTCACAAATGGGACTCCCACAACTGGGAGAGGCACTAAAGGTGCCACATTCTTGGAGCCAACCTTACCAGAGGTCTGGCAGGTGTGGCAGCTCCTGCAGTGTTTTTCTACTTCGGCCCCCATCTTCGGCCAATAAAAGTAGAGAGAGAGCCTTTCCTTAGTCTTCTTGAAACTCAAGTGACCAGCCAAAGGAATCTCGTGGGCTAACTGCAAGAACTGTGGTCTGTTCTCTTGGGGTACTACAAGTCGTTTGTAGTCTCCAGGTGCAGACTCGGTCGGTTCACTGTAGAAGAGGCCATCTTCCCAGTGCAACCTGTATTTCCCAGGCTCTTGCCCTTCAGCTGAGCTTCTGCCTGGTGGCGAAGACCTTCCAGAGTTGGACATTCTCTCTGTCCCTTACTGAAGTCTGCCCTGCTGGGTCCACCTTCTGCCAGTAAAGACTGCAGCTCAGGATGGTCAACAGGATCCAGATCTCCAATGAGTTCCTGGCCTTCCATTAGCACTTCTTCAGAGTCTAACTCTACCACACAGGGTTGTACCTCCCTCTCAGCCTCAGCTGAAGGTGGAGTTACGGGTGTAACTTTGGACAACCGCAGGGAAGTCCTTGTTGGCTGCACTGAAATGCTGGCTCCTGGTTTCGCTATAGAAGTCTTAGGTTTCCCTTTCACTTCTGATTTCTTTGAGACAGCGGCCGACAATTCCAGTGGAGCAGGAGTGATTTCTTTCTTCATCATCTCCTGGAGAGTACCTCGCATGGTTCTCTCCCTTGCAGGTCTGGTTAGCTCCTGTAACCGTTTACTAGGAGGTCTGGGGGTTTGCGACACAACTCAGAGTTTTTAAATCGTTACCCAACAGAACGCGTCCTGGTACCTCACTCTGTATGCTGACAGGTATCTTCACAGTCATGTCGTTACACTGGATGAGAACTGGTAATTGGGGAAGCATCTGCACAGGCCCTCCAGCTAACTTGGTGAGGAGTTTGGGTGCCTTAGCAACATCCTCAGCCTGAAAAAAAGATGTATCCACCACAGTATGCTGGCCCCAGTGTCCCTAATGGCAGGAGTCTCCTGACCATTCACCTGGACACTGTCCTTATAATACTCTTTATTATTATCGGGGATAGAATTAGAGACGTCTAAATTCTGTTGTTCCCACAACCCCAGAGATACTAAAGAAACACTGGCTGCGACTCCAATGGGTTCATCAGCCAGCAGTAGAAAGTTTCCACTTGCCATTTGGACTTCCTCCTCTGGAGCGAAGGCTAAGGAGACAAGCTGGACCCCTGAAAGTTTACCCTTACATCTGGGATCTCCTTTCACGTGGTCAGTCGAGCCACAAACAAAGCATTTACCGAATGCTTTCTGGAATGGCGGCTTGTTCTGGCCTCCTTCCGGTTTGGCACCAGAAGACACACTATTCTGCTGCGGTTTTCCTTGTGGCTTACCCTTCTGGTTTTGTTTGGGGCCCTCTTTGGAATTTGAGTTATTCGAATTCTCTTTTGAGTCTTTTTTAGGCTGTTTTCCCTCATCCTTTTTCTGAGTTGCCCCAGAATCCTTATGAGTAGCCCTGTTGGCAACCCACAAGTCAGCAGCCTTAGCTAGCTTCCTGGAATCCAATTCCTTCGAATCAGCCAAGTGCTGTCTGAGCTCAGGAGAACAGGCATCATAAATAGACTCCAACATAAAAAGATTCTTCATACTCTCATAAGTGTTCACTTTGTAACCCTTAATCCATCCCTCTAAGTTTTTCAACCCTTCACTCACCCAGGTAGCCCAAGGGGTACTATCATGCTTTTTGAGGGTTCTAAACCTCTTAAGATACTGGGAAGGGGTCTTCCCGAACCTAGCTATCAAAGCTAGTTTCACATTTTCGTAATCCTTCTTATCCACCTCCCCCAACTCCATTACCACATCAGTTGCAACAGGGGGAAGCCTAGAGAACAACCAGGGAAGTAACTCATTCCCTGTGATGTCCTGGAGCCCATGATTACATTCAAACAGTTTTAACCAATCCAACACATCCAATCTCGGTTCATACATACCCACTAATCCCTTCGGCATCCGGGGTCTTTTGGGACTGGAGCTTCTAGAGGAACCAGAGGAGAGAGAAGCATTTTCCACAGACAACTTTTTCATCTCCAACTCGTGATTAAGTTCTATTTCTCTGAGTCTTAACTCAGCTTGCTTCTGCTCAGCCTGGGCATTCATCCGTCTGAACTCTAGCTCTTGGTTTCTTTCAGATTGAGCCAAAAACCGTTTGTGTTCTAACTCGAGCTTCATTTTTTTAAGTTCAAAATAAGCAGGGTTACATGCGGGACCTGGTATGGGCCCCGTAGGTACAGCTGGTAAGGCAGACAGGGGAGCAGGGGAGACAGTTTTGTTAGCCTCTTCTTCCTCTTCAGCCTCTTCTTCACTATCATCAGAACTTTGATTTAGATCGACACCATTACTGTTATCTACATTTGCTGGAGAAGTTGGTTCCTCGGAACCAGTACCCAGACTTTGGTTTGCCAGCAATCTCGCTATCAGTTCTACTTTCTTGCCTCTTACAGAAAGATTCTCTTGTCTACAGAGGGCTCGTAAACTCTCAGTATTTTCACCTGACAAGGATTCTTGACTGTAAACATCCATAGTAGACATGTTTTTTGAAAGTTGCTTTTAGTGCTAAGCTTTGTGGTTAGTTATCCTAAAGTGTTAAAAAGCATGTATACTCAATACAAATCCCACCGCTGTACACCAGTGTTAGGCGGAAACCTGTGCAGTTCCCTCTGGGACCACTGCAAAAGATTTAGGACTACAGGTGTTTGGCAGTAAACCCACTTGGTAGCAGTCTGTACCACACAGATTCACTTGGTAGCTGTGGCTGAGCAGTCAGACTTCCCTCAAGAAGAGTTAGGCAGTATGTGGAGTATACAAAATAGGGCAATCTACACAGTAGAACAAGCAAACACGGAACAGAGCTTCGGTGTAAAGATATATAGTTATTTATTTATAAAAACACATCTATGGAAAACACACTGGCACTAATACGGTAAACAACTTCAATCACAATTACTATAAGTAAATCACTCCCCCTATCAATAGTTCGACAAGTCTAGGTTCAATGGCACCACTTATTTGCAGACAGAGGTGAATGCTTTAACCTAGATGGCACTCTAGTATTCGTTACAATGGGAGAGAAAAGACAGGGTATGAAATCAACTCGGTACCAACACTTTTACGAACAAATGCAAGGCAAGTAAGGCAGGGTCTACTGTAGATCGCAAAGTTCAGGGGCCAGGCCCACTCGGAGAGAGGCAAGGTGAAATGTTCCAAAAAGTATCACAGTGGAAATGCACTTCGAATCTTTGGCGCAAATTGTCACAGAAAGATTGGACCAGTTCAGAACAGAAAGTTAAGAAAGCTTGGAGGCGACCCAAAGGAGAGGTGAGGAATAAGATACCTCACGCTAACCGACACAAGGGAAGCCAGGCGGACACAGTACCTTGTATGTGGAGAGACAGCTCTGGCGGGGGCAGTTGTTCCTGGTGGTGGATGCAAGTCGGGGCTTTGCCAAGAGAAGAGATGATCTTGTCGTCGAAGGAAAGTTGAAGATCGTTGCACCACCAGGGAAGAGACCAGCCGCGGAGTGCTCCGTCACAAGGCACCACCTTTTGGTCGCGGTACAGTGGGTAGTGGCTATCCGGTTGCCGGGGTGCTCAGCACGGGCAATTCGACCACTACGTCCTGGAACGAAGAAAAAGCAAAGGGGACTGGTTGTTCCCACCTGTCAGGGGAAGAGACTCTCCAGCCGGGAGATCTCCTCTGTCGTTGGGAAGTGGTGAGTTGGTTCATCAGGGCTCCACCGGAGGTGTCGTCGTTGCAGGTCGGCTCAGCTTTACCCTCGTCGGATTCTTAGGTCCTGTGGCGACTTCTGAATATCCAGTCCCAAAAGCCATGCTTTTATGCAGAAAACCCCCATTCATTCAGCCTAGCTGTCAATCAAACACGCTAAGTGGTGAGCGGGGTGGCTCACCACTTGGGCCAATCACACCAGAGTGCGACTTGAGTTGGCAAGTCAACTCAGTCCAGGGTGCCTAAACCCCCTCCCACACCCCCCGTGGTACCCAGACAGAATGGCACCACTTTGGAGGGCCTCTGTGCAGAAGCCTGCCAAAAGTGGAACAAAGGGCTCCACCTTTGGTTTAGGAGTCACAGAGACGAACACAGACGCCATTTTAAAAACCGAGTTCTGGCAGAAAATACCAACCGATAGATTTATTTAAGATAAATAAACCGGTGGTATGTTAGAGATTAACGAAAACAAGTATTAACCTCCAACAATGGGAAGAATCCCATAGGGTTATATTCGGGGTCGAATATAACAAGTAGTTTCCACTGCCACCAGCCAAAACTCGACGAGGAGAGACGGGACCATGTCCCCTCGAATAACAGACCCAGGAGTAATCGAATTACCCCTACTAGTACGTCCACAATAGGATGGTTTGTACTAGTTCTGTTAATAAATTTAGGTCTAGTAAAGCCAATGGTGACTTTACATGCCCTGGGAGACAGTAGTCAGTCCCAGGGTAGGGAGTCTATGGTGGGGATCCTCTAGGACGCCCCAGTGTTACGGCACGGAGAGTGCGGTGTAACACACACAGAAAAACATATGAGACCCTATGGAGTAAAAGACCCCATAGCCCATAGAACACATTGAAATTCAAAGGAATTACACACATTCATGCCCCAGAGAGGGAGAAAAAGAGTCTCACTCTTGGCAGGATGGAAAAAAACAAACTCCAGAAATCCAGCAAAGCTGCTGGGGGACTCACTAGGTTAGGAAATTCAGCCTAAACAGAGAATTCTCCCTAACATGCATGTGGTGGCCGGGGTGACCAGGGAGTAGGGGGACTCCAGGGTGGCTGCAGAGGGGGAAGAGGCAGGGGTGCGCCAGCTCAGCACGATGTTGTGCCACATGTTGATGCAGTCATGCCAAACCCCCCTGCGGCTCATGGAGATGCAGTTCTTGCATCTGACACTGGCACCCATGTGACCCGGCAGTCCGTTTCATCGCCTGCCAAGGGCCCGAGGGTAGTGGTAGCCCCAGGTGCAGCTGTGGACACCACCACCCAGCCTCAAGGTCTGCCAGCGCGTGCTGCCTTGGCACATGAGGAGTCCATGGAAGAATTCCTGGTGGTCAGGAGGCACACCGTAGGTGCACGCAGGGCTGCCCTGACCGAGGCACGTGTCCCTGGGGCAGCTATGTCATCTGCTGCCCCGACCAGCCGGGTGTTGGCAAGTGCAGGGCCAGATGCAGCCGACACGAACCCGGTTGTGAGTCTACCAACCAGGACAGTCCCGGCCAATGAGCCTGGCACAGCGGATGTTGCTGCGCAGGGTCCATTCCAGGGTACCCAGCAGCCACTGACTCAAGTCAGGGCTTCACTCCATGTTCCTCCTGCCACTCCCTCAGCTCATTCCACCAGCTCCACTGCCCATACGGATCAGGGCGGCATTTGCCAGCCAGGGTCAGGACCAGCGTCCAAGAGGAGGAAGGTTACACCAGCAGTAGAGGCTGGGACCCCAGACAGAGCTACGGCCTCCAGCACGTCGAGAAAGAAGCCTTTCTGGAAGCAGGAACTGGACTTCCTCGTGGACTACGTGCAGGAACACAACCATGACATGCTAGTGGGGCCGAATTGTCAAACCATGGCTACCCATCGGAATACCCACTGTAAGCAAGTTGCGGATAATGTGAGTGCATTCACCCATGTGGTACGCCACAGCGCAAGAGTGCAAAAAGCGTTGGAATGACTTCAAACGTAGCGCTAAGGCCTCAAATTACAACATGACTCTGGTGACTGGCAGTGGGCCACCACCTGAGGAGGACGACCTCACTCTACACGAGGCACTCGTTGCGGAGTTCATACCAACTGAATTGGTCGAAGGAGTGGGAGAGATGCCGGACTTTGATGCACAGTCCAGTGAGTGTTCATGCCTGTTGGTCGATGACATGTGTGTTTTGCATGTGTGATGTGTTGTGCTTGATTGCCACTGCATCTCCAGTTCACATGGTTCTCATGTGCAAGTAATTGAATGCTTGTATGATACGTGCCTGCTGTGCAGGATGGTGGACATGTAGAGAAGACATGGACTGTCCTGACACCACACTTGCACCCTAATCACATGCTAGTCACCCAGCTGCCCCTACAGTCAATGTTTCAGCTCTATGGCCCTTCTGCATGTAGGCTGGGGTGTGTTTCCTCTCCGCACTGGGACTGTGTCACTGCATGCCTGACTTGCTTGTGTCCTCTGCATGCATGCGGCCACTCCACATAGGCATGCTTCCTTGCCCCTCCACTGACCCTGTGCCCTAATTTCGTCATTGCACAGGTGTGCATCACGTTGGTGTACTGCAATTGCCTGTCCACCAGCCAACCTGCCAGACACATGCAGTGGTGTACATCCTCTGCACTTCATGCAGGTTGTATCACTTGGACTGTGCAGCTGGCAGATGCTCCAATGGAACATGATTTCACGTGCATGCTCCATGTGTATTCCATGCATCACCCTATGTGACCTTGACTGGATGATCATTGTAGTACGTGTCCAGGATGACGTACATTTCTTTGATTTTGATCATCCATTCCATGCCCACTATGGATCAGTCCCGCACCACACACATGTTTTGGGTTCCACAGTCTGTGCAGGGCACAGGCCTCACCACGTTTCATGGGCCACTGACTCTGTTCAACTGGTGTAGGGACTTCTGCACACATGTGTACACTACTGAGGAGTTATCATATGTCCTGCTTTGTCCCATCATCATCTGCTGTGTTGTCAGTTGAGTCAGATGATGCAATTGATGTTAGACAGCACCATCTGCCAATGCACATGTCTTTTCCCGCCCTTTTGCTGACAAGCAATGCATTGCAGATTTTTTACTTGGGGGAGTTTTCTTGCAGCCATGCAAAACATTGCATAGACATTGCACGTGATGCCTGAATTTGCCATTGCACTGCCTTCAAGTCAATAGATACACATCATGATGTACTTGTTAATGTAGATAGCGGACAACGTACGCATGTCCTGCAGTGCATCAAACCACTCCACAGCCGTTTTACAACTTTCTGCAAGCCTAGTCCCTGATGCTATGTCAAAGTGAGTGGCAATGCATGCAAGGGTCTCATTTGTGTGCGACATGTGTGAATCATGTCTTTGCTGTCAGTGTGATGTCTATGTCTGTGTGTGTTATCTGCTTCTGACATGTGTACTAATGATACATTTTTCTACACTTTCCAGATGATGACGCAATGGAGCCAGAGGGTGGTGTTGTCATGCCAGACACAGGTTTGCTATCACACCAGTAACCCGGCACAAGTGGGGGTCGTGGGGTGGTAGGCCACGAGAACCCACATGTTACAGACCATCTTGTCTGTGGCTGGCAATGAGTCAAGCCTGGACAATCACTCTGACGACCATGTCGAGTTGGGTGTGCATCGGGTCCATTCATCTGGGGTGAGTGATTCTGATGTGGACGCTCCTCTGTCCGCGACACTTGCGCTGAGGGGCCAGATGGTGGTGGGACCTCTGCCTGTTGTGGATCAGGACACAGGGTCACCCTCCACACCAGTTTCTGATGTGCCTGGGGCATCACGTAGACGGGGGAATGTAGTCCTGCAGCCGCGGGCGGTGCCAACCAACAAGGAGGTCAGCGCCTTGGGCCCCGCAGGTGTCAAGCCCAGGAACGCGGTGGCTGTGCGCAACCGAGGTATACTGAGTGGGAGCAAGACATGACTGCCAATTCAGAATGCCAGGGGGCAGCAATGGAAAACATCGCTGTGAACATGGAGCGTGTGGCCCAATCCGTGCTCCCCCCGCTAGGCAGGTACTTCTCCAGCAGCGTGCGACACAGTCCACGCTGGGCATGGCGGCCTCAGACAGGGCACGCCAGGCTGAAATGTTGTCTTTGCATCAAGCAATTGCTGCTTACGCAGAGGCACACATGGAGGCCCTGAGGGAGGAATATGCTTCCCTCAGATCCACTCTGGGTGTCCTCCTGATGTCCTCCTGATGTCCCAGAGGGAGCGGTCAGAGGAGAGGTTTGTGCAGCTTGAGCGTACCATCTCGGCTGAGCTACGTGCTTGCTAGGAGGTGCATCAGTTGTCCAGCCAGGCCACGCAGAAAGAACTGTTACACATGCTACCTTGCAAGAGGAAGCACGCGTATCACGAGAGGTTCTGCACGCTGACCTACGTGTCATCGCCGCACAGAACCAGGCTCACCCGTCCGGCAGACTTGCTGCCGACGAGGGGCAAGCTGCGCCTAGGTGTGGTCAGGCTCCTGTACCACGTCTACCTTTTCAGGAGGAGGCTGACTCGGATGACGAGATATCTCCCACACAGGTCGAGCTGTGCAGGCGTTGAGCACATGGAGGTTTTTTTTTCCTCAACATCATCGCATGTGGGTGTTGAGCAGCACCCTGTATCTCTCCCCTCCTGGGTGCCTCCCCCCGGGTCGTATGTGGCCATTTTTTATTTTTATTTTAGTTTAGTTAGTTAACATTCTGTTTCATAGTTAGTTTAAATAGGTAATGTAGGTTTTTCATAGTTAGTGTAATTAGTTAATATAGTTTAAAATTGCTTGTCTATTGTGCTTTCATTTGATGGTGTGGTGCTTTGTGGCTTTTGAAAGCATCCACTGTCTGTTCCAGCTGGGCCCTTCAATCTTGTCTCGTGTATGCGTTTGCAGCTTGGGGTCCTGACTCACATAGGCCACTCCTGCTTCCCTTATCCATGGGCTCGCAAGGATGGTTCGGTGTTACAGCCTATTTCACAAGGGCTTTGGACTGTCATATATGTGGCGTGTCTGCTGCTGTACTACTTGTGTTAACACCCCTAGTGGGGATTATATGGGTATTATCAACCGCATTTATTCATTTGAGAGATGCGTGGTTTCATGATTCATGTGTACATTAATTGCTATACATTGTGTAGTATGTTTATTATCTTTATTGTACATGTGCTTAATGCAATTCATGCTGTAGACAGTGGCCACCACACTTTGCCTATCAAAGTCACACTGATGGTGTGGTGAATTCTGATGTACGTCTCTGACATGGTCCAGTCATAACCTGCATGAAGAGACACACAGGGGAATTTCCAGCATTAATTGTGTTTTGTGCCCTATCTGCAGGGGAATGAGCCTCCAGACCACCTTTGCCAACAGACATGGTCCATTGGACATCTGGCAGCTGGACACGTTTGGTGGTGCAGACATGCGCATGTGTGCGCAAGCAGAGCCACAGGGATTGCGCTCATACATCCAAATGAAGCAGACGTGTTTCCAGCCACTCCAGGCAAGGTGAGCAGCACAAGGGGGCCACATCGCAGCCAACCTTACACCAGGCCAGTTGCACATGCATGCTAAGTAGCACCACTGACGGTGAGCTTGGACAGATATTGGTGTTGAAGTGCACAGTACAGCTAAGATGCGTTGGTGGACTAATGGCAAGTTGATGTCAAAGTTGTCAGGGGCACACACAGGGCCAGTTGCATATATCCTCCGGTCCACCATGGTCCATTGAGGCAGATGTATTAGCCCTGTAGCGTTCAGAGCCAGGGAAATGAGCAGTGCACAGGGACACCCAGCGAGGGACAGACTTGTGTGCAGTGCATGTCATTTGCATGTTGAAATTGACACATGCACTACCTACTTTATTTGGGGGATGCCGGAACACGACTTGTACTGAAGTCGTACCTCGCTAAATGCGTCTAGCTGCTTACCCAAGGAACATTGCATGTTGTGTCAATCTTGACGCATTGGTCTTCCATTTGCAACGCACCTACGTGCGCCTGCCCTACTGCATTGACTGTGTATGAACCATCACGGGGGGAATCTTACGTATGGGTACAAAGCAGCACACAAGATTGTTTGTGGAGGAGTTGGTTACTTTGGGGCATGTATGGTGGTGTGTGTGTTGTGGACACACACAGATTAGTAACTCTGACTCTCTTTGCAGCATTGAACTGCTCCTGTTACCGGACCTGAGAGTGCGCAGGCAGGAGGCCAGCCCTCACCCCAGAGATAAGTTTCTCTTTGACTTCCATTTGAGTCATTTGGTACTATGTGCATGATGAACAGGTTTTGTCTGATTGTGTATGTGTTAATGTGAATAGTAGAATTTTGTACATTTCCCACTTTCCCTTGACAATCCTACTCCCCTCTCCTGACCCTCTTTCCGGTTATCCAGAATACCAATGCCTGTCCAGACAACATATCCCTGACCCGCCTTCCCCACTGGGGTCTCAGAGGCCTGTGTAAGTTTGACCTTGCAGGCACACAGATCATGGTGGGGCTGGTTGGTTCGTGCCACTCCTGCGCCTGTACACCGGAGCTGTGACACTACACATCAGTTTGTGGTGCATCATTGTATATTATGTACCAAACATGGTACACATCCTGTTGTGGCATTGTTTCACTGTGCTACCTTGGTTGTTCCATCATTGTGCTAGTACTTGTGCTTTGTGATTTACTGCTACTTCAAGTCATCTACTGGAGACTCTTCTGGTATATTTTGCTGCCTACAGCCTTTTTGCGTGGCTTGTGTGTTTGGCTCCTTTGAGTTCTCTTCGATTTGGTATATTTGCCAGTCAAGGTGGCCTCTGAGGGTGCGGGACACTTTATACACGCAAGGTGGAAGATGGAGACAAAGGGGAGGGGTGATCCTGTGGCCAGGTAGACTTCAAGAAAGAAGGCTACATACCCCAGGCACAGTTATTCAGTGGGTCATGGTGATATGTGAGGGAGTGATGTGTTAGAAGTTTGTCTGAAGTCCGGCGCTGCGCAGGAAGAGCGAGGGAGTAGAAGGATGATGGAAGGTGGACCGCAGCATTGAACATTCTGTGGAGCCACTTGATGGGAGTGCAGATCTAGAACACCCCAGGAAGAAGCACCGGTGAAGCACCGCTTTGCACCGGACCCTGAACGCTGTTCTTTGGACTTTGTGGACTTTGTGCATAAACATTGCTGTTACTTTAATTTGGAAGCCCCGCCCCCTCGGAGGTGTCGCTACATATTGAGGAAGCCGCGCGCACCAGCGTGCACGCACCAGGAAGAAGCACCGGTCAAGCACCGCTTTGCCGCTTCACTGCGGTGCTGAGCGGTGCGGCGCCGGGGCTTGGTCGTCATTTCTGTCTGTCCTGATTCCATTTCGTGACATGCCTGCTCTGCGGGTTTGGAAGTTGAATTAACCTGTACCCCCGAGTAAGTGTCCTCCTTTGCTTACACTCCTCGAAGCGTCCGCTCTGTAGGGGTGGATCCGGAACTAGCGGGAGCCTTTGTGTGTTTGTTTTCTTTTGTGCTCCCGAGTAAGTGTCTTTGGTTGTTATATATTTCTAGAAGCGCCCGCTCCGTGGGGGTGGATCCGGAACTAGCAGGCGCTCTGGAGGGTTTGTTTTCTTTTGTGTTTGTACTCATTCACCATGAATCTGCCCATTTACACTCTGCGAACGGGCATGCCATCACAGCTGCCTAACGGGTGTGCAAACGCAAGGTTTGATTTTAAAAAAAACGCACTACCTCACACAAAAGCTTTTCTGATGCAAATAATTGCTCCACCAAAACGTTTTTTGGCGGTAGCCTCTAATGCTGCCGCAAATTCATTAAAGGGGTCTGGTGCCACAGACATTCGTGGTTTCTTTCCAGTTAATGCGGTTACGGTGCCTGATACTCCTCCTCCAACGGGCTGCTTAAATCAAGCGCGAACTGTTAATGGGAGAGCGGGGGATGATTGTGTGATGCCTGGAGTTCCAGTAGATTGCACAGTGTTAGGAGGGGTATCCGTGACATATGTTGCCACTTCTATTAGTGAGAGTTTTGTTATGGCCTCTAATTATGTCGCTGTAATTAATTTGGACTCCATGCATACTGATTATTCTTCTCAAACCTTGTTCGAAAAATTGTCGTTTTCACCAAATATGTGTCCGGTGGTTAGTCCGTCTAGGTCTAGCGCCTCTGCTTCCTTTATAGCTCCCACGCCTAGGCAGACTAGGCAAGGGGAAGATGAGTCACCTTCTCCTAGAGAAAACAGAGTGATTAATTTAGCCTTTGAAGCCATGAACACCACCATGAGCACTCTAGTTAAATTATTTGAATCTTTAAATGACAAGATTTCAGCGCAGAGTGCGCAGTTGGCTGCTATTGTGGCCTGGCAGGCCTTGCATAGAGATTTGAGGGGAAATGATTGTGGTGAGCAAAAAACAGTAGCTTTCGCCCCAATCAGGGCTCCGGTTATTGATTGTGCTACCTCTCCTATAAGGCAAACCTTTTCCACTCATTCCTCATGGCCTTGTTCGTCCTCAGCAGAGAATTCTGCTGTACCTTTATTTACAGAAGTTATCACTGATCCATTTGTGTCTGATAATGATGAGTTTAATATATCCACTCAATCGCCAACTCAGCCTGAAAGACAAATCCATACCATCTTTGCAAAACCCTTTAAAGGAGCTCCTGGATGTCACCTGGCAAAAAATGTAGGTTTGAAGAATTGTGGCAGTGAAACTGGTGTTGACCGCATGCAAAAATCTAAAAATGTTAATTCGAAGAAGAATTTAAAATCTGGTTCCACGAACCAGTTCATTAATGCTTTGAATATTCCACCTAAAAGCGCTTCTGTAGCTACAGCAGAAGCTGTGAAAAAAATATATGGAACTGAACAATCTAATAAAGATTAAAGCAGGGGTGGCTAACCAAAAAGTTATTCAAGAGCTGTATGCCCCCTTGGATAATCTTGTGGCTTCGTTACAGACTGAAGCGAATTCTACAATGACTCCAAGTTTGGAAGTAGGTTCCCAGATTGTCATTCCAGCCCCTAAGCAATCTAACACGCTTACAGGCTCAAGTGGCTCAAGTGATAGGCGGGAAGAAATTAGAAGGGAAGTGGACGCCTATATGTCCAAGTTTGCGTATTTGCCCAATATAGGTGCTCCCAAAACCTCGCTTAAAACGGTGACTTTTGGTGCCTTGGAATCAAGTGCTACAAGCTTTAAACCCAAAACATCAGGTTCAAACATGATTTGAAACTCAGCCAAAAGTGGTGCTGAGGCAGAGCCCACTCTCAGCAGTACAAAATGAGCCTTGTCGCTCCCAAAATCAAGAAGGTTCTTCGGCGCGGGTGAAGCCCACATTTGACTCCTTTGAGGGAAGGGGTGATGAAATAGCTGTTACTGCAAGCCCTTCTGCCCAAACCAACTCCCAAAGTTCCAATACCTGAGGAATTGAAACTACCATCTCGTAAACAGCCCTTTAAAAAAAGATGCTGAACCCTGAGCAAAACATACATGTAAACACTTTAATTCTGGGGTGTAGACCTGATCCCTATCCTCAATATCTGCTAAATAGGCATAGTACATTGGAAATATTCTCCGATGTTCATCAATTTGAGGACATAGGTTCAGCAGATATTGAACAAATTGAATTTTTGAATGAGAATGTGCTAACCACCATTTGTTTGAAATTGCGATCAAGGCTGGTACGTAACATCATTTGTGCAGCAAAGAGCAAACTATTTGAGCTGGGATTTATTTTATTATTGGGTCCTGCTGAGAATGAAAACCACGAGAATAGTTCCATTCCTAAGTCAGTCACAAGCAATGTCATGGATTGTGCTCAGTCTATGCAATCTCAAGGTGCTTGTAACTGCATGACAAAAAGTTAACTAATGCAACAGTGTAACAATGATGTGATAAAGTTTGCCTCGTGGAATACACGTGGGCATTCTCATTTGTTTAATAATCAAAATTCCTATCAATAATTGCGACATTATCATGTTGCAATAAACATGGCTGACAATGTCCCCAATTTGGCATGATCATATTATGCACTTCACCCCTGCCTTGTGTGGGACTAAAGGTCGTCCCATGGCCGGTCTGATAACGTGCATCAAAACCAGCTGAGAGCTTAAAATGATTTCCACCTTTTCGCCGAATCCATATTTGCAATTGACCATAATTTCCATCAGAACAACTCTGTATGCGTTAGTTAACATTTATTGGAACTGGCAGGGTCTTGATGACTCGACATTTTCTAGTGATCTTGACTGTCTGTTGGACTTTGTGACCTTGCTCCCAGATATGGCTCATACGGTGTTGGCTGGGGATCTTAATTGCATTTGTTTTCACCTGATAAAGCTGGGGAATCCGTACGCCAAATTCAATGGAATCATATGTCTTCACGTGGCCTAATGATGCTTAATGGTTCATGCTTGGATAATAATCCGCCAAACTTCACCTGGCATCGTGAGCAGTCTCAAGCCATTATTGACTACGTGTTTGTGGATCCCAAGCTGATGTCATTGGTAAACCAATTTCAGACAGTGCCAGTCTCAGTTAGTGACCACCTAATATGGGCCAGTTCATGGCTTGCTCCCCCGAAAGGTCTGGTAAAGGTAGAGTCAAAATATCATGGCACCGTGAGGTCCAATACTCAGGTCAATGGGGTAAGATGGACCGAAGAAAGTCTTACACAATACTCTTCCTTGCTTTCATCTGCATTTGCCCATTCGTGACTAGCTGGGGAAAAATCTAATGTGTGCTATTTCGATCTTATGCGGCAGCATTTAGTAAGTCAGCGAAAATCTTCCACTCCTACAGTAGTGAAAAGACACACATTTGACGCACAGGTCAAAATAAAAAAAAAACAAATTCCGTGCACTGAAACGGAAAGCTGCTCAGTTGCCAGTTGAGCTCAGAACAGCTGTCTTGGCTATAATAAAAACACACTACAAAAATTGGTTGCGGAAACACTGTGCAACACTATGGCAAAAGGATCGGGAGCATGGGGAGCATATGCTCAAACTAATGTGTAACCAAAGCACTGCACCAATTTGGGCAACTCTCAATGAAGCTATCAGTACTCCTCAAACGTTAGTTCATGGCCATAATGTACCTGAATTGGCTTGGATTGACCATTTTGGGGCTTTGTATGCCTCCACTGCTTCTGTCCACACAATACAGGAGGAGGTCCGGGCTTCATAATTTCATCTTGAGATATTAAGAACGGACATACGATACTATATCTCTTCCATAAGCCAATCCAGAGCGCCAGGCCCTGATGGGTTGTCTAATAAGACCTTCAAACTTAACATTGATTTGTGGACGGAGATATTGTTCCAAATTTTGAAAAAATGAATATCACGCAGACAATCCCCAATTCCTGGAAGCATTCTATTATTATTCCCTTGTTTAAAAAGGATGATAGTAGTTTACCACAAAGCTATAGACCGATTGCTTTGTTAGACGCTCCAGGAAAACTTTATAGTCGTATTGTGTTACAACAATTGAATGAGTGGACAAAGCTTGCAGGTAAACGAGATCCTTTTCAGGCAGGGTTTGTTGCGGGTTTGGGTACTTCCCCTAATATGCTTCTTCTAAATTTGATTAAGGTCTAGTATGCTGAACGTGGTCAAAATCTATATATAGTGTTTGTTGATTTCAGCAATGCTTTCGACTCTGTTGATCGTCAGTTGCTGTTCAAGAACTTAGAGCATTATGGTTGTCCTAGCTCCATACTGGCTATTATTAAATCTTTGCATATAGACACATCTCTCCAAGTCAGATTGTCCTTGGACGGAATGTTGTCTCCCCCGATTCCAACTTACCGAGGACTTAAACAGGGGTGTATGCTGGCCTCAACAATATTTAATTTGTTTTTGCTTGATCTGGGCTCCAATCTTGTAGATGTTATTTCCGATGCACCTAAACTGGGTACACAGAAAATCATGTGGCTTTTATATGCCGATGATCTCGTTTTATTATCATGCTCTCCTGGTGGGTTGCAAAAATTGTTGGACAAATTTCAAACCTATGTGAGTGAAAACCATCTCAATATTAATCTTGCTAAGACTCAAGTGGTAACCTGTGTTCCTAACGTTAAAGTCACTCAATATAAATATCTGGGTCTTCCTTTTACTGGGTGGCAAAATGAACAAATCTATTTGGCACTTTTAGATGCGAAAGTTTGCTCATTAACATCTCAAGCAAACATACTACTGTATAGATATGGGAAATTTACTTTAAACCATGTCCTAAAGTTTTACCAACAAAAAACAGTCCCAACATTAGTTATGGCGCCGATACAAGAACCCCTAAGGAGAGAGCTTTTTAGGATCATCTTGAATCCAGTTTTTGGAAAGCAGTCTTAAAGCTCCCCAAATGTACTCCTTTACCGATGATTATGTATGAATTGGGTACTGTGTCTTTGCATAATCAAGTAGTCTGGAAGTTCTGTTTGTTGTACAGAAAATGTCTCATAAGTACCAATATTCCAAATGTGTTGGGTACCCTCGCAAATCACTTACTCATTCCACGCATTGCTATTGCGAAAAAATGGAATAACTATGTGTTGGACGCATTATCTAGTGCTGACATCTCGCTTAGTCCAACTAAAGCTAGACAAAAATTTTATCAGGCTGATTGGATTCACACGCGCAGTCAATGCTTGGACTACGTGGATAGTGATCCTTCTGTGCGGCCTCATAAAAAAATTACGCACCATGGAACAGTATTTAGTGAAATGTCCGTCCAACTACATTAGATCTCAATTGCTATGCATCCGGTTGAATTTGTGTGCGACAGAGATTATGGGAAGAAGACGGATTATTTCTAAAAATGAAATATTTTGTCGGTATTGTAAGTATGTTGGACAGATTGAAACATTGCGGCATCTGGTTGTTGATTGTCAAGCTTTGATGGAAATACGAAAACAATAGTTTAAGATGTGCAGTCCTCTTGCTCTGCCTCCACCAAGTGAGGAAATATGGGCCTATCTTTTGACTAATCCTAAAGCCTCTATTCAAATTGCACTAGTCCAATTTGTCAATGCAGTTATTCCTCCCTGTGTATTGTGAGTTATATAACCGGTCAGTTATAATGCTTCTTGCTGTATACATGGAGTTTTAGTTTTCATCAGGAATTTGATTTTGGTATTGTGTATTGTAAAAGCATACTGATGAACTCTTTTTTTATGTTGACATTTTAATTGTTTAATTTTTAATTGTTAAAACTGTTGAATGATCACTGTGATGTGAATAATCTTTGTGAAAAATTTTGTAAGGTTGATATTTTTCAGCCAAACTAAATAAATAAAAAAATAAATAAAAAAAAAAAGATATGTGAGGGAGGAGGGGTATTTGGTTATTGGACAGTTGGCTTGGCCTACAGTGTGATGGGCACCCTGACATTGTAACTGTGGTGTCCTATGTACATGTGTTCTGCTGGTCAATGCCTGTTCATGTGTTGTTTACCTTTCAGGTGTCAATGAATTGGTGGTTTTGACATGCTGGGGTGTCCACATGGGCAATGTTCACATGTGATGTGTAGAGGACACTGATGGTCACTTGATTGCACATGCATGTATTGAGTGCATGTCCCTACTGACACACTAACTCGCACTATGATCCACAACATGTACAACCACCCTTCCATCTCCACATGTGCACTCAGTTAGCCTTCTGGGGACCACTGTATCCCTGCAGCACATGATCTATGACCATTTGTGGATCCTATACATGCGTCAATTGTTTTTTTATTTAGTTTGTCCTTTTCATGTGATGCTCAAGGTGTGCGTCACACACAATGGCTGGTGACTATGCTGTGTGCTGAGCAGTGTGTTACAGGAGATGGACACAGCACACGGATTCTGCAGTAGGGATTTTGCCGTGCCCAATGTGCATGTAAACAGGCATTCATTGTTATGTTCATGCTACAACTGTTGGTATGCATTTGGGTATGACTTGTTTTGTGTGGGAGGTTGTTGATCAGTCATTTCATCTGATTCCATGACATGCATCATTGTCTGACGCCACTTTCCATTTTTCACATGTCAATTCGTACATTATTGGTACTGTGCTGGGGTTTTGATATTGCTTGCCATGTCATGGTGTGGCAGGCAAGAGTGATGTGGTTTTGGAGGGTTTGGGTGACATACCAGTGATTGTCATGGTTTGTTTTGCGGGGGGGTGTGATACACACCTTGCATGTGTTCCTTTCGGTCGCACAGGATTGGTTAGGTTTGAGTAGCTAGGGATGCACAGAATGTGGCACTTCCATGGCAACATTCTCAGGGTGGTAAGGTTGTGACAGTTGACTGTCTTTGTCATCATCGAATGTCACCTGGTATGTGCCAGGCCTCTAGGCACTCCGCAGGGGTGGGATTTTAGGTGAAAAATGTGGCCACAAGATGTGTCCGGGCTGCCTCGCCACGTCCCCTATCCCCTCCCATGGGCAGCGCCTGTGCCTGTGGTTGGGGATGTGGGGGCACTGCCATGTCCACCGGTACGCCCTGTCGTGTTGCAACATTGTGCAGGACACATGCTGCCACAATGATCCTGCACACTACTGGGGGTGCATAGAGTAGCTGCCCGACAGAGCGGTCAAGGGAGCGGAAGCGTGACTTGAGCACTCCGAATGTGCGCTCCACTATGCCCCTGGTTGCAATATGGGCAGCGTTGTATCTTACCTGGGGTGGTGTGGTGGGATTCTGGATTGGTGTCATCATGTGGTTGCTCAGAGGGTAGGCACTGTCCCCTGGAGAGGTGATAATGGTTGTGGTTATTGGGGTTTGTGTATTTGTCTGTGTGTGACATGCATGCATGTGCAGGGGCATTTGTACTCACCTAGGAGCCATGTGTCGCCATGCTGCCCATCTTCCAGGGCCCGGCTCAGGGCAGACATTCTGTATATGAAACTGTCATGGGTGGAGCCAGGGTAATTTGCATAGACAGAGGTGTTGATTCCCTTTGCATCACATACCACCTGCACATTGATGGAATGCCAGTGTTTGCGGTTTCGATAGATGTGCTCAGTGGCCCTAGGTGGACGTAGGGCCACATGGGTGCAATCTATGGCACAGAGCACTTTGGAGAAGTGTGCCACCCTGTAAAAGTCCTGGACAACGGCCTGCCTTTCTGCGGGTGTTCTGGGCATGTATATGTGCCTGCGGACTGAGAGGTGCGCAGTCATGATTGCCAACACCAGGTGTAGGCAGCGTGACTGCGTGGCCTGAGAGACCCCCCCCACTATGGCAGTAGTCCGCTGAAATGACCCAGTGGCCAAAAAAATGCAGGACATTGAGCACCTTCTCCAAGGGGCTCAATGCTTGGGAGCAGAGGGTGGGGGATGTAAAGTCATCTTCGCACTCCCTGACCAGGTCCAGGATGATATGAGGTGGAAACCTATACCTGCTGTAGACCTGGTCATCAGGGATCCCAAAAAGGCTAGTCCGGGTGGAAGAAATGCGGGCCCTGACTATTCCCCTCCTCCTGCGGTGTCCCACGATCAGTGCTGCGACAAATGGGGCATTCATCATAGCGGTATAAACGTGTTTGTTGTTAGTGCACACTTTTATACTGTGCGTGGGGACGCTTATGCCTGCCTTCCTGTGGCGGACGTGTTGACGTCTGTGCGCGGCTTTTAGCCTGCGCTTGTTTCCCGTATTCGAATCCATGAATACGAGTTGTTCGCGTGCGTGTGGGCGTTCCATTTATTTGCCTGCAGTACTTCCCCAGTTACGCCTTCTTTTTCACGCGTAGTTCCCCATTCCGCATGTTACGCCCCGTGTCCCACCCCCTTTTTGGTGTGTGCGCCGAGGTTGTGCGCGTCACGCACAGCGTTCGGGTTGTTGCAATGACGTGTGCGCCCGTGTGCGCCACGCACAGATTTGGCGCACAACCAGTCGAAAACACTCGCAGGCCCTTCCTTGAATCACACACGTGCGCTTGCTTTTTCACGCTTGCGCCACCTTGCGCCAGCTTGCTCTAAGATTTCCGGCGCACATTTGTTCCATGAATCAGCCCCTCAGTGTCAAACCAGTAAGGAAACGTATGACTGCTAACATCCTGTATGAATAATAATAGGGATCCTCCTTACCCGATATACTCAAATGAAGAAGTAAAAGGAATCCTCGATCGCGCACTGCTGCTCGGGGAACAGAGCTTGCGACGTTGCCATCTGTATAAACATTATGGGTGCCATAATAAGCGTAAAAACGAGTATGCGTTGTGTCTCAATGTGACTGAAAAGCGGGCGGCCATCTTGAGAGAGGTCCTATCCTGCTGTGTAGTGAATGCCTTGTACCTGTTCGAGCACAGTTACACTAAACTAGTGTAACACAACCCCATATCAATCCACTTCAAATGATTAATGTGATGGAAAACGAATCAGATATAAAAATAACAAAAAGTTATTATATCGCATAAACAATAATGAAAAAACGTAAACACGTTAAAAAAAGGGTAATTGAAATGCTGCACTAATCCTAATGTAGCCAATGGTGTTCATTAAAAAGTGGTGATATAACCATTGTGTGGATATATCTTTCTGTGATACCGTTGTCAAAAGTGGTATGTTTCTCAAATGTTGCCAAATGGCCATGCACTATGCGGTCTGCACCATATCCGGTGACAGCCTGTCATGTACCTCATCACGCCTTGAATTACCTGATTCTCTTTAAAGATTTGAATTTCAATTGGTTCTCAATGATAAGTAAGTATATGTAGAATTAATAACATGTTGGACTTCCAACTTTTTGGTTTAAGAGGGTGCATATCCCATACTTCTAGTGGAGCTCCAACACTGGGGGAACATCTATTGCCCCTTTTCTTCATCAATACTGATGTCTGTTTTCTCAACATCATTGTCATACAAAAAACATATAATTGTATTAGAAAAAACTATTTAAATCCCTGACCTCATTCATCCCATCGGGGGAGAGTGAGTTCAATCTGTCTATCCAAAATGCTTCCCATTGGACTCTCTTCTTCTTGCTGTTCTGTCGTAGGGTGTCAGAGTGGATAACTTCTAGGACTTGGAATTTCAATTGGGTAATGTGTCCTACGTCCACAGAAAGTCTTGCTACTGCCAAAAGAGCAGTCCTGTTTCGAACGCAGGATTTATGTCTGTCATTCTTACTCAAATTATTCTACCCGTCTCTCCTACATAATAGATGCCACATGGGAATTGTATGCAGTACACTACATTTTCTGTAATCTATATTACACTGCATTTTCTGATATCAATTTATATGGACAAACCAAGGATTTTGTTTGATGAAAATCAGGAACAATTTTAACGTAGTAGACTATCCAATTACCTCGCAGCAGCATCACCCAAAGCTTTAATGGGCATTACTGATCAGTACCGGCTATTTAGCCATACTGCAACCTTCGTCATTTCTCTTCTGGCACCTGGCTTACAAGCCGCGGCGAAGGCCAAGTGTCTCCAGGTGACCATATATGAAATTTTACTATTTGTCAACACATCTGAGTCAGCATTTAGTGCCATTAGGGAAGAGTTGCGGGCACTGAGGATAACGGACCTCATTACAAGCTTGGCGGTAGCCGTGCCTGTTTTACAGGCACGTCTATCGACAAATTCGCTACCGGCACCACCACCCGTGATTGGGCAATAACCGACCCATTACGAGTTGAATGGGCCGGTAATTTCCCATTCGCGGGTGGCGGTATTGCCAGTCTCCCGATCCCTATTCTGCCCTATAGTGCAGAATGGGGGTGGGGAGCATGGTTGCATCGGCACCGTTGATAACGGTGCCGGTGCAATCACGAGTTCTGCTCGCGGGTGCCACACAGCCTGCCAGGAACCCCCGAGCAGAACTCGTAATGTGGTGGTACGGTATGAACAGTGCAGGTGCCTTAAGGGCACCGTTCATACCGTAACCGAAGATTATAATGAGGCCCAATGTCTTTGCAGAACCGGTATATATTCAACCTCCTAACAGCAATTGGGGGTGGGGTGTGTGGGAAGATTGGGAGTCCCTTCTGCATATTTGTGCATCCCAATGATACAGAGAATTGTACCCTGACTCAGACTATCTCTGCCTTACAAAAACTCAGAGTGAGGATGGAAAATGAGGCATGAGTTACCAATGATTCGTGGTTGGATTCATTCTTCTCTTGGGTACCATCTTGGAAGAGCCTCACTGTGAAGATTCTGTTGCTTACTTTTGTGTTTTTTCTCATTCTTTTCTGTTCCTGTCATTTCGGAGTATGCTGACTTTATGGAAGGGCTGGATTTGGTGGTAAACGCAGCATTGTCGGTGGTGATGGCTTGTTGGAAGGGGAGACGGAGGATTACTTTTGTGATTATGCACTGCAGGAACAGTGTAATCCCCAGGGTCGATTTCTTTCACTACCTGGGGGTTAGATTCTCCGCTAATGTTGGTCCTACGGCCCATGTAACTAAACAGGCCCAGCAGGTTAAGCAGGCTCTAGATGGGGTATCTAGGACCATGTCTATGTTCAAAGCTAAACCAATTGCTCCATTGCTGCAACTGTATAAGTGTAAAGTGGCCTTGTTGCCAGGTTTGGAATGGAACTATGGTGTCACTCAAATGTCAGTGAAGTCCAGACGCTGGAAAAATCAATTCCTCAAGAATCTGCTGAGGCTACCATCTTCGGCTCCAAATTATGGAGTACAGATGGAATTGGGTTGCACACCAATTGGGGATGGGGTCTCTCTGCTGCCAGTATTGCACTGGCTGAGGTTATTGGGTAATGGTAGAGCATCACCAACCCATGAATTAATCATCTTCCTGATAGCCAATGATTTGGGAGGTAAAGTACCATGGCTGTCCCACATTAAGAAACAGCTGAGGGTGATCAATGACTTGCATTTGTACCCTCCCAGTTTATGCTCACTCGGGGAGGGATAAACCGATGAACTGCCTGCCTCTGCGAGTCTGTGAGAATGGAAAGAGAAAGCACAGAATTATTGAAGCCAAAGAACCGTGGGATGATGACAATTATGTTTCAAGGTGTCCGGCGTTATCTGCTATGGGCAGAGTTCCTTGTGGATCGCGAACTTGGATCTAGGGCAAGGTTTACCTGCATCCACCTAAGGGCAGTGCTGGCAGCATGGACTGGGGCGGGTGCAGACCGATCTTGCCCGGTGTGTAAAGCACCTTATGAGGACTTGGCACGTTTGATTTTCTTCTGCCCTGCCTATGCACAAGTCAGAGGACGGTTTATACAACCTCTATTGCAGGAATTGGGCTTTGCACAATATTGGCCTGCCCTAATATATTTGTTGTGGGTGGATTCACCACGTGTGGGCTAGTCCTTACTCATATACTTGAAAATAGCACTTTACCTCAGGAAACAACTGTTACGTATACCACATTCAAATGAGTTTATGCACACTATTTAATGAATTGTATTGTTGAACTTTCTTAGCTGCTATCTTTGGTGAGATTTGCATGATTATAGGTTTTATAGTATCAAAATTGGTATGTATTTTTGTAGGTTTTACAGTGTCATAATTGGTATGTATTTTTGTATTTTGTATTGTTTTTATGTATTGTTTGTATGCATATCTGAAATAAACATGATAATGATGATAAACCAAGAATGTGGGAATGTATGGAGAAGTTACTTGCAATATCTGACGTGGCCCAAAGAGCCAGAAAAACCTGTAAAGATACAGACACTTGCCCATTTTTCTCTGTGTTTCAAGGGCGATGGCACAGTGCCCATTGGCACAAATGGGAACTGCAGCCATACGCTTTGCATCGCTGATCTGGCTGGAGGTACGGGTGCCATTCTAAGTAACTCTGGACCTGTGGACCAAACACATATAGACAGTTGCCTCCTGCCTGGCAAGGTGTGTGCAGTTTCTCTACCCTTCATGTGCCAGTTCTCGTGATCCCTGAGCAACATCTAGTTTTGGCCCGTTCAATGCCCGAAGTTACATCTGTGCCCCTTTCGTCCCATTCGTCAATTTATATGGACAAACCAAGGATTTTGTTTGATGAAATTCAGGAACAATTGCAACGTAGTAAGCGATCCAGTTACCTCTCGGCAGCATCACCCAAAGCTTTAATGGACATTCCTGATCAGTAACGGCTGTTTAGCCATACTTCAAACTTCAATTCTCTTCTCGCACCTGGCGTCCAAGCTGCGGCGAATGCCAAGTGGCTCCAGGTGACCAGATATGAACCTTTACTATTTGTCAACACATCTGAGTCAGCATTTAGAGCCTTTAGGGAAAAGTTGCGGGCACTGAGGCTAATGTCTTTGCAGAACCAGTATACTCTCAACCTTCTAACAGCATTGGAGGGTGGAGTGTGTGAGAAGATTGGGAGTCCCTTCTGCAAATGTGTGCCTCCCAATGATACAGAGAATTGTACAGTGACGCAGACTATCTCTGCCTTACATAAACTCAGAGTGATCATGGAACATGAGGCAGTAGTTACCAATAATTTGTGGTTGGAGTCTTTCTTCTCTTGGGTACCATCTTGGAAGAGCCTCACTGTGAAGATCCTGTTGCCTATTTTAGTCTTTTTTCTCGTTCATTTCTGTTCCTGTCAATTGATCTTATGATGTTGTTCTACCAAGGTACCACAGGCAGCTGCTATGGTGACTGTGACCCTGTCCAAGTCTAGGGCCACTACCACTTCATCCCATTTGGGTACTCAGAATGAAGCTGTTTTGTGTCCTCCACCAAAGTGGCCTGATTGTGTGGAGCAGCGCGTAGATTATGGATGTGGTGGGGGGGGGGGCAATTTGGCTTGTTCAGCGGAGGAGTATGACCATATTGGGACAAGTATAAAGGATGGTTCCCCAAGAAGAGGATTATGGCATGTTAAAGTATTAACTAAAGGGGGGAATGTTGGGGTGGTCAGAAAAGGTACCCACAAACAAGGGGGGCGGGTTATTTTTCATGTGCCACATTCATGACTGGGGGTGTGGTGAACTGAGCACAATGTTGCAACTTCATATGTATCCAATGTAGTCAATTATTAATGGGATATGTTACTGTAGTGTTACTTTTTGTTTAGAACTGACGCATATTAGCTTACACGCATGCAGAAAGATAAAATGTTAAACCCACCAAATGAAATATAAGCACAATTCACACATGGGGTGCTCTGACGTATGTGGAAACTGAGAGACAGGAAGAATTTTGATGCACATGCAAGGAAGAGGGCTCGTCATACAGAACCCACTTCGAAGAAAATATGACAGTTATTAAAAATGCATGCACACTGATACAAATACATAGGGACTTTGTTAATTTAAATGTTGTGGGCCTTTTACAGATGGATGTGTGTGTCAGGGCTGTTTGGAAGGTGAACCTTGTGAAAAACTGATTCTGCTGGATATCAGAGGCCAGAGGATTGGTAAATAAGTAACTTCAACCTTCACGGTCAGCTCAGCTGAAGGAGTCAGTCATAGGGTTTATGGTATGATAAGTATCACAGCCGGCAGATGTAATTTCCTGAATTCATGAGAGCTTTACAGAGGAGTTTTTCTATTTCTTTTTTTGCCAACAGTAAAACATGGGGTGAGTCAATGCCCCAAGATGAAGTAATTGAAACCCAGGAGTTTCAATTGTATTTTCAGATGTGCTGTGTGCAATGAAGTGGAAGTTATTTAACCAGCCTTTTTCATATCGCTTGAAATATTTAGGTGAAACGTGCAAATAAGTATTAAGGTTAAAAGGGCTTAGGCCAGCTATTAGTTGCAATGAATTATGTATGCATGCAAATGTTTAACTGACCAATGATGTCATGAACTACCACAGACAATTCTTAAAAGGAGGTGCGTTCTACACATGAGCTGAAGATGGTTGTTAACGGCCACCAATGAGAGTGTAGCAATTGGAGAAAGATGGCCTTTCTTTGACAAGGTTTTGTCCAATCACATATGAGAAGGGTGCATTGTAATAAAGTATCCGGGAGTGTTTTAACTGTTGCAAAATTGTACATATGATGTTAGCTGATGTGGTTTGTTTAGACTTGGGTTAGTTTGGATCTACAGCACCATCTAACTGCTCCCCAAATGATTGTACAATGAACTTGCTTTACGTACAAAGCATGCCTTCGTTCCTCAGGTTGTGGGCACGCTTGGGTGAAGGTGATTACGGAACCTGCCCCCACACCTGCAATTTCTTGAATTTATTAGAATTATGTTCATCCGGTTGCCATACACCTTAACCACATTCTTTTCAATAAAAGCACACTTTTCAGCGGGTCTTGTTATGTGATTGTGTTTTATACTGCCCACCTAAGCCATTTGCATGGCCTCTTCTTGCTATGTGCAATGCAAGAACAGCGGGCTGGGTTTGCTTATTAGGGGCAGAGGGAAAATGCTGTGATGCTGGTGCATGTAGATCGGAAGTACTTCGGCTCTTTGGGTACACATGTTAGTAGGTGATTTCAGTGGCGGGCACTGGATATCTGTATCCAGAAAGAAGCCTTGTGTGGCCATAGTGCATGGATGGATGGATGGATGGGGCTCTAACAGTTATACAAGAGTAGAGTTCTGATGGTTTCGTGTGTTTTGGGAGGGATGTTCAATTGCTGACTGTGACCAACTTAATGAATGTGCATAGAAAATATTGTGAAGTAGAATTTGAACGTGTTAGTGAGGTGGTGTACAGGAAGACTAGGCCCCAAATTCGATCAACGTATCTAGCAAATATAACCATGCAAACATCCTACTGAGGGAACACCTACAAGCAAAATAAGTGACCGTCTTTGAGAAAGCATGAGTTTCTACAGAGGCTTATTTTGCCAGTGGAACTTAGAAGCTCCGCTTTGACTGGTGAGTGGTTACTGCCTCAGGGGTACAAGTGCTCCTAGGTGTCACATGTGCAGCACATATTGAACATGTAGTACAATGCTAATTTCTGATGAGTCACAACCGAAGGGATGGGGCTGTTCACAGTACAATTCTTGATAATACAGTGTTCCGGATTCAGCAAAATTGCACATCTACAAACGTTCTTTAGCGTTAGCAGTGATAATATTAAACATTTTTGAAAGTTTGCCTGAAATGCGGATCATGAATTCAAGCTTGCAAACGAGGCAATGAAGCAGTTTCAGTGCCTTACAGAAAGGTTCATGTTTACATTCCATCAGAATAGGTTACAAGATCCTGGCACTGTTCATTCTTGGTGGTAAACCGCATGCAAGATGACAATTGCAGACGTGGGTCGGATAGCAACCCGGACGTGTCCCAAGATCCCATCTTACAACAGTTTGGAAAAAAAAAAAAACGATCATGTTAAAAATCTATCATTTCTATTTTAGTTCTTTTTATTGGAGTTACTCTTTCATCTTTGTGGCTCTACCGGCTTCCAAATTTGTTGGGCAGGTCTAGGCTATTCCACCTGCAAGCCAGGCACAATAATTGCTCCAAAAATGGTTCATAAATCACAAATAGAATTCAGAATACAGAGCGCTGGAACGGGAACCCTCCAAGATGCACCTGGGTTCCTCACCTCCCCTATATCACAGTTTCCTGCTCCACTAATTACAGTTTCTGCGCTTCCACCACCGAGTGGTCGGGACAGAGAACAGCTTTTGCACCGCTTCTTTTAGGGTATGTATTTTTTCCATTTTCAGTCCCTTTTGTCATGTTTTTCAAAGTTTTCTGGTCTTGTTTTTCATTTTGGACCATTCCTTGTACACTGCTTTGTTTTTAATTTTTCAAAATGTTTTAATTAAAACCTTTCAAAATGTAGCTTTTTCTGCTGTGACGAATCAGCTTCCAGGGTAGCAGTGTCCCAGGGTGAATATCAGTTTCTAAACATCAATCAGCCCCATACCTCTAATACACCAGAAGGGTTCCGAACATGTTAATAACAAACAAATTATAAACCTCCACTCCTCCAAGTGCTGGTAGTGGGACTTTAGGGATACAGAAAACAGTGCAGGTGTGCAGGGGTTGCCAGGAAGGCAGTGCAGGTGTGCGACTGGCGGGGTAGGGGACCTGGGCCCAAGATCAGATGGTGGCCAGGTAACCAGTGCAGTTTCAGTTTCAGCCAGGAAGTCAGCAGGGGGGAGAGGAAGAGAAAAAGCTGAAGCAAAGAGAAAGGTTTTGAGGTGCTTCCGGAACCGGAGATGATTCTTCTCAAGTTTCAGGGAGGCAGGGAGGCTGCTCCAGAGGGAGGCCCCAGCTAAAGAAAGAGATCTATTACCAACTCGTTGCTTGGAGAAGCGACTGACCCTGAGGGAGTTGGAGGCGGATGAGCAATCCTGGGGTCCCTACCAACAATCTCCGGTATGAGTCAGGTCATAACCAGAGTTCTTTGCAACAGGAAAGGTAAAGGGGTGAAAACGTGTGATATTAAGTCCCACCTATCTTCCCGTCTCTTGTTGATCAAAGAGTCTCTCTGGTTCCTTAATAAAGTAGCAGGTCTCCCTACGACGAGACCAGACTCTCTGGCTCCTGCAAACGACATTCTAATACCTTATGAATGGGGACCCCCTAACGGGGTAGCTTACTGTAAACACACAGTCAAAGACATGACAGCTCACTGTCACTGATACTGAGGATGGGTGCTGGCTTCAGGTTGACACAGTTAAAAATGAAAAGTTGTTGGGTTTCCTGTTTCCTTTGTTTACTTCTGTAGTGAGGCCCTAAGTGGGCCTGTTTGAAGTACCCTCTAATTGGTATGTTAATCGATGCCACTAGATGCAGGGCCTAACAAAAGAGCAGGGTATGTCCATAGAGCCTTTGTTAGTTAATCAGGCTGATCATGGCAAGGGGGAACTTGGTCCTCCCCCTTCTTGGAGATGACAGTGTATTCCTGGCTGTCATATTCCAACTAAATGACAGAGCCGAATCTGCCTGTAGGGTATGTTCACCAAGAGTAGATGGGTCTATGCGTTTATCGTGGCGTGAGCATAGGAAAATGTGTGTTGATTAGACCCACACATTTTCCTGAGATTGGTCTACCATCATTCTATTTCATTTGAAATGTCAAAAAGCCCAGGCGAGCGCACGCCCATCATGCAGATGGTCGAATTCCTCACACCTGCCATCCGGGATCACATGCCACACATCACATGTTTTAAGGTGTGCATTCAATTCATGTGTGCCTTCTCGGCAGCATACTTGCACAGACCTTGGATCATGTGCCTAGGAAACTCCTGTGTTTTATAAGTTGTGCTGGGGGGCTTCACTACACAGCTGCATGTTGGCCACGAGAAACTGATGTGTGCAGTGTCGATATTAATAACGCAGAGACGTGATGCTGGTTAAAAAACATGCCTGTGCCTTGGGCAGTCCTATTTATTGATGTGGTCACATGACAACCAATGTTCAGTCATGGGGATAAGGAGGACATCCTGAGTATGTAGTCGGGCCGTACTGCGTGACAACATCCCATCTCAGTGATATCAACAATAACCTAACTGTACTAACTTTATTAGAGTATGTAGTTTATTAGTCACTTTGGAATGGACCTTTCCACTCTCAGTTGAAACTGCCTCTGCTTGCTGTTCATTCCATCTGGGCTATCATCTGGCATCAACTTTTGCCTATCCATGTCAAATGCTGTCTGCTCATATCCTATTGTGGGAATTTTTTCTACCCATGTTGTCCTTCTCCTCCACTGATGTCATCTCCTTCAGGGTCCTCATTCGATATGGTTATGTGTGACTGTCTGTAAGCAGCTGCTACCATAGAACCTTGCTTTTCTGTGATCGTCCAATGAATCGGTTCATAAAAAAAAGGTATACAGTGATAATAAGTAATTTGAAATAACAAACAACTTTTTAAATGACCCTAAAATAACGAAATTAAAAACTCATTTATTATTTTAAATATATATGGGGGTTGAGCTAAGCAAATAAAAGAGGTCCGAAGGGGGTTATGACCTAGGAAAATGGGAGGCTTGGAAGGAGACACCCCAAATTGAGGGTTATGAAAAAAGATTTTGTTATCCCAGTTTTCGTTGTAATCACATGGAACCATAACAATGGCTGAGTTTGTCTCTGGTTTCTGTTTGGGATTACTGCCTGGTCACCTATGCAAAGGGGAAACCCATTTAAGCGTTGTCTCATGGAGTCCCCTGATTTCCATTATTTGTTTTTGTCTGACCTGATCTGTATCTATTGTTGGTCTTTCTTGTGACTAGTGGTGTGGCAGGAGAGATCTCATCTTGTGATTCCGAAGAGCTTCTGACAACCCTACTCCTGTTGCAGTGTGTAGGGTTGTATGATAGACCATGAGGAACCTCATGAGAGCATTTTCTAGTACTTCACCCTGTTTGTGAGCTACTCAGAATACCTTTTTTAAGAGTTCTCATGAACCTCTCTGTTTCACTATTAGCTCTCGAGGAGTATGCATTATGCTTTGTTTGTAGAAACGATTCAAGCTCCTTGCCTTGGAATAGTGGGCAATTTTCTGACCTGAGTGTCTCTGGTATACCATGTGCTGCAATAGTTATTCTATCAATTCAATTTTTATATATACATTTAGCAACAAGGCTTTGTATAACAAATAACATACAGATCATATACAAAAAATTCATGATTCACAGAAACGCCACGGACTGGTCAAGACTTAATCAAGACATTTAAAAATTTCAACTAAGTACATGTAAAATCGAACAATAAAATATATTAAATTTATATTGTTTCCCTGAATAAAAGTGAACCATAGAGACAGTATTTCATGAATAGTGGTCACATTGTCATATGCTTTGAAAAACTTCATCTGTAGCGAGTCTAAGCTATCACATTCTGTTATCAAGTGTGACACTGTTTCACATACCAAATTTCCGCATAATCGACAAAAGGTGTGTGAATAGTGAGAATAGTCGTAACTTCCATTAGACGAAAGGACCACTGACGCATTGAATTTGATTAGAAGGTAAGTACGAAATATATACGGACTCGGATAGGTGGTGATGTACCTCGGAAAGGAGGTACGTACCATTCTTTAATTGCAGAAATCACTAGTAATTGTCGTACTCCCAACATGCAGCATATTTTGCACAAAAGCAGCCTCTCGTAATTTAGTCTTAAACCAGTGTTTTACATTGCCGGATAGAAATGAAATGTTTCCCTCATATCACCATTTGTTATGAATACACTTTAAAACACCAATGGTTCGATTGAAATATTATCTTCGAGACTTTAAAAGGCCTTCATATAGGGGACAATGATTGTATCGGATTGTACTGTAAGTAAGCATTCAAGGAGGAGTACACATTGAGCAATATATACATTCCATATACCCTTTAGATAAAATTCAAGGTATAGGTACTCCACACTGATGCATTGGGGGAGGCGAAATAGCCTCCGCAGTATTTTATATTTTAGCTTCAAAAACAATCATGCGTTCTTGTATTTTTGACCCCAAATTGGAACAGCATAGGACAGCATAGACAAAATCTTTGCATTGTATATGGTCAGAAAAGCAGATGCACAATAGCCGTTGTTGCGTCCAATGAATGTACTAAGTGCATACACTGATATCACACATTTCCTTTTCACTTCAGACCAGTGCAGGTTCTATTTCAATTTGTCATCAACTACTAGGCCTAGATATTTATAACATGACACTTGCTCAATCGTTTCAGTAGATAAGGTCCATCAGAATCTTTTAGGTCGATATTTCTTAGTAAAAACCATTGTTTTACTTTTGGCGATGTTAATTTTAAGACCATTAGCTTCCGAGTATGTAGCTAGGGCATTCAACATCAGTTGAAGTCCTGCTGGTGTGTAGTCTAGAAGGATAAGGTCGTCTGCATATGCAAGCCAGCCTATGGTGACGTTCTTGATTTTCACAGGGTTTGCAGCATGGATCACAAATGCAGCGGACATATCGGCTAAATATAAGTTAAATAAGATGGCCGTGATCATGCATCCCTGTTTGACTCCAGAGTGGGTAGCCATGGATTTCGATAGTCTGTCCACTGCATTTAGACGCACACGAACAGTAGTGTCTGCATGTAGGATCATCAGCATGCAAAGCAAGCCAGGAGGAACCCACCAGGCATCCAATTTCTGCTACAACCGATTCCTACAGACAGTATCGAAAACAGCTGAAAAATCAATAAATGCACAGTGTACATCTAGATTATGCCGCAGCCAAGAGTGTTCAATGGCAGAGGTAAATATAAGCAGGTTGTGTGATGTGCTTGACTTGTCTCTAAAACCAATTTGGTTTACTGGCAGAATCTTATTGTCAGCAATCCAAGAGTTCAACTCAAATAGGAGGACTTTTGTGAACATTTTGGAGGTGGAATCGAGCATGGCTAGCATACGGAAATTGGATGGGTCATCCCAAGCCCCTTTCTTGTGGACATTTAAAATAGTACTGGATTTACAAGATGGAGGAAGTATACCATACTGGCCAATGTGAGAAAATAGTAGATGTAAGACAGCACCCCATAATGCGGGGTCTCTTTTAATTACAAGGTTGCATATGCCATCGGGACCGGCTGCGCATGAAGATTTTAATCTGTCGATGATAGTTATAATATCTAATACCGAGGCTTTGCATTCCCATGGGACTGCAGGGATCGGTAAGATCGAGTTAGTGGATTCAACTCGACCAACAGTAGATTGGATGTGTTTGGCCCATGTATCTTCATTGATGCAGTTTAAAGTTAGTTCACGTTTTTTGTTCTTCGCAATCAATTTCCATATCCCATTGCCCATCACCCAATAGGGCTGATCTGGTGATTTTCTGCCATAAATGCAACTCCACTTCTTTGTTATGGTTTTTAAGCCAGTGTTGGTAGGAGCGTTTGAGAGCACGGACTTGGGCTATGATTGATGACTCAGGAGACACATAATTATGATGGTACACAATGCTCTTAATTTCATGGCGAAGATCTCTTTTTGAAGATTGAATCAACTCATCATTGCTGGGTCTAGAAGTCAGGGATATATTAACTCTTTCAAGGACTGATTTGTAAGATCTTTGTTCAATCGCTTTACTATGGATTTCAACAATGATTTTCAAAATATTTGAAATCATTACCGCACCAATATTTAGATCAGATTTACTAGATCGCATAAAATCGGGAAGTAATGTCTGGGCCATGATGTGTGCGTCCTGTATGTTATTATTTTTTCTCCGAATGCGATTGAGCCCTTCACTGAGGGATATCTGCTCATTCGTGCCAGAAATTCTGGCTTAACAGGTCATTGGCGAGTGCCAGAGAAGTGTTCTTTAAACTTTAAGGGTGACCATTGCCAATAGCATTCAGGGATATCCTTGGATTAATTTTTGACAGTATTGTTTTGATGGGTATAGACTATTTTCGTTTTACGAGGCACTGCAGTTCCATTACAGCATGAGGTAATTAGTAGCCCAGATTTATGTGGGATACATTGCTTAGGGTCTATTGCCAAGTTGGCCTTATTGGACATTGATGTCACATCAGTAACTGGAATTGCAGGGCTCCTTTTTGTGACGGGAATATTAACCCTTTGGGTGATATAGCCAAGTTGGAGAAGATGTTCTTCAAAGCCCATGATGTAATTAACGGTCAACTAACTGGATGTCGTTTGAGAATATGACTCTCAATGGTATAATTGCATTGAATATTTTCAATATAGCTGATCTATTGAGCGGGCATTGAGGCTGATCTACAGGGACTTGTGTCAATTGTAGCGCCACCATTATAGCAACCTTAGTGGGAATTGACGTACCGGAGCAATGAGGAAAAATATCTTCCACACCCCCATTACCTGTAATCCATGCCTTAGGAAGAGTCATCTGTCCATTATCCGTATGACAGGGGGCAATAATTTTTGTTTGTTTTTTTTGTTTAGGATTTTGAATTTTTCTTGTATTGGCAGTTTGCCTTATTGCCATGTTACTTACGATATTGCTGCATAATGGTATTCCAGATGAATCGGGATTGGATACAATAACAGTAGGCTCAATGTGCGCTGAGACATTTTTCGTAGTCAGAGGCACATCAACAAGAAGAGGATGATCATGCAAAAAACTACATTTGCTTTCAGGTCAGCGCCGCTTACCATACATAAATGCGTGATGGACACGATTTAATAGTCGCGATTTACACATGAGTGGTTTATCGCAAGGTACATTGATTGATTCCTTAGTCGGGGACCGTTTTGTCTGAGGAAGAGGTAAGGACAAACAGGAAGATCTTTCATTGAACATTGCTCACCACGTATCCTCCTTAAACTAGTATGAATCAAAAGTGATTGGATGTCAATTTTGGTTTCTAGCAGGGTACATTAAGCCAATAGGCTATACAGCAAATTTTCAAGAGCTTCAAATTTATCATCAGATGTCATGCTCTGATCGTTTTCGCCATCATCCCTCACAGTACCAGGATCAGTGGTAACCTCATGTTTAGGTATTATGTGAGGGGGATAGTGTGCTTTGGAAGATGATTTAAACATGAAAATGGGGAGAGCACTAAAGTTCAGGCCAAGGAGATTAATAGTAGTTGCAGTCACAGAGTCAGAGATTGCTAGAGAAGGAACTTTCGGGTTGATAAGGTTAACTAACATTGATGGGGCAGTAAAATATAAAGGAGTGGCAGTTGGTTCACCGATTGAACCGTCAAGACCTTGCTCTAAGAATTCAAGTTCCATTTCCTCTAACTGAGAGGTGGATAGGTCAATTGCTTGTTTTATACAGGGATTCAAAGTCACACAAGAGTATGGACAAGCAGACAATGCAGATGCTGCTAGAGTCAAGTTGTTATCATTATCAATAAGGACAGTTGGTCCTTTTGGTCCAGACAGCGATGGGTCATTATCATCTATTTTCACCACCATATCATGAGTTGCAGTAGGGTGGACGGGGACTACACTGACGCCCAGATCATGCTCTGGCTGCGAGTGCAAGGACCCACCAAGTAAATCAGTTAAGAGTTTTGCACTCACGTAGCCCAACTCACCAGATAGTTCTAGTATCAAATCATCAGTGGTTTCTGCCTACAAGAGCGCATTGCTCGCAGTGCTGGCACATTCCGGTGCTTGAGAAGAAACACAGTTGGGGAAATATGCAGTAATGGCGTTACTATTAGTTATTCTATCACTGGTATGACATCTTCAGTGGCTTTGGATGAGACAAACACTGCTTCGGGATACTTGGAGAGTACCACCAGAAAGTGATGTGAATAGAGTACAATTCCGAAGTTGACTGTCTCGTCTTTTCAGCTTACTTATGTCTGGTGATTCTATTGGGGATGTTGTACAGTGAGTTTCAGTTCCTTGACACCACTTACATCCTTGATGGTATGATGCCTCCTACCATTCCAGGTTGAGAAACCACACCTTTTCTCAAAGATGCATTACTGGTTTCTTGGTGTCCGGAATGAGCACTAGGTGAGCAGTTGCAAGTAGATCTGGGTCACCTGGCCTAAGCACCACCCACATTCTTAGCCGTGCCTCTTCCTTTCTGCTCTTAACTCTTCGGTCTAGGGCATCTTTCGCCCGGGCGTCTGAATTGAAGGGCAGACAAAGAAAAGGGCAATTCCTCTTTGGGCCTGTTCCGACCAGGTGGAACCAGGGCCCGAATGCCAGCATGCACCAACATATCTTTTCTCCCTCTATCCACACAGGCCATCCCCACCATCATCAGGCAAGACCAACGCAAACTTCTCTGGTGCTGGGTTGTGGACAGGTGCTCCGTGGCACAGTAAGTTGTGCATTTGTAAAAGGTGTATTCTCTTGCTGCAGTGTGTGTGTACCTACCTGTTGGCCGTCCCCCTTCCCTCCCTCCATGCTCCCATTGATTGGTGGGCCCTTTAAATCGGCCACCCAAGGCACCCTCTGCCTTGGCAGCCCCCTAGACCAAGGACCGCTCCAGTGGTGTCTGCCGGTGTCCGCCGTGGTAGCACCTAGTCTGCAGCCGTCGACCTGCTGCGACTGATCAGGTAAGTGAAATCTGGGTGTGTTGTATTGTGCCGTGCAAAAAAATGTATCCTTTTTCTTCTTTTGGGAACGTTGAATCTGGGTGTGTTGTATTGTGCCATGCTTGTAAACTGAGCCTTTTCCCCCTTGTAGGAAAGTCGAATCTCGGTGTGGTGTATTGTGATGTGCTCAAAAATCTAGCCCCCCCCTTTTGGGAAAGTTTAATCTGTGTGTGTTATATTTTGCTGTGCTCACAAACGTAGCCTTTTTCCCCATTCTAGGAAACTCTAATCTGGTTGTGTTGCATTGTGCTGTGCTTAAATACTTAGCCCACAACTTGGCGTGCACCACTTGGCCGCGTGAGCTCCCTTGCTTCTCTAGCCGAGTGTGCTCCCTCGCATCGTAGGTCTGTTTGGGGTTTTGTCTGAGGGTTATTACATCATTTGGGTAGTATTTAGACTCACGGTAAAATGGCAGTATTTTAGTGTTGTAGTATAATGGTGGTGAGCATATTTATGATAATGCCCTATATGATGAGACAAGTCTCACCTCCCTTATATTTATATTCTGTTTAGGGTTGACTGTAAGTGTAAACTAATGGACTTCACACTTATGGGAAAAGAGCAGCATCAGCTGTTTTGCTGGTCACTTATTTACAAAACCAGCCTACCGTTTTTGTCAGCATGCACAGCTGAGACACACACACATGCATCATAGGGTTTCTAGCTTGCTAGCTGGTTATTCAACCTTTACCTCTCACTTTACCACATGAGGTAAATATTTTACCGCTCTTGGGTGCACTATGACACTTTCTTATTCTTTCCCCTTTTTAAAAATAATTCCCATGGACACAAGGATGAGATACCACTAGTTCATTTTTTGCAATTTTAATGTACGCGTTATAATGTAAAGATAGGTTTTGCAATACACATGTTAAAACTAGTTACAATGGATACATGTCATTTTGTTCACAATGAACACATTAATTTTTTTTTCTTACCAAAACCTTGAAAATCAATGCGGTTACAGAGTGTACTTGTCTAAGAAAAAAGATATAATGAACACAGTACAAAACATGAACTTTTCCCTTCATTACACATGCGTGAGAAAAACAGAAAAGACTGCCTAACTGACAAGAAATGCAAAACACCATTATCTGCACGCTCCCCAAAATTCCACCATACTCACATTTAATGTGTAGAATTTCTGTGCTGAAGAAGCCCCTCTCTGGATCATCTTATCTGCGAGCAGAATGTTGCAAATGTCGAAGCTTTTGGCAGCCCAGTTAGAAGTTGGCGACCTCACCCAGACCACTTTCGGACTGCTGCCTGGTATCTTACTCTCTCGTGCACAGCCTGGCTATGCCCATATGCACAGCCCATCTGCAGACTTGATCTCTTCTCTCTGCAAAATGATGACTGAATCTCCACCCAGTCTTCTAGCTAGATTTATACCATAGTCCTGTCAATATTTACTTATCCTGCCTTTTTTCTGATGTCTCCTGACACCCCATCTCCCTTCTAGAATCATGACATTTCTCTCTCCCAACACCCAGCTTCTGTGCCTACTTGTATCAACTTTGCTTCCTGCAGCACACAATGCCCTTCTGAATGGAGAAGACAGCCCATTAATTTTGCGTGCAGGCTTACATTTCCACTGAAAGACAAACAGAATCTTCCATCTGAGATATTTGCACTGCAATGTTAAAGGGTACATTATTTATTTTTTAAAAATTTTTTTTTATTGATTTAAGCACCAATCACAAAAACAATAAAGGGTACATTTATTAATTAATTACTGGGAAATGTTATTTAATAGGGAATAGTGAGTTGATTAATCTGCGTTAGCTTATTCAATGCAAACAATACAGGTGACGGATTCACTATAATATAGAACATTTTACACATTGCCATTTGCTGTCTTTGCATTCATTGCATTCATTTCACTGCCTCCATTGAAAGTAATGTAATGTCATGCACTACTCCACATAGGAGTTTTGTAAAGTCATGTATAATTCTACATCTCCCTCCTTTTCCTCATGCTGTGATCGCCTGCAAAATCATGGCGGGAGAAATAACAATCAATTTTACTAAAATGCGTGCACCACAGGGTACCTCTCCTTCCTCATTGTTGCCAGAAGTATGATTAACATCCTAATTTTAATGGTAAGAACCACTAGCCATCTCCCTATTAACTCAATTGGGACTACTAAAATCACCATCCCTCTTTCTACCCAGGCACCCCAGTTGAATGTGTTTCCTTCCATCAAGCCTGTATTGTCTTTCTTTAAATTCATTTGACAGCATGCATCTTTTGTGTATCTCCCTTTGAAATGTCCATATTTAAACTAACAAAACAAATCATATAAAATATGTACTCCCAATTGAAATGTCCATGAAAAATGGAAAGTCCATATTCCAAAACACACTTTTGTACATATTGCATGGGATAAGCAATATCTCCCACAGATACATCAATAAATAATATGTATGCACAGGAGAAAAAAAACTTAAAAAAGACAAACTTCAAAAAAAAAAAAACATCTTTTGTCCACAGTTCGATCTCCATTTTTTGTGGAGCGCAGCACTGCAATATGCTCCATAAACCAGAAATGGAAAGTAAAACACGAGTGAAGATGAACAAAATAAAGTGAAGATTATGTATTTTAGTTCCTGGTACCCAGAATGTACAAGACCACGCCTCCGGAATGTCCTGTCCATTAGTCTCTGCTCAACCACTTCACACAATGCTGTCATCAGCAGAACTCCTCCAGTCCGGCACTTCATGGAATCTCCTCCACAGGCGTCATCTCTCTGCATTTTAGACTCCTTATCTTCACCCCCATTCTTCGGTCTGGGGACTTTCCTGGGGCCTCCGAACCCATTGCATCCTCCAAGGGTCCAGCGCTCCAGGGATCCGGCCCGGCCAGGGCAAGGAATTAGTCACCTAGATTAAAAGAAACAAAACAGATCAAGTACCTAGCATAAAAACATTTTCTATCGCTCTTCTGCTACAAGGCCTGAAAAAAGACTTATTGTTAATACATAGTGACTCCATGACTACTGGTCTGTCACACTGGAACACCTGAAATTAAATTCATCATTACGCAAAACAAAAAACATCCCACATCATGCAACTAACAGAATTCCAAAAATACACACCCCACCCCATAATATTTTCATTTCAAAAACCCCTTACCATTTCCATCAACTGCTTGAAACCCATTCAGCAAGACACCCCGCTACAAAATGTCACGGGAGCCCAGTTTGATTTAGCACCATATTATGAAACAACTTTTAAATGTCATGTGCGGCTCTATTCGCCTCTGCTCGCCCAACAGGCCGTGTGTTTACACATGGAATGACAACCCCTTATATGCTCCATCATACTCGCCCTTGTGTTTACTGTATGTTACATGCACTACAACCCATCCTCTGTTTAATGTGTATGCTAGCAAGAAAATTATTGTTATATGTTATACCTCCAGAAAAACAGGCGTGTTTACCTCAATTTCTCTGTTAGTTTTATTTTCACTGCACCTATTACTTTCATTAAACTAGCCTCAACTTGCTCAAGCCTTCTCACCTCATGCTTTGTGTGGCAAGGCTAAACCTGATTGACATGGACAAATTGCTCTGTTGTCACGTCACCTTCCTTTTTGATAATTGTATATAGCACAGGGGAGACCTTGTCTACAATTTCAAATGGCCCATGACATGCTGCTAAAAATGTACAGTTTTTATGTTTATTTTTCTCAATTTTTTACTTATAAACCTGATCACCTATTTTGTATTCTCTTACAGACGTTTTCCTATCATAATAGGTTTTTTCACTATCGGCAGCTCTCTCCAGATTCTGCTGCACAAATGCAAATGTATGTTGTAAGTGCTTCCTCAATTCCTCTACATATTAGTGTATTGTGGAGGCCTTCACAAGTGTTTTCTAATGCATCCTGTACAGTAAATGTTGTGGCAATACCATTTTTCTCTGTCAATATTTTGTGAGGGCTGATACCTGTTGTCTTAGTGGGAGTTGATCTAATGGCCATCAATAACAATGGCAGCTGAAGATCCCAACTAGAGCCTGCCTCAGCTACACATTTCTTTAGTATGTCTACTATAGATCTTTTGTTTCTCTCAACTGCACCTGAAGATGATGGTCGATAAGAGATGTGCATCTTCCTTTTCACACATAGGGCCTCATTACGCCCCAGGCGGAAAACCATGGTGCTAATAGCACCATGGTCCATGCCGGTAACTTACCGACTCTGCCATGGAGAAAAGGGGGAATTACCACCCCATTACAAGGTTGGCGGGGTGGTAATTCCCCCTTCCTCCATGGCCCTTCCCCATTCCCATTTTTGCCCCATAGGGCTCAATGGGAATAGGGAAGGCGCTAAGTACGGTACCGCAAACTGCGGTACCGTAATTAGCACCAAGGTCCCTTTGCGGGTCCCTACTTTAACGGCTGGTGTAGACCAGCCGTTAAGGTCGGGTGCTGCAAAGGGACCTCCTAATCAGGAGCTATTGGGTTAACCGCGCCGCAGCCTTTTACGGCGCTGTTAACCCATTAGCGCCAGGGTCGTAATGAGGCCCATAGTATCTGCCAAACTTTACACATAAATGCGCTAGTGAAATGACTTCCCAGGTCTGATTCTATTCTTCGAGGTAATCCAACCTTTGAAAATATATGATTTACTAGTAACGTGGCTGCTGTTTGCGCACTGCAATCCAGTGCAGGAATGCACTCTACCCACTTAGACATCATACTCACCACAGTTAATAAATATTTATTTCCCCTAGCTGATATTTTTACAGGCCCAACATAGTCAATTTTCAAATCTGACCATGAAAGGGTCAAACCTCTTTTCATTAATGGAGCCCTATGCATAGGTGAAGCAGGCTGAAATTGTGTACATACCAGATACCTTCTGGTGTATAGTTCAACATCTTGGGACATATGTGGCCAGTAAGCATAATCCTTTAAGATTTCCAAACTTTTTTTGAACCGCTCTGTCCTGCAGTTATTGCATCATGCGCATGATGTAATATCAGTCCCCAAAATGACAGAGGCACCACCCATTGGATTTGACCTGTTACAGACTCTCTTATCATCAAACCATTTTGCAATCTAATTCTCTTTTTGTTCTTTAATAGCACCCTCAATTCTTCTTTTCCTTTGCAGTTGTTTTCAGACAGAGGATATTGTTCTGCATCTACCAAATGATTATAAAACAGGCCTAAAATTGGGTCTTCTTTTTGTGCTTTGATCAGATCCTCATCTGGGGTATCATAACTCCATTGCACTACAGGCTGTTCGATTTCTTTTGGAGATTTGGAGCGTGTGATCGCATCTACCTGTATTTCGCCCAGTAGGTGTTCAAAAGTAAACAACTCTCCCATTACTGCCCCAATTTTGGCCAACTGATCTGCTTTGTCATTTCCATCCTTATCCTCCCCTGGCACCTTTAAACATTTAAATGGCCACAGATTTTTCTCCAGTGTACTATTAAATCATTTTCTGATACTAGTATGTCTATGGCTTGAATCATCTTACCATGTTTAAGGGGTTTTTGTTATATGTGAGCATACCTTTTGCCTTCCAGCCAGGTAAATACTCTACAAATACAAAACTGTATCGCACATAATCAGAATCAGTCACTAACACAATCTCTTTGAATTTATTTTCAACTGCAGTAGAAATTGCCTTATAAATGGCAGCCAGCCCTGCTACTTGGCTGCTCTTAGCTTCAATTATCAGGCTTGCTCTTGGTATGTTGTCACATTTAAACCAGATATTTCCTATTGCTGCCATAAATTGTTTTTCTTCATTATTTTCCACATGATATGCACACCAATCCACATACGCTGTTGGCAAACCTCTATACACCTCCTCATTGAAAGTTTTGAGTGGGGATTGCTCACTTTCATTCAAATTGGGTTTCTATTTCTGTTTCATCAGGAATGCTCTATCTGCACAATCATGCAGATCTGCCAGCCCTTGAGCAACAGGGCTGTTTTTATTTTTGACCATATTTTACTTCTACATGGAATCCCTGGAATGCTAACGTCTAGGAAGTAATCCTGGGCTGTGCCAAATTACCTGACCTAATTCTTTTACTTTGCAAAAATTGTAGGGGTTGGTGATTTGTTTCAATAATTTCTTTTTCTCCTTGAATGATGGGACAGAAGTGCTGCAATGCCCAAACAGTTGTTAGGAGTGCTTTCTCACATTCACTGAATTTAGTTTCAACCTAAGATAAAGCCTTGCTTGCCTAGGCAATAGCTTTGCTATTTACATCATGCCTCTGAGATAACACAGCTGACATGCATTGGTCAAGGAACCCTATTTCTACAAAGAAATCCTGGTTCTTCATGGGATAGGCCAAACACGGATCCTTCATGAGACATTCTTTCAGTTTAGCCACCGCTTCACATTGTACTTTTTCCCATTTCCAGGGTACACTCTGCTTCAGCAATTTTGTTAAGGGTTGAGTGATCTCTGCGTACTCCTCATTGAATTTCCTGTTATATCCAGTCGTCATCCCTAATAAGCTCTTCAATCCTTTCAAGTTTGCAGGATCTTTCAACTTCTGTATTGCTTGCACCTTTTTATTTTGTGGATTCAACCAATGCTTAGCCACCTCATGACCCAAGACGTTTATTCTCTTTTTGCACCATTGTGCTTTCTGCAAAGATACTTTGGCTCCCGCCTTCTGTAATTGGCCAAGCACATGTCTAATCTCATTAAAATGACTCTTCAGGTTTTCATTTTTAATCAGTACATCATCTACATAAACTATTGTCCCCCTTTCTGCTGCATTGGGGAGCGCCTTCCTTAACATTTTTCAAAATTCACTCCCACTATTGACATACCCAAAGGATGTTCGGGACCAGGCGTATTGGGTTTTATCAAACAAAAATGCGAACAAATGTTGTATGTCTGCAGCCATTGGCACACACCAGTATCCAGCTGTAAGATCCAATTTGGTAAACACCTTTGACCCGTGGACCTGTGTGAGACCCTGATCAATAAATGGATGTGGCCATCTGGAAACAGGCACTCTTTTGTTTAATTCTCTTAAGTCTGCACACAAACGCCATTGACCATTTGGTTTGAACACGTCCAAAATGGGAGTGTTTGAGGTACTATGAATGGGCCTAATAATTCCTCTAGATTCTAAATTTGTAATCATCTCACCCAATGATTCAAAACCTGCTAGTGGCAACCGATATTGACGCACAAACACTGGTTCCCTACCATGTCCCTCTGGTAATGTGGCAACATGCAAATCAGTTAGGCCACAATCAAATGCATCCTTGGCAAAAACCTCTTTAAATCCCATAAATATTGTTCTCAACTAATTCCTTTCCTCTTCATTGATACATGCATCTGCACCCTGAACCTGTTCCTCTGCCATTTTAGAAAATTCTGGGAAATCCTCCAATGGAGTAACCTCTGTGCTCTCTTCTAACTGGGTGGCCGTATCTCTTTGTATAGTTGCCACCTTTAAATCTTTTGGAATCTCAGCTTCCATTTTACTACGCTATTTCTCTGTTTCATTTTTGTTAAAATCAATAATATGCAATTCTCTTGGTGGCAGCACATCGTCTCACTTGAATCATAAGGATACACAGACTGAATTTTGAATATCCTTTAGGTTGGAAATCCAGACACTCTGGCAGCTCCCCCTGCACATCCACATATCTCTCAGGAATGTTCCCTATCACTGCATTTTTGAACTCTGCACTATAATGTGATTTTTGTATTGCCATTCCTAATGCTGAATTCTCTTCTAAATAAATATCTTGACATCCTTTATTATCCACCAGTATCTTCATGGGTCCATCCCCAATCTCAACCAGTGACATATATTCACATTCTATCCCTTGCTGCCTCATTTATTCATTTAGACACACAAATGCATCAGAATCCTTCATCTGCTGTCCCTTTCTGTGTTTTAGCATTATAATAACTTGTTTGGTGAATGCAGGAATGGTAACATCCTTCTTCACCTGTAGCTCAAATGCCTATGGCACCAATTATGCACAATGATAAGCCTTCCTCTTGTCTTCAAACTCAGGTGCAGGTCGCCCTAACCTGGACCACACTTTTTGATTTAAGGAAGTCCAACACCATACACATTCTGTGCATAATGTCATTTCCCAAATAAAAGTTATTCTGTGTCCCACTCACTATCCACACATTGTGATAAATAGTTTTCGGGCCAATGGTAAATTTTGCCATGCATCTTCCTACCACATTGTTCCCTGAGTTCGGATCATCTAACCCAATAACGTGTTTTTTTATTCTGAATTTTGGAATCTCCTCCCTGTCAGTGATCCGTTGGAGTATTTTCTCATTAATGACGCTTCTTTCCTGCTCCAGTGCTAAAGTGGCCTTTATCATTTCAGAATTACCATTCACACGGATAGGGATCCATGGTTGCCCATCTCCCATGTGTATTTCATAAAGGGTTGAAATGTGTTTCTCTGTGTTCATCTATGAGGATGGCTTGAATTTTTCTTCTTTTAAGAAAAAGCATAATGTGTTCTCATCTATTTCTGTTTGCCATTTTTTCTTGGGGTCCAAATAAATCTCTAGAGACTGTTTCTCTTCATCACCTCGCATTTCACCCTGACACATTAGAATGACAGTGATACTAGGCACACAGCCATTCCGAAGATACACTTCCACTGCATCATCTGATTCAGCCACAGTATGGCATTCTTTTATACTGTTGTTTTGTGACCTAATTTTTTTAGGCCTTAATGACTTTTTGGCTAGGGACCACAAGACCCAATTTACTGCATCAATGAGAGGTGACAACCTCTTTAGACAACATGCCCCCATCAGAGACGGAATTTCACTGAGAGATGTGATCAACACTTCCTGTCTCATCCTATGTTTTCCTATCTTTATGTCAACCTCAGTGACACCTTCGATAGGTATTTCCTCACCATTAAAAGTGTTTGCACCGGGCCTTCGCTTTGTCCCACTTTAATATGACTTTGTGGGGATCTCCCTTCATTGATACCTTTCACCAACCCTTTGGACATGATAATGGCCTGTGCACCTGTGTCAATCATTGCAAATGCATTGCACTTCTCTTCCACAGTGATAGGAGCATAATACATGTCCTCAACTTCGTCCAGCACACACAAAAAGTGTGAATTTTTACTGATTCCACGACTCACCTTTCTCAGGCCCTTTTCACTTTTTGCCAAACACATGGGAAAGTGAACTGAAACCTTTCCCTCGTTTTCGCCCATTTCATTTTGGGAATCCTTGTCTATTTTTCCATGTTCAAAACCCATCTGGAGTGTAGCCACTGTTCGCCCCTCTGATCGGGGACCATCAGTGTTCACACTGCAGCCTTTTGACTGGACATCCTTTCAAAAATCATGTGGTAGCTTGTCATTTTCTGGCACAGAACACCTATTTGCATCTTGCATGGTTCCTGTCCTCTCGGTCTTTGGAATATGTGTGGCTCAAAGTACTCTTCTGGTGACTGGCCTGCACCCTCCTTTTGAGCATTAATTTCTCCTGTCTGCATTTCATCAGTATTCTGTCTATCAAAGGAGGATGTTTTAACAATCAATCGTACCTCTTCATCAGGTTTTTCATCATAGCATATGATGCCCTTTCTGAATCGGTCTCTCTGCTCTTTTGGATTTTCTTGTTTATTTTCTCCTTTCTGTCTTTCATCTGCACACACGTCCATAGTCTGGTTCAACTCCAAATTGAACCACACTCCCTTTTTGGGTGGGTTTGTACCACTTACTTCACTTTCATTGGTGGGTATTTTCATGGTTGAATCATCAAGCAATTCAAGACTGTTACGCAAAACTGGTTCATGGGATTCTGTACTTTTATCATTGCAGGGGCTATTACATAGTCACTTGTTGTCAGAACGCACAAGATCACTCCTTTGACATTCTGCACCCTCACTTTGTGGCTTCTTTTGAACTGCACAGAGCTTTCCTATCCGCTCAGATAACATTTTAACCTGGGTCTCAAGGCATTGAAATCTGTCAATTTCCCTGGAATCTTCCCTTTGCGGCCTAGGCCGGTACTGGTTAAATTCACCCTGGTTGCATCTGTTCTGGTATCTCTTAGGCGATTGATTTTTATTTGAGTGGTTTCTGAACTCTTGATTCATAGTAGGTGGAGAGTGGGGTGTGACCATCCTTTGGCTGGTGGTGATGACTGATTATAATGGCATAGAACATCGTTCATGTTTTGTCTTTCATTTTGTGGGAACTGTCCCCTATGGTGATTTCCATTTTCGATGAACTGATCCACATATCGTGGTCTGTCTTCATTGCCAAATCTACTCTGTGCCCCCAGCGTCTGGTATGGGCCATTGTGTCTTTGATTTTGATTGTTATTCAAACCTGACATATCGAGCCGGTATCCCACCCCAGGTCGGTTGCCCATATACCTAGGACTAATGTAATTTTCTCTATTGTTCGGATCATGTGATTGGAACATAGGTGTTTGGGGTGGTGTCCTCTGTGGTGCCGCGCCTTTTGATCAGGTGTCATATTATTCCTTGTCTGATTTTGGGCTGATTCTATTGACATTTTGATGTGGTGGAATCTTTAGATTTCGATTGTGTCTCTCTATTACTATAGAGTACCTCATATAATTTGGTCCCCTGTTCAACAATCCACTCTAGAGACTTTGCTCGATCAAATTTGCGAATTAACTGTGATATAATGTCTTTTTGCAGGCCATAAAAGTATGCAGTCTTGAATTCTGCCGAGTTAGGATCAAAAGACACATCAAAACGAGAAAATGCTCTTTTTAAATCTTGGAGAAACCGGCACGGTGACATATCTGGCTTTGCTGTCATTGTATACGCAGCTTTCTTAGCATCTTGCATGGAATGGTATGGGGAGAAGTGGTGTCTGACCTCTTTTTCAAAGACTGCCCATGACAGGTTTTCATGTTCATTGAGACCTCTGATAATACTCGCAGTTGCTGAATCAAGAGTTAGGTGAAAGTACTGTCTATACTGTTCCCTAGGTATGTGAAGAACTTTAAATATATCATGCATTCATTCTAAGTGATCTTCTATACAACAATCACCTACCTTTTTAAACGGTTTAATCAAATCTTTGATGGATTTTATTATATTGATAGGATTACTTGGTACAATATTCGGGGATGCATTATTCTGTTGCTCATTCCTTTTCTCAGGTGGACAGGATTGATGGTAATCCCCGTTGGGTGAATCAACCCCACAAATGGACTACAATCAGGCTGAGCCACGGGTATAGGCATTAGTACATTGTTCCCTCGTGCAGAGTTGGGGCTAATTTCAATCCCATTAAAGGTGGTGGCTTGTTGTTTTCCCTGAGATTTAAAACTAGATAATTGCTGCTCCAAATCTTTGCACCTTTTCTGAAGTCGGTCTATCTCCTGACAAAGGTTAGAGTTCTCACTATTAATCTTATTAATCACGGCTTGCATTTCATTTATTTGCACTTGGCACTGATTAAACTCCCTATCCTTCTGGTCATTTTCATCCAACATTTTAACCATTTCTTCTTCAATCGCGTGAAAATCGTTTTCTCTCTCCATGTTATTCTTTTGGAGTGTTTGCATCTCCAAAATAGTGTCCTTTTTATCCTGTCTGATCGCGTCTATGACTCAATTGTTTAAGTTCCTGTTCACTCTCCTCAAACTGTCTCCTTCTCTGAGACAACTGTTTATCTAATTCGCTGCATTTGGACTGCATCTCTGTGTTACGTGATTCTCATTCCAATTTTAAACGTTTTGCTTGCTCACTTGCCTCATCCAAACCGATCTGTAATTTGTTAATTACCTCAGCGTCATTATCCTGTAGTCTTAAGGACCGGTTTAAGAGGAACCACATCCTTGCGCATAGCCTTATTAAGCAATCTTTTTCAGCATTTTTGTCTGAAGCTCCTAAAAGTCTCAAAAGGCAGACTTGGATAATGCTGCCTTCTTCAAAAATGTCATTTAATGGCTCTTTTTGCACCTCCACACAAAGGCCATCTCGTCAGAGGACAGCCTTTTCTGATGACCATACCCCATGAGCAAATAGCTTTGCCTCAAGGTAATTCACCAGCTCAGAAAATGTGGCCCTTATTTAAGACATGATGACACACCGACACCTCACAGAATTAGTTCCCTTTTAAATGCACCAAATGACTGCGCTAACACTTGCCACGCCCATTAACTACCTTAGTCTGTTCCCGGCCAACGCACCAAAATCTGTTAGAGGGTTTTGTCTGAGGGCTATTACATCATTTGGGTGGTATTTAGACTTACAGTACAATTGCGGCATTTTAGTGTTGTAGTATAATAGTGCTGAGCATATTTATGATGATGCCCTATATGAAGAGACAAGTCTCTGCACCCTTATATTCATATTCTGTTTAGGGTTGACTGTAAGTGTAAATTAATGGACTTCGCACTTATAGGAACAGAGCAGCATCAGCTGTTTTCCTGGTGACTTATTTACGAAACCACCCAACCGTTTTTGATGGATCTGCTCAGCTGTCAGCATGCACAGCTGACACACACACCCACACCCCCACCCACCATCATCATCATCATAGGTTTTATAGCTTGGTAGCTGGTTCTCCAACCTTTACCTCCCACTTTACCACATGAGGTCAATATTTTACCGCTCTTGAGTGCACTATGACACATTCTTATTTTTTCCCCTTTTTTTAAATGATTCCCATGGACACAAGGATGAGATCCCACTAATTCATTTTTTGCAATTTTTATGTACGCGTTATAATGTAAATTTTGCAATGCACATGTTAACACTATGAAAGAATAGTCCAAAAGCGCCCCTCTGCGAGAACGAGCACGGCTAAATGACCTGTTCTTTGGGAAGATAGCCACACCTTAGCTCACTGTACCTTTCACAGAAGGGAAACATCAATTTGCATATCAGTCTTTGTTCCGCCCACATGGGCAGTCCAGCACCAAAATACTATGGCAATTCTCTTCTGAACAAGAGTACCAACAGAAACCCCATACACGTGTTTCAGCCTTGTTGGAACCCAGATGTGGACTCACTGTGCTCAGAGAGGCACAGCTCCACCTCACTGATGAGGCCCATCAAGGCTGAAACACATCTACAGGGTTGCTGTTGGTACTCTTGTTTAGAAGGGAATTGCCATAGCATTTCGGTGCTGGACTGCCCATGTAGGCTGGACAAAGACTGATATGCTAATGGATATTTCCCATCTGTGAAAGGTACACTGAGCAAAAAGCGATGGCTGGGAACTCTCAAAGTGGGAAAAAGACACAGAACAGGTTATCATGCCATGTTCTTGCTGGACACGGGGGCCTGCTACCTTTTTTGAAAAATGTGCAAGGAACTTGGGGTTGGTCACCCTGAGTTACCTGGGGGAACCCAGACTTGGACTCCCTGCTCACTGTGCTCAGAGAGGACAGCTCCACCTCACTGATGAGGTCCAACAAGGCTGAAACACGTGTATAGGGTTTCTGTTGGTACTTTTGTTCAGAAGGGAATTGCCATAGCGTCTCGGTGCTGGACTGCCCATGTGGGTGGAACAAAGACTGGCATGCAAATGGATATTTCCCTTCTGTGGAAGATACACTGAGCAAATAGCGATGGCTGCGAACTCTCAAAGTAGGAAAAAAAACACAGAACAGGTTATCATGCCATGTTCTTTCTGGAGAGGGGCACCTGCTACCTTTTTAGAAAAACATGTTAAAATTAGTTACAATTGATACAGGTCATTTTTGTTCACAATGAACACATTCATTTTTTTCTTACCAAATCCTTGAAAATCGATGCGGTACAGAGTGTACTTGTCTAAGAGAAAAGATATAATGCACACAGCACAAAACATTAACTTTTTCCTTCATTTCACATGTGTGAGAAAAACAGCAAAGACTTTGTTAAAAATAACTATTTAATCCTGACTGCCTAACTGACGAGAAATGCAAAACACCTGTTAGGGAGAATTCTCAGAGGTGTTCTAATTCCCTCCACCATAGAGACCCCCGGTAACTTTGCTAGATTTTGAGCACTTGGAGAGAGTGGGACCCTTTTTCCCACTCTCTCATGTATTTTAATGTGAATTTTACCTCTGTGTTTCTTTGGGTTGTGGAGTCTGACAAACTCCATAGGCATCATCTTTTACATTGTGTCACACAGCACCTTCAGTGCAGTGGCACAGGGAAGTCCTCCAGATTTCCCAAAGGTTTAACTACCTTCTCTGGGATAAACTACTGAAATATACTTTACTTAACATTGTAACTTTCTAGACCCAGCACACACTATCTTACAATAGAGTGCTGTAGGGGTTACCTACTATCCCCTTTGTCTAGCTTCTTGTGTAACATTTGTTATGTTACGCTTTTCTCATTGAATGGCTGCTGGCAGTGGTTTTGTTTGTACTACCATGGTGTGCATTTACCGCGGGCTGCGTTCACAGATGCTGTAAAGCAACCACGGGTGCCATCTTTGTCAAAATGGCTCCTGGTCTTCTTTTTTCACCATTTCTTTGTAGAAATGTCCTTCTTGAGATTAACTCTGCAAGCCAAATCAGGTTTGGTCTCTTTGTTAATTTTGCCTTTGAATTGATTCACGAGTGAAACCCGCCTCTGGCTCCAGAGTGTCTGGGGTAGGCAGGAAGTGAGGGAGGTGCCCGAAACGCCCTGTGCTTAGTCTCCTAGGAGACCCAAATACACTGTGTGGTGATTGGCCGGCTGACCTGTCCGGCAAGGACAGCCACCCTGCTGGGTGATTGACAGCTAGGCTGGAGTGAATGGGAAAGAACTGAATAAAAGGTGAGTTTTTTGGCTTGGAAGGCGGAGTCGACCACTGAACGAAGGAACCAGAGAAGAGTTTGAAGAGGACGCCTGCTGCAACTCGTGGACCGTTGGTTTGACCGGTGAAGCCCTGCTGCAGTGCCGAAACGCTAAGTTCACCTTGACAGAGAAGCCCCTGCAAGGATGACTTCTCCTTTGAGTTGGTGGGACCAATCAACTCCAAAGTAAGCCACCTGCACATCCATCATGGAGCTGGTTGAATTTCCACAGAGTTGTTGCTGGAAACCGTATAGCCAGGGAGAGGAACACCAGATTGTGTGTGTTGCTTTTAAGCTGGCCTAGAGCTTTTGGAAGATCCTCCGGACTCCCAACAAGCAGCACTGACTGAGCCCCCTCAACAGAGTGCGGGACCCCAGAAGCAAGGAAAGTCCATCTCAACAGCCAGGAACCGCAGTGTTGCTATTTGCGGTAGACGCGAGGAGCTGAAACACTGAACAGCCAATGAAAGTGAAGTTTGCCGGTTTCAATTTTTGACAGTCCCTGTGCAGTACAGGAGTCCCCCGACATCCTCCCTCTTGTCCCCATGACTGAGGCCCAGGAACAGTGAGATCTGCAGAGCTGCACAGGAACAGAAGTCATCAGCTGCATCTTTTCTTTATGTCTAAGGTACTGTAAAACAGGTCTAATAAAACTTACCCTTTACTGTAGAGTTGCTTGAAAATTCTACAACTCACAAGTCTAATCAGCTTGTGGCCCTACATTTGATTCTTCTTTTCATCAAAGACTCCTAAGAACTTGTGCAAAGACTTTTCCATTTACTTACCAGAAGTGCTTCATCCTATACAAGACTTTTGCCCATTGACTTTGGCTTAGCCTATTGAACTGAATGACTCGTCTAGGAGAATCTAAAAATACTTGCCTGCTTAAAGAATATCTGTGGTCTCTTGTTGTTCTAAATAACCTTTGCCTTTTACCAATTCCTAAGCGTATTCTAAATGCCAACAGTAAGATATGAATGTCCCCAACATCCTAGTTATTGAAGTCACATGTGGGTGTAGGTTGTGTCTGTGGGCCATCCCAAAAGGGTCTTTACTGATTTAGAAACTAAGAGTGTTCAGTATTGAAGTGTATTTGTGTGTTACTATCATATTGCACCCTTCTGAAGAAGGCTTTCTAACTGACTGATGAACAAATTAATAATTGTTTATGCAAGAAGCCTTGAGTGTAAGAGTTTTTTTGAATACCTGTAACTGTAGATCTTTGTGTACCTCCACTGCAGCTCACATTTACCCCTCTTGAGATAAGCCTGGCTGCTCAACACGCTACCACAACTGTGTAGCACAAGCTTATACCAAAGGTTGTGTTGCCTATACCTGTAGAAAGAGTTGTGTGTAGTGGTCCCAGAGGGTACTGCAGACAATTGTTGCCTAACACCATTATCTGCACGCTCCTCAAAATACCACCATACTCACATCTAATGTGTAGAATTTCTGTGCTAAAGAAGCCCCTCTCTGGATCATCTTATCTGCTAGTAGAATGTTGCAAATGTCACAGCTTTTAGCAGCCCAGTTACAAGTTGGTGACCTTACCCCAACCTCTTTTGGACTGCTGCCTAGTATCTTGCTCTTTCGGGCACAGCCTGGCTATGCCCACATACACATCCCAGCTGCAGACTTGATCTCTTCTCTCCGCCAAATGATGACTGAATCTCCACCCCATCTTCTAGCTAGATTTATACCATAGTCCTGTTACTCTACTTATCCTGCCTTTTTTTCTGACGTCTCCTGTTACCCCATGTCCCTTCAGACATTTCTCTCTCCCAACATCCAGCTTCTGAGCCTACTTGTATCAACTTCGCTTCCTGCAGAACACAATGCCCTTCTGAATGAAAAAGACAGCCTATCCATTTTGCACACACGTTTAAATTTCCACTGAAAAACAAACGGAATCTGCCATCTTTGACATTATTTATTCATTCACATTTGTTAAGCGCACAGCAGCCCGTGGGCATTGCGGCGCTGGTTACAGTAGATGTTCATATCTTAGTTACAGTAGTCACATAAACACATACAGCAGGAAGTGGCATTGTGGCAATGTGGCGCTTGTTACAACTAGTGCAGAAAGCATAGCTGTAAGCCAAATACAGACAGTGAGCTAGCAGCTAGTTGAAGAGTGTTGTTTTTAGATTTTTGCGGAAGCCATGGAGAGAGGTTTCAGCTCTGAGGGCTGTGGGTAGCGCGTTCCATAGCTTAGGTGCCAGGTAGGGTAATCCTATTCCTTCTGCCTTGGCCCTGGTAATTCTCGGCACTGTAAGTTGGTTGGTGTACCCTAGTCTTGTGGGTCTTGTGGATTGTGTTTTGGCTCGAGTGTCCAATAGTTAGGAGGGTGCGGTTAGGTAGATGCATTTGTGTGCGGTGGAGGGAATCTGCACAGAATTTGCATTGCAATGTCAAAGGGTACATTAATTAATTACTGGGGAAATGATATTTAATAGGGAATAGTTAGTTGATTAATCTGGGTTAGCTTATTCAATGCAAACTATACAGATGACAGATTCACTATAATATAGAACATTTTACAGGTGCTAAGCACATTGCCATTTGCTGTCTTTTCATTCATTTCACTGCCTCAATTGAAAGTAATGTAATGTCATGTACTACTCCACATAGGAGTTTTGTAATGTCATTCTGCAGGTCCCAGCTTCCTGTTCTGTCCCCCCACCCTCCTGCATTTCCCTTCCTTCCTCTTGCATCTCAGCCCTTCCCTCTTCGATCTATTGTGCACTATTCTGACACTCTCGTGCTCCACTGTTCTTTCGGGCATTACTTTGCATTGCCTGCATTCTTCTTCTAGGTTCCTGTTGTGTTCTGTGCCTTGTTGGCTGTATTGGCTTTGTGTTTGCTCTCTACGGTTCTTGATATTGTGTTTCTATCCACGTTTTGTGGCATCAAATTGCATTTGCCTGCATGCTTCACTTCTAGGTTCCCTGCTGACCTCTGTGTTTTGCTTTTGGTCCTGTATTGCATCTGCATTCTTTACTTCCAGGTTCCCTGGGTATCAGGTAATAATATCGCCATACATATGGTCGCCGTAAAAATAATATCGCCGGGAAAATGTTGTGGCGATATTATTTGGGTGACCGTATATATGGGGACAGGGACAAAAAAAATGTTAAACCGTCAGTCTCAAGTACTGTTAAAACCTATAAAAGAAGGAATTCTTATGTTCCTAATGGATCTGTTGAGTCGAGATCGCATTCTCCTTACCGCTATATGACAGGATCCTAGATCATATAGTCTGCCATGCATCTATGATAGTACTTGAGACTGACGATAGCCCCACTTGTCTCTCTTGTTTTTGTCCATACAGGATCAGGAATACTTCCACTATATCCAGTCTGGACCCTGCAAGACACCCTCCAATACTTCATAATATTGAAGATTTTTTTGAGAATACCAGAATTAAAATAAGTATTCGTCCTGAAGAAAGCGGCCACTTGAGAATCCCGCCGAAACCGGTTGACTGTTTAAGCAGTCTGGCTGATAACCCAGACTCCAATACTCCAATTCCCTTATAAAGAAAAAAGAGGGCTTCTTAAAAGAAATTGATAGTTATCAACACAGATTCGCTCCCCATTACAGTATAGTGGCGAAAGAGGAATCGTTTTAAATAATTCTATTGACCACTGGTCATAGAACCATCTTTGTTGTTTTTAATGATAAGACACACGCCGTGGGGGCGGAAAGATTAAACACTAAATACTGACCTCCATGTTGTGTGCACCTTTAGATACTAGGACATCCCTTATAGTCGGCCCAGCAGCTCTAACTAGGGCCTACAAACATTCTATACAAGATCATTCACAGATAGGGTCATTTAACTTTGTAATTATCTAGCCTTCTGTTTTCTAAGTGTTATAAGTATACCAGGTTGACCACTCCTGCTTGGAATTGTAGTGACACCCCATAGTCCTGCAATTGCATTAGCTATCTGTCTAGCCCAATAGGGGGTCAAAGTGCAGAGCCCAACAGGCTTGTGACACGTGAGTAGTCTCCAAAAATGTACAGGTAGAAATGCTTGCACCCCAAAGCATGGCCAGGGTTTCCTGTTCAATTTGGGAATAAATCTGCTTGGTAAGCGTTAAAACCTTGGCATATGCAATTAGTGTGGCAGTTCCCTTTCTGTCTTTCGGCACCAAATTTACTCCTAGGACTACCAGGCTTGCGTCAACCATGAGTTCTGTCTCTTTGTTAGGATCGAGGAGAGTTCATGGTAGTTTCGGTCACAAGCTCTTTTTTCATACGTTCAAAAGCATCAATTTCTAGGGGGGCTCGGTTCCATGGAGTATCCATCTTGGTCGAAGCTCTGAGGTAGTTTGGTAATGTGCCAAGATTTAGAATTAATTGCTGCAGAAATTCACCATTCCTAAAAAAAGGCTAATTTCGGAAGTATTTCCCGGTGAAAGGTACATTTTTATGCTGGCTACTTGTTGTGGGTCTGCTATAAATCCATGTGCCTTGAATATGAACCCCAAAGAATTTACGTTTTTCTTCATTAAATTCCATTTTTGTCTGTTGAATGTTAATCCGTGCTTTGTAACCGTTGGAATACCGCTGCTAATTGCTGCTTGTGTTCCTTTTCTGCCTTGGGCGAATGAGAATGTCATTTCTCACATTTTGGACCCCTTGGATCCCACCAGGGCCCTCAGGCCTCATTACAAGTTTGCCAGTTCAGAATTAACGGTGCTGGTAGAACCGTACCGACACCGTTTTCCGGACCGGCAAACTACGAGTTCTGCGGGCGGGTGCCATCCCACCAGCCAGGTCTGACCTGGCCGGCAGAACGGCACCCGCACGCAGAGATGCAAGGAAACACCGGCACCATGCTTCAGTTTTTAGTTGACTATTATAGGGAGGCCCACAGGGCTGTGCCCTCCCTCTGTCGATAAAATCTTGTGACACCAGCTCTGTAAGTGCTTCCTTTACCTTCCTGCGCATGTGAAATAGAGATCTCTGATCTCACAGAGCAATGGTTGCACCACCTATCTCTGTGCAGCTGTACCTGCTGTTCTTCCAAATACCTGATGTCGTGGAAGAGGCTTTGGTAGGGTTGCAGAAGAGCTCCCACTTCTTCCTCATGAACAGCCAGCTTAAAGTGTACAGTGCCCAGTTCTTCCATCGTGTCACACCCTAGGAGCGTGTCTTTGTCTTGGGCAGTTACATAAAATGTGGCCGGGGGTGGACTGCCTAGGATGTGTTACCTGCACATCAGGGACGTCATTTCACCAAAATGCCAGGGGTAGCGGAAGTGCCATCACATGACCCTTTATCTCTGATGACATCACAGGAAGTGATGTCATTTGGCCCCACACCGAAGTGACATCACGGGAAGTGATGAACACAACCGTTTACCTCTTGACAAAACAGGAAGTGGCATCACATAGCATTGTTTCTAAGTACAGTATGAAAAATATGGTTAAAATATTACTGTAACGTGATATACATTTCATACAAGAATGGATCATCATAAGTATTGGCAGAAAAAAACATGCTATAACTCCAACTTGCGAAAAGTAAAAATATATAGTCCGAAATGGATGCTTATTCTACTCTAAGTCCTTTTTGGAGGATTTGTCTTGATTGTGTGTTTGGAATTCCAGAAAGAAAAATAGCTTAAATAGCCACATGGCATTGGCCACAGCCCAGGAGCTTTAATTTGTAAAAAAAAAAATAATAATAATAATAAAATTGTTTTTTGTTTATTTTTCTTTTTTTTTAGGGGTAGCAATGGAGACCTCAGGGGTCGGAAGTTCAACCCCTAAATGACGTCCCTGCTGCACATGGAATACTCCTTCCAGTGGAAGTTGTTTGGACCCGCCATATGTAGAAATTGCAGATCTTTGGTGGTGCTAGGCGGGGAGTTGGATGAAGTACTCAACATTTTTGGAGCTGCATCACATCGACTGAGCCCCCGGTGTCCGAGCATTGGAAACTGATTAGATGGTGCCACAGTGATATGATACAATGTGATCTCCTTCTCTTTCTTGTCATTCCCTGAAAGACAGTAGATATAAACAGGACTTTAGTGTCTTCCTCGTTTGCTGGGAGCACCATTAATTCATGACCATCATTGATGACTGTGGCTACTTGTCTTTGTTTCGGCCTGGCACTGGTTGTGGGTTTCTGGAAATTTTAGGGGGGCACCTCACATTTCAGCCAAATGATTTTGTCTGCGGCAACTACCACACGTCTGTCCAGCTGCTGGACAACCCTGGGGGATGTGGAAGTGCCCCTCTGCAGGAGCTGCATGGATCTTTCGTAGTGTCCACCATCTGGGTCGTTGCACCATCGATCAACCACTTCTACCTTTTATTCTCTGTGATGGCCGGCCTTGTATGGCGTGTTCCTCTTCCATGTGTCGTGCTTTCATGGCATCTTCCATGTGTGAAGCGCTAGTCTTGGTGAGTTCCTGTGCTGTGCCTATTTCGAGAATTTTCTGTACGGATATGTCTGGTTCACGAGCTGAGTGGAACGGCACTGTTAGAGGATTAGTGCCCTCGCCTCCTCTCCTTCTTCAGCTAACACACAGGACATTGCTAACTGTCATGATACTACATGAAAGGCATTAAAGCATTTGAAAGGGTCTTGGCACGCTTGTCGCAGTTTATAGCTTCCATAGTCCTTGTTTACATGGGGACTGAAGTAATTGATGGGGAGCAGGTGCAAGTGGATCTAGGTCACCTGGCCTAAGCCCCGCCCATCTGGTGCCTTCCTGTTTGCCGCTCTTTTTCACCACTTAGCAAGCCCCGCCCATCTGGTGCCTTCCTGTTTGCCGCTCTTTTTCACCACTTAGCAAGCCCCGCCCATCTGGTGCCTTCCTGTTTGCCGCTCTTTTTCACCACTTAGCAAGCCCCGCCCACCTGGTGCCTTACTGTTTGCCGCTCTTTTTCCCTATTTAAGGAGCCCTCCAGCCTCTTTTCCTTTGCAGATGGGGAGCAGGTGCAAGTGGATCTAGGTCACCTGGCCGAAGCCCCGCCCACTTGGTGCCTTCCTGCCTGCCGCTCTTTTTCACCACTTAGCAATCACCACCCACCTTCTTAGCCCTGCCTCTTCTTTCCTGCTCTTAACTGTTAGATCAAGGGTGTCTCTCACCGGGTGTCTGCAGTGAAGGGCAGATGAAGAAAAGGGCAATTCCTGTTTGGACCTGTTCGGACCAGGATGACCCAGGCCCGACCCCCTGCTCAGACAGCAGATAAGCATGCACCAACATGTGTTACTCCTTCTGGTCCCCCCGTGATGTTCCCTTGTGGCCTCCCCCCCCCCCCATTCTCACACATAGGTGTTGCCTGTTTTGCTTGATTCTTCCACCCTGCTCCCCCTCACCCCACTCAAGCCTACTTCTGCAGGAGTCTGTCCTGATACATTCTGGTTTCACCATCTCCGTCTTGTGGCCAATGCTGGATTTGACTTTTATGGACTTCATTCATTCATGGCGCGTCACCGTTTCTTAACTCTCATGATGAACTTCCTTTGCATCTTGTACTCATGGTGGCCCTGAATCATGCTGTTCCCATCGTCATCTTGTATCCTGGCTTGCAACATTATGTGTTACTACTGACTTCTGCAATTGTATTCACTCTCCCCTCTTGCTTCTCCACTCTTTTTGACTGCTAACTCTCTATTCTCTCCTCCTTTCCCTTTTCCTATCTCCTCCCCTTACTTAGTTCTATGCACTTACTCTATCGGAATTATCCCTGGACCTAGTATGATAGCAACCTCGTCTGTCTCCTCCTCCCTCCCCTTACTGGTTTTTTGCTCCCCCCCGGCCCCCCCCTCCAGCGCTATCTGAAATTTCGTCAGGCCTAGTATGATAGTCACTTGTTTTGTTCCTCCCTACCTTTCTGCACCCCTCTCCCCCACCTCTTGTTTTTTTCCGGCTCTACCAGAAATGTCGTCAGGCCTAGTACGGTAGTCGTCTGTCTGTTTCCATTTCCTTCCCACTCTCCCCCTCCCTTCCTTATCTATGTCTTAGCTCTTGCACTATCTGAAATGTTGTGGCTGATGATCAATGAACATCAAACTCCTGTATGGGGCATCCGTGGAAGGGTCCTACTGTACTGAAGAAAGGCATTACAAGCTTAGCTCAGCACAGATAACGCTACCAATGGTTGATCATGCTCCAGCTGAATCTCCCAAACCATCGGGGGAGGGGGTAAGGGGACACTGTTGATCCATCCTTTGGATGTTGAGCATCACTGCTGCTATAACCCTAGTCCTGTTGTTCCAGAGGCTCTGGCGTCGTGCAAAATCACTCAAGGTCACCCGCGAGAGCTTCTCCCTCCCTGGCCTAGGCCCCAGACATGCACATGCACCAAAGAAGAAGCACAACATCAAGAAGCGTGCTGCAGCTGATTCACTAGTACCTGGAGTCATTGTCTCTGGACAAAGCACAATAAAGACAAGCAAGAGTCCCTCCCGCTTGGTTGGATCTGCTTCTACCCAGGTATGAGAAGAGGGTCTTTCAGCTGATCTGGACTCTCCAGTAATTTCAAGGATCATGATTCCTGTTCAGCGGATAGATTGCCTTCCAGAGAGACACAAAGCCAGCCCATGGTGCTTACAGTGCTTAATTTGTAAAAAAAATAAGTGCCAGTGCCCAAAAAATATTGGCCCCATAATGCCGGGCGCGGCGCTGTCCGCAGTGCGTGCGCAGTGCCCCCCTCAGCGTGGGCACGCCGTCCTTGGCGCAGGCGTGCCAGCCGCGCCAGTTCAGTGCTAGACCTACCTAAATCAGCCCACCACACTGCTGCTGCTCCATGTCACATGTTTGGCGCTGCAGCAACTGCTGGCACATGCTAGTAGTAAACAGGCAACTAAGACATGCTCCTCCTGTAACTGCGCCTCGATGCTCCCGGGCTGTGGGAGTGCTTTAAAAATGCAAATAAATAAAAAAGCATTCTGTTTCAGTCACTGTTGCACTGTATTTGTCTCTACCCCTTCTGCCCCTATCTGACAGTCTGTTAAAGTACACCAAGTATTGTTGATCGGTTACCTCCCGGGAGAGGACCCTCCCCTCAGCCCGTTCTTCAGTCACCTCATCCAGGTGTTTTGTGTAATCAATTTACTCTCAAGCTCTTATCAGTCATCACATCTCATACATGCATCCCCCTTCACCCTTCCTTCAAGCATGAGCATGGTGTTGTATAACTTGGAAAAAGTCATTTCTGCAAGACATTGGAGGTCATTACGACCCAGGCGTTAAGGGTTAACGCCTGATTCCAATTTTAGCGACTGCTTTTAGCAGGTGTTAAAATCCATGGCGCTAAACCGCCTTGGTGCTAATTACGGCACCGTAATTTACGGTGCCGTAATTAGCGCCTTCCCCACTCCCATTATGCCCTATGGGGCAAAAATGGGAATGGGGAAGGGTAAATGGGGATTTACCGCCCCACTCACTTTGGAATGGGGCGGTAAATCCGCCATCCACCATGGTGTAAACGTAGTTTACACCATGGTGGTAAAGTTGGTGTACTTACCGCCTGGGTCGTAATGACCTCCATTGTTGTGAAATCAACGGCCTGTGCTACTTCTGCTTTAGGGCCTCCTTCCACCTTAACACATATTAAAAAACTAAATATGTTTTGTCCCCCAATATTCAGGAGCCAGAGGAGAATGCATATTCGGATATCTCCTTGCCACTGACATGTTCTTGACATACTTCACTAAACTGCGGGGTGTAACATACACCCACCTCCCTATCTGAGGATTCCTATCTGAGGATTGCATGTGCTCTCATTTGGAGCACATGCTTGGTGCATATTGTACCCGGTTAAGGGGCCACATCTGGTGTATAAACCACACATCAGGATAGAAAACATGCGCTGGAATTATGTAAAGAAAATGACAGCAAAAGACGTTTGAGAATTATACACGAATACTCAACTAGTGCTTTTATTTATGACGACAGATTAGTGGGCATGTGCACCATGTTTATCCCTGTCTAGTTTACATGTGTGTATCTTTAAGCCTGAAACGGCATTTCAGATGTTTGTCTTTGCATGGGCTTTTCTCGCGAAGTGCAGTCGGTTTAGTTTCGGCCCAATACATGCACCGTTCCGGGTCCCGTCGCTGAAGCTCGTTTGTGAACTAATGAGGCCGATAACATTAAAAGGAAGAACGGAAACACCCAAGCAAAAATTCAGTTCATATTTCGCTTAGATGAATGCTATCCAGGGTCAGACTTGGGCATACAATTGTCTCGAGTCGGGTTCGGCACCAATGAAAAAGTGGCTAAAGTTGCAAATGACAATTCATTCCTTTTGTGACAGACACTAGTGGGACCACGCTGCCGCCCGTGCCCTGCCCGGTCCTGGACTTTGCCCTGCCTGCCTCAATCAAATAGGCTACCTTCCGTGGGGTGACCATCGCCACGCCGAGCCTGATGATGACAAAAATAGATGTGCGGCGCAGCGGCCCCACGGAAGGTAAGATGATAAAAGAAAAAACGTATATTTGGGCGGCTGGGGCCCATCACTTTCGAAGTGATGAGCCATAGCAGCCACTCAAAATAGGTTATTTCTTTTAAAACCTACCTTCCTTGGGGCGGGGCCCCACGGAAGCTCAGGTTTTCAAAGAAAAAAGTAAAATACATACTTTTGGGCACAACCCACGGGGCCCGGTCACCCACGGCAGAGTCATCCGAATCAGTCTACGGCAGCCAGCAGCCCCTGGTCACAGAAATTGGCCTGGGCCTGGCACTGACTGCAGTCAGCAGCACACTGCACACAGGTCACACAGACAGAAGCCCGGGCGCGGACAGGTCCCTGGTGGGGTCCTGACTCCTGGGCAGTCAGGACACCACCAGGGGACCGTGCCGCCGCCCGGGCCCTGACCTGGGCCTTCCTTGCCTAATCACTTGACTGTGCCAGGCTCAGGCTGCACTGCACGCAACAAGTGACTTACCCGCTTTGCTGGCTGGGACTTGGTCTCCTGTCGGGTCCTCAGGGTGGGGGGGGCTGGTGCGCATACTGGCACCTGCACAAATGAAAAAGCAGGCAGATGGGCCCCAGAAACTAGGCTGAACCACGCAGTGCAGCAGTGCAGGCTCTCTCTCTCTCACAAGTCAGGACCGACAACGCCGGGCCTGACACCTTCACTTCACAGTAACTCGTGAAATGAAGGTGGCGCCGCACTGCCTCCTGTGGCAACAACAACACGTCACCATATAATTTCACTGGCTCAGAAGAACAGCCAATGAAAACTGCACATTCTGTGTTACTATACAGAATGTATCAAATACTGCATAGTAACAACAGAATGGTAGATTTCATTGGCTGTTGTTTGTAACAGTTTGTTCTTCATTGCTATTGCTGGCCACTCCCAGGCCCAGCCAGCCATGGCCTGCAACCTGCAAGCACGAGAGAGATCGAGATCAGGATGACAAATCCCAATGATTTATAATCAAAGCAAAGCGAAGTGGAAGAACAAACAAACCAATTGCACGTGCTCTGGCCCTGCATGAGTTCGGGTGCCCAAAAAAGAGTGCCGGTGTTGGGCACTGACAACCACCCCCACAAATTAAGCACTGGGAGCTTAACATTCAGCAGACACTGCCGTCACCTTTGATGCTATTTGATTCTCCTGCACCCCACTCATGGCGGACTTCACTTGCTCTTCAGTATTTGTCATCTGAGGAAGACGATGATGCCCTGATGTTCATCTGGGTGGGATCTGGGCCTGCTCCTGCATGATTTATCCCCTGGCAAACGTGTATACCTTTTGTCTGACACTGAGGGACAAAGTTGTTCCCACCCCAGTTCAGTCTCGGAAACCTCTGTTTGCAGAATATCATTACGACCCTGGCGTTAAGGATTTAACGGCGCCGTAAAACCCCTTAACGCCTGATTACGAGGTCCCTTTGCGGGACCCGACCTTAACAGCTGGTTTTACCAGCCGTTAAAATAGGGTGCCGCAAAGGGACCTCGGTGCTAATTCCGGTACCGCAATTTGCGGTACTGTACTTAGCGCCTTCCCCAGTCCCATTGAGCCCTATGGGGCGAAAATGGGAATGGGGAACGGCCATGGTTAAATGGGGAAATACCACCCCGCCAACCTTGGAATGGGGCGGTATTTCCCCATTCCACCATGGCGGACTCGTTACAACACCGGCACCAACCATGGTGCTAATAGCGCCATGGTTTAGCGCCGGGGTTGTAATGAGGGCCATGTTCTTTTAAAGCGTTTGGACAAGTGCATTTCATCCAAGAATGATACTGTGGCTAAGTTGGCTATTATCACTGCGGCTTTGGAAAGGAAAGTTCCATGCCTCCCAGGTGTCCCTCTTGCTGGTTAGGGAGAGCCACATACGCACAGCTGACATGTGATAAAGAGCAACTTAATTACCTTGCAAAAGCACACATAGTGTGAAACCTAACAAATGAATACCTAAATGGAATGGACGTGCACTGCGTGAAATGTTACCCGATTGGAAATCAACTGGAAAATTACCTAAATAATGTATACATTGCCCAGCATTGGATGAGGGTACTTGGGGCAACTCAGAAAGTAGATTCTCCATTGGTAAAGCCTTTTCCTGGCAGGCCTGTAGTAAAGACAGCAGCAACTATAAGGAATTGGTGCCAAGATCAAGGGAGGAGAAGCGTGAGACATGTGAAGAGTGCACACCCAGCCTAGGCATTCGAGGACCCTCATGTGCCCTCTTATAAGACTAAACAGCATCTCATCAAATACCGCATTTGTGGCTGCAACCAACTTGTCAAAAATGAAGGGTGACCATGCAGCTGCCAGAGACAACATTGCAGAGCAACACGCCGGCCAGCCTTCATCCATAAAGACATTGCAGATGAGTAAGTATCCATCAACGAATCAGGCCCCCTTGATAAAAACTGATCAACGCCAGTCAGGCTCTTGATGCGTAAGACATTGCCAATGATTCTGTCTGCAAATCACTTTCCGAAAGCCTCCTCACTAACCACGCTATCAGTAGACGAACTGTCGATGGTGAAATTGGGGCATCCCAAATTGACTCCAGATTTGAGGGTCCAGAAGGGTAGTTTTTCAGAAGAGGCCTACAATGAGGAAATACCTGGACAGATGCTGCTCCCTCTGTCAAAACCAAATCCACAGGTGCATTTTCTATCGCTGGATAGTCTCACCAACCTGAAGATTACAGAGCAGAGTTCCTGATGTACCTCTGTACCGCCTCTCGAACTTCAACTTCTGGCACATTCCAGGCCAGTGACCGTTTTACACCCGGCTACTTACAAACAGCGCCCTGCAGAGCACTGTAAAGGTTGCCTTGACTCCCACCACCTCCGAGCAGACAGGAAGAGTTTGAGAAAGACGTACCAATACCAGACACGAGACACAGGAATGATCAAGAGACTGACATTGATATCCAAGAGGATGAACTGGAAGATACCTCTCCCAAAAACTCATCCAAATCAGATAACTATGACTACTATATGGTAGCGGATGATGTGCTGATTCAACATCCTCCAAGGAACTCACCAGCGGACAAAGGGGGGGCTTTCAACACTACCTTAGCAAAAGAAGCAAAGATGTATTCAATGATTGCAGTGAAAGAAAATTTGAGAAGATGGTCTTCTGGTCTACACACTAAGAATGACATCTTCTGCACCCTGTCCAAAGGGGAGAGAAAAGTAATACAAACCTCCTAGCACAGCAGAGCCCAGGCTCCATGGTGTCAGCAAGAAAGTGAACCACTAATCAGTCATCAAATTATTGGGTTTGATAGGGAGAGGAAGCAAATAGTTCCTTTCAGAAAGCTAATAATCTCTGTGTAAAGGCTGTTTTTTCCTCTTGTCATCCTAACATCCCATGACAGAGATGTGGAATAAGCTGGGCCATCTGTTGATATTCATGCCAGATGACAAAAATGTGTTGTCATGTGCTCTTTTGAAGGAAGGAAAAGTAGCCCTGCACTATGCCATCTGTTGATGTTGTGGAAACTGGCATCTAGTAAATCGGGAACGGGGCAGTCCTTTGTGCCACAGGTGGCTCAGGTGTACAAATATCAGTCCTGATATTGTGGCTTAAATTGTGAACATGCTGACGGTGAAGATTTGTTTGGTATCAAACCAAGTGTATGGGACTCTCGAATCTTTGAAAATAGGCCCCAATACTTCCAATTTCTTTGAAATTTGAAGCAGTTTCCTCATTTCCATTTCTTTCCCGGATCAAGGAAATGGTATTCTGACAACACTAGGGGAGGAGGGGGGGCAAGGAGGGGATCATGCGATCATTCCCAATACTAAAGAACATCCCATAACACCATAGATATGGCAGTCTCAGGGCTTCTATGGTGCCAAGTGCATGTTATCGTTCCAGTCCTCCAAACGAACATGACTCTTCAAACAGCTCCCCCCAAAACTTCAGCGCCCCATTGGATGGGCGTTAGTCTGACAAGCTACATCAGTGGAATGTGTAACTTCAAATTAATGGGTGCCCCCATTCCTGAGCTATGAACGCAACGAGAATTCATCAAAAAGTCGCCTGACCAGCCCCATTGCACATTGTCCAGCAGCCGTCATAGATTAGGCTCAGGCACTTCTACAAAAACGAACCATAAAAAGGGTATCTCGTCCCAAGCAAATCCATTTTGGTCCGCAATATATTGGGTGTTTGGAGGCCAATACTGGATCTGCATTTCCTAAAAGAAATTGCAATGAAGCAACCTTTTGCATGGTAAAGTTGTACAAGATCTTTTCTAAACTACAGTCCGACAGTACCCTAACTTCCATGAAAAAAATCTTTCTTGCATATCTCCATTCACTGCAACCATGCCTCATTACGAGTTTGGTGGTATTTCGGTGGTGCGAGATAATACCAAATGGATGTTTAGTTACCACCACTTAGTCCCGTGGAATTACCACGGGATTACAAGTGGTGGTAGGAGGTGTAAACCCCATTTTCTGAAGTCCATAGGACTCCATTGGTAATGTTTGGTGGAATTACCACTGGTGGAATTACATAGTGGTAATTCTGTCAATTTTGGGAGGAAAAGTGGAGTATTCACCTCCAGCATCATGGTGTATCCTCCACTTTTCCTCCAAAAATCATCAGAATTACCACTCGCCAGTGGTAATTCCGGCAAAACTTGTCGTGCAAGACAAAATGGAGGTAACTGAAATACCTCCACTTTTTCCTGCACCACCAAACTCGTAATGAGGCCATTGTTTCTGCGATTATACAGCCAAGGCCAACATTATCAATTCACAGTTCTTCCATCAGTTTCAAATCAGCCCCTAGTATCTTTACAAAGTGCCTCACCTTGGTGGTGACCTAACTTTGGGGAAAAGGCAACAAACCCCTTGCTGTACTTGGATGATTGGCTGTACATGCCCCTTCAAGTAGCATACTGCTTTTCTCTGTATGTAACAAACAACAGTCTGACCTTCTTGAGGTTGTCGGTCAAATACAAAAAGTAATCTCGGCATCTTTCCCAGCAGTTGGTGTTTAATGGAGCTTTTTTGACACAATTGGGCCTCATTACGGGTCACCCGGTGTGGAAATAACGGTGGCGTAAACCCGCCGCCATCGTTGTTTCCGGACCGGTTGATCTCGAGTTCTGCAGGCGGGAGGTGTCATTCCCGCCGGGTCTGACCTGGCGGGTTTAACAACACCAGCCTGCAGGCGGACGTGGAAACACCGGCACCATCACGAGATGGTGCCGGTGTTTCCACTTCCCTATTCCCATTGAGTCCTATGAGACTCAATGGGAATGGGGATTTACCGAATTCCGCCTGCGGAATTCCCGGATCACCGGGGTCGTAATGCCCCGGTAATTCCGGGAATCACGGTGGCGGAATGGTAATACGAGTCCGGTGGTAACATGCCGGAATTTAATGAGGCCCATTGGCTGCGAGAGTGAGATCTTCCAATGACCGTGTTCACTCCATGGTTGCCAGTACTCTGGAACTGTAGGAAGAGCAGACATCACTCCCTACCCTCAAATCTATACTGGGAATCATTGCCTCTTGCATCCCCTTGATTCAGTACGGCAGACGGACAATGGACCTCATTACAAATTGCCCGGTATGGAAACAACGGTGGCGGTAAACCCGCCGCCACCGTTGTTTCCATGCCGGGCGATCACAACTCCTGCAAGCGGGAGGTGATGTTCCCGCCAGGTCTGACCTGGTGGGTTTAACATCGCCCGCCTGCAGGCGGACGAGGAAACACCGGCAGCATTACGAGATGCTGCCGGTGTTTCCATGATCCCCATTCCCATTGAGTCCCATAGGACTCAATGGGAATGGGGATTAACACCATTCCTCCTCCGTGATTCCCGGAAAACCGGGGTTGTAATGCCCCGGTAATTCCGGGAATCACGGAGGAGGAATGGTAATACGAGTATGGTGGTAACCAGGCGGTTTTACCACCTCGGTTACCGCCGGACTCGTAATGAGGCCCAATGAGATCATTGTAGTAACTGAATGTCAGATTAAGCAGGTATCATGCACCTGGCAGAAGAAGTGCAATCAATTTGAAGGTGGTATCACTTGGGGTAAAGGGGTCAATAAGCAGGGCGAAACAAAAGTGCAATTGAGCTAAATGTTCTTTATTTTAGGAAAATGTCACACAAGGAGCCAAAGTAATTAACAGTGCTAAATCAGGGGCACAGTTTCATGGGAGGCTAAAACATAACTTTGGGCTCAAAAGGGGTTGCCACTTTTGTTCCCTCCCTTTCCCCTCAAAGCAGGATACAGGGTTTCCAACACACTTCTTCAGACTCCCACAGGGTTCCCTCGCTCTTGGACTCTAAGGCCCTCATTACGAGTTCGGCGGTAACCATGCCGCTATTGGCGGCATGGCTGCCGCCGAAATCGCGTCAGGGTCCGGGTCCTCGGAATGAGGACTTACCGGTCCATTCCGAGTTCAGAAGGCCCGGTAATTCCTCCAAGGACCCGGACACGGTCCTTCCCCATTCCCATTTCAGCCCCCATAGGGCTGAATGGTAATGAGAGAGGGAGCAAACAACGGGCCATTACGAGATGGCCCGTTTGCTCCCTCTTCCCCTCGTGGGACCCGGCAAGCACGCCTGGATTTCCCAAGCGTGCTTACCGTGTCCTGCGAGGGGAACTCGTAATGTGGCGGTACGTAGTGAACGGCGCCGGCACCTTTTACGGCGCCGTTCACTCCGTACCGCCAGGGTCGTAATGAGGCCCTAAGTCTTGAGATTAAGCGTTTCCTGCACCCTTCTTCGCCCATCACAGACAACTCCCAGAGTCTATATGACCAGGTTCAAGGGGTACCCACACCCTGCTTGTCCAACAGCTCTCTCTGGTTATCTCTGCGGCACCAATCGCCATTAGGCACTTCCGTTCTCTAGTCTTTCTTCTGCAATTTCCATTCTGTCTCTGCCAGGGTAATAGGAATAGGTGGAGCTTCTGTTTCATGTTGAGGTTGAGCCAATTGGACCCACCTTCCAGAGAGGTAAATGTAAAGTGGTCTTATATAGTGCCCTTCTGCCAGTAATGTTGATCTTGCTGTGCATGTCTCCGTAAGAAAGGAGGGCAGAGTGTGTTAGTCGGATAGTGGACGGCAGATGCAGAAACCTTTGGTGTTGATGGATGCATGTCGGACATTAGTGTTACATGTGTGCCAATATGAAAATCTCTATTGTTTGTGGTTGGTACTGACGAGGCAGGTTAGCCACATGGGCAGCCCCCGGATTGTAGAGTTAAAAAATGAATAGCATTGTTGTTGAAAGAAGATGCATAGGGTCTGAAACTGCTAAGTACACTAGACCTAGAAGGTTGCCTGTAGGAGTGTGGGAGATGTAAGGATGCAAGATTTTAGTTGTGAGGAGTTAGTCCTTGGTGGTACACTTTACTAAAGGTGGCGACCAGTGTCATGCAGGAAAAGGTTCCATGAGTCAGATTGGTTTCCTGCAGATAGGTAGTGTCAAGAGTTTACGAAAATGCGTGTGGTAAATTAGTCTAAGTTTCTGGTGCATGTTGTGTCCGTTCCTATTATTTTTGATGTCTTGGTTGGTTGAAAAGCCAAATCTTCAACGGTTTCCTAAAGGTTAGGTGGTTCTCTCCTCCGGGCAGAGAGGTTTGGGTAGGGTGTTCCACAGTTTTATGCCAGAACTGAAAAGGAGCATCCTCTTTGCCGTTTCTTGTTAGAAACTAGTACTAGTGCTGCATTGTTGGACCTAAGTGTTCTGGAAGGAGTGTAGTCTTGAAACTTACTTCTGAAGGAGGAAGGGGCTCCTCCCATAGTGTGAACATTGAGCAATGCACACGGTTTTGAAATTAACCCTTTTTTATGGGCAGCCAGTGCAGCGTAAGTAATGCTGGCGTGATATATTCAAATCGCTTCATTCTGAGAAGTAGTCTTGCCGCTCCATTTGCGGTTTCCTCATTAGGTAATCTGGTAGTCTGAGATAGAGGCTGTTTGCATGGTTTAGTTTGGATAATATTAGAGAAAATATGGCCATGCCCCACTGGGTGAATGTTAAGTAAGGTAAGAGACATGCGCAGCTAGAAGAAATAACATCTTCTAATGGTTTTGACCTCTGGACCAAGAGAAATGGGGTTGTAAATTTTTGTTTCAGATTTCTTAGTATGGTTGACAGGTCTGGGCAGCGGCCTATCTCATCAGGCCAAGGGATTGTGGTGGAGATAAAACCTGTAGAAGAACACAGCATCAGCTCTGTTTTGGTAGGGGAAAGATTTGCTGTCATCTATTTGCTGTCATATTTGCGCTCACCTATGCAAGGTAGTTTTTAATGTCTGGGGCATTTGGTGGTGGGTGGTTCACAAATATGTAGATTATTTGTGAGTCATCTGCTTAGTTGTAGCAGGAGATACAAGATTTATTTGTGATGCCTGCTTTGGGTGTCATGTAGATGTTGAAGAGGAGAGAGTGTGGATTATTGGTGTACTCATCAGCTAAGTGGGTGATGCAGGGCATTATAGGGGCACAAGATTGTGATTTCCATTCTACTCTTGAGGAAGGAGGTTACCCAGTGTTAAGTTAATTCTTTAATACCAATATCTTACAGTCTTTTAAGGAGGATCTCGAGATTGATGGTGTCAAAGCTGAGATCTCTACTGGGACGAATGCACTTGCTGTGTTTTCATCCACATTGCTTTATAAGAGTATCCCAGATGGAGCGCAGGTAGTTAAAACATGCCCAGTTGGAGCAAGTCTCAGCCCCCAGACACCTCCTATCTAATCCAGTGCTGGTCCTTTAACTCCTCCTGCCTCGCCACACCCTTGGTAATCTACCCTCATGGGCATGGCCCCTTCAGCTTTGGGCCTTGCCCTATTCCCTGACTTTGGCCACCCATTCATTCCTAGGCCATCACTCTCCTCTCCCTCCTGATGTTTCAGTTCCACCTTCTGCTGTTGTTCACCTCCAAACACCTCCCATTATTCACTTTCTGCGACAACTTGTTGGTAACGTCCGGCCACCTCATGAAATTCGCCTCCAACCACATCCTACTTTTCACCTTCTGCCCTCTCCTGTCATACACCACCAACTACATCCTGTTGTTCACCTCTAACTACCTGTTGCTAACTACTTACAGTTGTTCAGCGCGAGCCACCTCCTACTGTTCACCTCTAAACACCTTATGTTGTTCTATCTTCCCCCTGGTATCCAACCTCCTTCCTTCTGCCTCCCTGCCTCCTTTCCAACCTCTCACCACTGCTTCAACATTAATTGTCAACTTGTCCTGGCCACCTGCAACAATTTCCTTCTTGTATCATCTATCCTTCTTGGCAGAGCAACCAGCGTTATATATCCCAGCGACTCCTCCCCTGTGGTTGGGCTTTCTGCAAGGATGAATGACTGAAGCCGAGTGATTGGGCCCTGTCCATTTGATTCACCTAAGGGTAATGGGAACCTTGGAGACTGGACCAACACTGTATACACATGCACAACCAACTTGGATTCAAAAGCCACTCCCAGTGTCACTACTGTGTCAACACTAATTGTCACTCCCAGTGTCACCACTGTTTCAACACTAATTGTTAACTTGTCCTGGCCACCTGCCACAATGTCCTTCTTGGATCACCTATTCTTCTTGACTGAGCAACTAGCGATTTATATCCCAGTGACTCCTCCCCTGTGGTTGGGCTTTCTGCAAGGGTCTGGCTCCTGCAAATGTGAATGACTGAAGCTGAGTGATTGGGCCCTGTTAATTTGAGTCACCTACGGGTAATGGGAACCTTGGAGACTGGACCAACACTGTATATACATGAACCACCAACTTGGATTCAAAAGCCACTTGCAGTGTGTCCCAGGACTCTCCCGCGGGCCTGCCTGGTGCTACCTGTGCTCAGGAGCCCAGGTTCTTTAACAAGGCATGGTGTATAAATGGTATGTGATTACAGAACACTTTTCAGCATAACACAATTCAATGTACACTTTGGCATCTCTGTGTTGCAAGGATTGCAGTGCAGGCCTCCTTTAGCAAGCAGGCTTTTCACGTGGATGCCAATAGCATGTTTCTGTGGATGACGTAAACAAGAAGTATCGACTCTGTCATAGAGAGGAAGAGGAAAGCCCTTCTCCCTACCTACTCAAGGGCACATTTGGGGTAAAACTGCTGAGGACCTGCTGCCTGTGTACTGAATCTAGAATTCTGGACGCTTGAGGTGAAGGACCCCAATAGGTGCCAAATAATCTATCGGAGTGGAAGCGCAGACCAAACCAGTCAACTTGTCCCTTGTGACCCTGGACTGGGCCTCCCAGAAGCAGCTCAGAACCCTGTTTACTGCCGCGAGACAGTTTCAAGTTGGCTCAACCGTGTTTGCCTCACTCTGAGCTGCTACAGGACCAGTGGTGCTGCTTTTGTCATTCTAAGAATTTCATACCACTTACCTGCTTCTTCACGCCATATCAAGCTGATTTGGCCCAGAGTAGCGCATCACCACCTTTAGTCACCCACTGGCTCACTGCTGTGGAAGCAACTGACTTGGCACATTCCGAGCATGAACCTGGCCAACAATAGTATTGTCCCTTCCTGATTCAAATGCCAACTCGACCCCCTGCAAGCCAATTGACTCACCCATGTCGAACACTGACTTGACCCAGCGAAAGCTTCGTCTCAACCCGACAGAACCACCGGCTCAACTTGTTTGGGGGGGCATCGAATTACCCCATCTCGAAAGCCGACGTGATCCTGAGAGAGAGGCCCATCTGGAAGTCGCTTCTACTCTGACTCGCCACTGGAACAGCATGAGTCGACTGTCTCAACACCAGCTCGACTGCAGAAAAGTGCCAAAAAGCCTGGCTCAAAGCTGTCAATCCACCAGTACAAGCAATAACGTATTTGCAGTAGTCCTGTCCCTTTACTCTTCCCTAAAGGGCACAAGTAACTTTATAAGAACCCATTTTATGACGAAGATCCCCTGAGCTATAGCCCAGTGCCACCAAAATTGTACCTCCTTGGAGAGGATGGGAGAGCAGCCCCCGTCCCTGCTTCCTACATTGTGGTTGTGTTGTCCGTAAAGCTGGGGCTGAAAAGACTTGAGATCCCAGAACACTGCCTGAGCTCTAACACACTGATGTGGAGTAACTTGTCCTCTGGTAGCCCAAGACTTCTGGCGTGGAAATTTTCCATGTGAACTGAAGAGGAAGTGCCGAAATCTACTCTTATACCCTCACCCAAGACACATGAACAAGAAAGATGAGCAGAAAGGATAATGAGTGCACTCCCCATTTTGCACCAGTCCCCAGTGCGCCCATAGGTGACAAATATGCTGAAAGATACCCACCTCACCAACACTGCAACCTAAAAACAACACAAACCTTGCCCAGAGTGGATGAAGAGCTTCTGGGTGCTAGCAGAGACACTTTAATTGACAGTATTGACTAAAAGCGCTAAGAAGACATTCTACACTAGTCTCAATGCAGCAATACCGCCATGCAGAATCTACAAAACACAAGAGTTCCTGTTTAAAAGCTTGCAGATCCTTACATGAATTAACCCTATGAAAAAACAAAGGTATTTGGACTACCTAACAGCGCTATAACTGATTAATTCATGCATTATGAAATGGCACAGTGTAAGCCATGCCCAGTTTCAGGACATTACAGCCAAATACACTTGTCTCGCTGAAGTTCAGTGGCACTGGGAAGGGGCAAACAACAGGAATGCACCTTGCAAGTCCAGGCACTCAGCCAAGGTCGAGTACCAAGATAAAATTCCTTTCTTTGAAACGGCAGTGAATTAAAGTGCAGACAGCATTCATAGATTCTTATGAAATACAGCTAATTCAACTAAGAGTATGGAGACAGGACATGTGACTCAGTGGGCCTGATATCAAGCCAAGGATTTTTTCTCTGGGAACGAAAGACAATTTCACAAAAACCCAGACATGATTTGCAATACTGTGTAACAAGGAGCACCTGCATGTTGCATTTGCACATGAATGCATTAGAAAAGCAGTGGTGATTCACACATACTTATGACACAGAAGAGACAGTTACTTTTACGTGGGGAATACACATTTCAAGCTGGGAGCAGATTTTGTCTCAGGCCTGGAGACTCAGCTCTAGCCAATCACCATCCGAGGCCACAGGGTGGGGAGCTTTGAACACTGAACCGATGGGAAGACATTCACAGTGCAACATATTAGAATTAGGTAATTGGGAAATAGCCAGGCCAGCCCCTCTTACAACGTAGGACCAATTAACAGGGTTTCTATAAGGGAGCTATATGTGGCCAATCACTCAACAACCAATCTCAGGATGAGATAGGTTTCTGGAAACTGGTCCAAGTGTGATGTCAGTATGATGCTGTTGTGTTACAAAACTGGCTTGCAAGCCAGTCCCTCGGAGAGAGTGCTTGGATGTCTGTCCCTGCGCAAATCCCTGTGTGTTTTGGCCAATAAACCACAGTTTGAAACTTGCTTTTTCCTTGGACTCCTGCTGCATTCCTTTTAGCAAGAGGGGAGGTGTTGGGCCTCCCGTGTGTTCCGTACCCCGGGACTCCCAGAAGCCCTACCCCTTCCTGGGGGTCCACTTTTACCTAAGAGAACCCCCCATCTCTCTAGGCAGGCGCTAGTTGTCACAGTGGCTTGATGAGACAGAAGATGAAAGGGGGCACCCTGCTTTAGGTTTTTCTGAAGCTTCCACCACTGTAGCGATCATTGAAACTGTGCATTGGGCACCATCTTGTCATTCCAAGAGCTGGACACTTGCTTCCACCTGGTATCCAGGAACTCCGGGAGTGGTCTCATTTGCAGCCTGCACTAAGGGACCAGCGAGATGCAGGAGGACATCATCCCCAGAAGCGACTTGATTGAGTGCACTATTTTCACCTGGAGAGAGGAAGCTATTGAATCATACGGATCATGGCCTACACTCTGTCTTCCAATGGAGTGGCATGGTACTGTAAGGTGTTCAGCTGGGAGCCCAGGAATAGCGTGTTCTGAGACGGTGATAGAGAGGAGTTGGAAAGGTTTATGGACACTACCAGAAATTTACCAGTAGCTAAAGGGACAATAGATGCTTACAGCCGTTATGTGCCAGTCCCAAAAAAGGGTTACCTCTTTTGTAGATTATCCGGCATGTCATCACCAGGGACTTAAAGGGGCCTTAGAAGGCCACCTTTCTGAAGCTCTACCTTCACCAAGTCTTTGGTCGGGAATTTCCTTAAACTCTGAAGGAAGACTCCAGCCCTCCTTTCTTCGCAGGGCATATGGCAGCGACAATGGAGTATGCTGCTCCTTTGAATACAATTTATCAGACCCCCCAGCTTATAGCGATTTAGCGATCCCGCAAAATGCCGCAAAAACGGCCTTTTTGTGCAAAAACAGCAATTTTTAAAAAAAAAAAAAAGTTTACATTTTTTTTTTAAAAGTAATCTGCAAAAATTACTGTTTTAAAAAAAGAATACTCAGGGTGCCAGGTTCTCAATTTTTTTTTTTTTACACAAGAAATGAAATGCGCTAACACATCTCCACTTGCGCCCCAAAAAAGTGCAGCCCAATCCACAAGGGACACATGAATGGCCCATTTTATATGCACGCCCATTTAGATGGCCTTTTTCACCTCCTTGATCAAATAAAGTGCCAGGATGTGGGGCTGCCACTGCATGACAAGGTCTTTCCTGACCCTGTCATGCATTTCTTTTAAGGTATGAACCGCTGCTGTGTCGCTTGCATTTCTGTTCCTCGAACAGGATAAAAATGCATTTTTTGGGGTCACATTTTACAGCGGCAGGCACCTGGAGGGCCTGTCCCTGTGAAAGGCGCTGGGAGTTTGCAGAACACTGTCGGGAGAGAGATTCTATTCAAAGTACTGCCCATTTTGATGACAAAATCTATCGAATGTTACAATTTGACCTATTTCGTCCAGTACTATTCGATCGATTTTTATAAATACCAAACATGTGTTGCGGGGGTGTCACCCGCTCCCCATGTTCAGTATTTTTGGTATAGGGTGGTTGCAGAAGTGTTTTCCCCTTTTTCCTCAAAATTGGAGGCAGGGACAGAAAAAAAAGAAAATAACGAAAAAGGGACCCTGCGGAGTCGGATCCGACCCACGTTAGAGGGGCGGATCTGGCACCGCAGGGTTTCAGGGGAAGCGGCAGCGACCAAGCAGTTAAGTAGGGGAGGGGGTGGGTGGTGGTGAAAGGTACATTTTGGGTTGTTTGGCTGAAGTGCAAATCAATTTGCAGCGAAATTGACTACGGTCAATTCCGCAGCAAATAATTACACTTCGGTCAAACAACCCAGAACACCATTCAAGGCAGCTGGCCAGCGCACAATTTGCGGAATTGTGGAAATGCGCCGGTCACATTTGAGAATAAGGTGACCTGCCCATTTCCAAAAATGGGTTGTCTAAAAATAGCATATCCTCCGTTCTTTTTTTAAATGCCCCATTATTTGAGGAACTGGGACAAAATCTACATTTAAAAAAAATAAAAAAAGGGTTACACTATGAGAGAGAAGGAGAGTGATGGGTGAGATGTGAAGGGATAGGCAAGAAAGCAGAGGGAGAGCAGTGGGTCAGAGGAGGAAGCGCTGCACAAGAGAGCAGAGAAAGCAGTGATGCGGTGGGCCAGAAATCTGAGAGCGAGCAGAGGTACAGAAAGTAGAGGGAGCGTGTGGTCCGTGAGCCAAAAAGCAGAGAGGATGCGGTTGGCCAGAAAGAGGCAGTGAGCTGCAGATTGGGAAAAAGGATGAGGGAAGAGTGCGATAGAATGGGAGAAAGGATGTAAGATGCAGAAGCAGCACAAAAGAATGAAGGACTGTATATTGCGGGAGGAATTGTAGAGTGTAAGGTGTGAGTTGGGAGTATGATTTGGAGCGTGGCAGGGGCTGGGCAGTGCAAATTGTGACTTGACAGTGTGACATAGCACGTGAGTATTTGTATGACAGAGAGAGAGGTTAAGGAATGTAAGTTGTGATGGAGAGTTGGTGAGATGTGTGTAGGTAAGAGAAGTGTGTGGGTGTTTGGGGGATTGGAGAACAAAAAAGGGGAATATTTTCAGTATTACAATTGATAACGATCAATTTAGCTAATACTATTAAATAGGCATGAACATTAATCCAGAAATGTAGCCAAATCAAACACTGTTCTGCCAAGCCAGAGACATCTGGGACTCTTCCTATTAAATTAATACAAAAGATACATAATAATGATACCCTGGCTCTCTTGTAGCCTTTCACTCTGCCTATTTCCTGCAATGTGGCAATCTTACACCCTCCAGTTAATACAAAATGTCCTGCAAAAATGCCGCAATAAATAAAGGTTTGTGCCGCAAAATTTGCCATTTCATGCCGCAAAATCCTGGAAGGTCTGATTTATAGAGTAGAATCTGCAATGAATAGAACACATGGGGCCTCAGTCTTTGCTCTGAGAGCAGTGGCATACGCAGGGTATGTCACACAGCATCACTTACAGACTACCAGGCCTTCATCCCTGCTCATGAGGTGGGCCATGACGTTGATGAACTTTACTTTAATCAATTTATAATGCGCAGCAATGGACCTGGAGGCATGATGGCGCGGACAACACAGCGGACAAGTACAACAGCAAATCTCTAGAGGGTCAGTCAGAAGGAAGAAGAGAGTGGGGCTCGATTAATAGAACAGCCAGGTTTTTTAGCTTTTTCTTAAAGGGTTCTATTATAGATTCGAGCCTCAGATCCAATGACAAATCATTCCAGGCAGCCGGAGCTGCTGTTGCGAAGGATGCTTTGGCCACCCTTTTTTGCTTCTGGGAATCACCAACATTTTGGATTGATTAGATCTCAATGATCTCAAGGAGGACTTAATCGTAATGAGATTGTTCAGGTAGCTGGACATCTGGCCCAATAGACTTTTGAATTTGATCAACAAAAGGCGATATCGAATTCTCGCCTCCACGTGGAGCCAGTGAGAGTCCTTTGGGCTAGCGTCACATGATCATGTCTAGCCAGGCCCGTAACTACCCTTACGACCCCATTTTGGATCACCTGGAGGAGATTCATTTTGGTTTTGCTTATGCCTATCAGGAGGCTGCAACAGTAGTCCATCTTAGCTCCCACAATGGCCCGTGCCAATGTTTCTGCATTGCTCTGGGAAATCAAGGGACGCAGATGCGCAAAAAGTCTTAGATAGTATGCTGCACCTGAAACTGCACTCCCCACGTGGGCCTTCATGGAGAGGTGCTGGTCTAGCATAACCCCCAGAGACTTAACTTTCTTAAGGGTATTGATGTTAACATCACCAAGTTGAACATTTCTATACAGGGAATCAATTTTAGAAAGCATGTCGGGTGACCCCACAATCATGAGTTCGTTCTTGGACCTGTTCAGGGCCAGACTGTTCATGATCATCCAATTTTCAATACAGGCGTATGCTTTGTTTAACCTTGCTTCATCCTGAACATGGTTACCAGTCAATGGGATGATACACTGGGTATTATCCGCAAAAATGGTAAACCAAATGCCTTCTTGTTCAAGCATTGAGAAGAAGGGCGTTTTAAATATGTTGTAAAAACACAGAGACAGACTTGCTCCTTGCAGGTCCCCATATTCGATCGATACAATGGTTGCTTACGCTGTTTCTGAACATACACAACTTTCCCTGGTCTGGAGAAAGGAGGCAACCCAACGAGAAGCCTCTGGAGAGAATGCAGCCACATTTTCGAGCCTGGTGACCAACAACTGGTGGTCAACCAGGTCGAAGGCGGCGGAGAGGTCCAACAGCATGAGCAGGGAGGCTTCTCCTTTGTCCATGTTGGTTAGGAGCCTAGATTTAAGTTCGAGTAGGGCAGTTTCTGTGCTGTGCCCAGCTCTAAAGCCTGATTGACGTCAGTTGAGAATGGGAAAGCTTTCCAAGTGATTGGCTATCTGCTTGTAAGCAACCCTATCAAGTATTTTCATCAAAAATGCTAAATTAGTAATAGGCCTATAATTCAAGGGGTCCTCTTTGGGGACCCCTACTTCTTTTAACAGAGGAGTCACCCATGACCGTTTTAAATTGTCAGGCACAGTGTTCTCTCTGAAAGACGCATTAACAAACTGGAGGATAACATCCAACAGAATAGGGGGGGCATGTCTTTATAATGATAGCAGAGAATGGGTCGCCTCTACAACTAGTTGTTTTGAGATCTTTCACGACCTCAGTCAGCTCAGCTAGAGTGATAGCGGTGAATGAAAATTCATGAATAGTCGGACATCTTATAGGATCATCCGATTAAGCGAGATATCCTCACTAGAGGCCATGGCTTTTTTAGTAAGGATATTAGACTTTATGCCCTGGAGTTTTACTGACACCAGGCACTATCTTTGGACACATCGTCCACCTCTGATGCCACGGTGGACTCCTGCTCTTTAAGAATTTTAAAAAGCTCCTTGGTCTCTGACTTGGCCGAGACGATCCTATCGTTAAACGAGTTCTTCTTGGCTTCCAGTAGAGCCATTTTGTATATTCTAGCCGACTGTTTATAATCTGCATGCAGATTGGGAGAGGGGTTCCTTTTGCAATCATAGTATAGCTTAAGCATACAGGTTTTAAGCTTGCAAAGGGCAGGGGTAAGCCAGGGTTTATTTGTGTGAGCAGCTTTAGGTTTCCTTTGTTTCTCCGGAGCAAGCCGGTTGGTGATGTCCGTAAAAGTGTCTATAAGGGCTTTAGCCAAGCTCTGTACATAATCTGTGGAAAGTCATTAGATAGAGAACTGACTAAGGGATTAATTTTTTCTAGGGTGAGTAGCTTGGGGTTTCTGCCCTTAGCGGCTCCCAGTATTTTGTTTCTGGCTTTCACTGGGAAAGCTGAGTGAATGACAAAATTAACAAAATGGTGATCCGACCATGGGCATATGTTCACCGTCAAGTCGGAAGTAATGACATTTGTCGCGGCCACCCAATGTAGGGTATGACCTAGCTGATGGGTGGGGTGGTGATTAAGCTGGGTAAAACCCAGGGCGGACATGGCAGATGCTAGATCTGCCCCTCTGGGGTCAACCTGATGCCCTAACCAATGGTTAAAATCACCTAAGATGATAAAGCTTCTGCGAGGTTTAAGACAAGCAACCAGATGATTGGACAAGGCAATGATGCTTTTTATAGTAGAGTACAGGTATTTCCTTTGACTGTGACATGGTGAGGCCCATCACCCTGGGGGATGCTATGGTGGTCTCTGCAAGGGGGCGCATTGGAGAGGAGTCCCTGAATCCCATCCTTATTTGGCTGCTCTTGTTGGGACTGAAACTGTTTGGTTCAACAGATGAACAAACTGGTTAAACAGGCAAAGGAGGAAAATATCCTGTTTGAACATACCAAGCGCAAGGTGACCAAGCCTAAAGGCCCTTAAAGGTACCAGTCCCAGCACTCAATGCAGGCATGTGGAGGCGCAATGCGGGAAGATTCTTTGGCATCAGAGAGAGGTTTTTAGCCTATCAAGCCTAATGCCAATCCTTCTCATGCACAGCCTTCATGCCAAGTCCTGGTCCTCAGATCCCCACATATCTCCAGTTATTAAGTTCAACTTGAGACGCCTTGGCCTGGGGCATCATGCGCAATGGGCTCCATCGAGTTAAAGTCCTTTCCCTAGCCTGAGGAACAGTGATCACCCTGCCTAGGAACATGCAGAAGAGGCTGGGCCTGAAGAAGGGGATTCTTCAGCTTCTCAGAAAAGAGCAATCTTTCCTTTCCCCAGTACAGAACAGGAGAAGGGGTGTACTCGATGCTATTCCTGGTGGAGAAGTCTTCTAGTGAAGGGTGTTTGACCATAGATCTAAAGAGTGAATGTCTTCATCAAAGAGATTCTCTTCAAGGTGGAGACTCTGCAAGAGATCAATCTCTTAGTGTCCAATGTGGACTTCATGAATGCCTACATTCATATTCCCTTCCAAATGGGTCACAGGTTGTTTCTCAGATTTTCTGTGGGAGGAGAGCACTTTCAGTCCTTGGTATTGCTATCCAGCCTTGGTGAGCTCCAAACATTTTTACAAAGGTTAACCTGATGGTGGGCATTTTACTAACCCAGGGCAATTGGCTCCATGGTTTCTGAGATGACTAGCTGATCCATACCCCAACTTCATTGCCTGTCTTCAGGAACACAACTATCTTGTGTTCTCTCCTAGAAAGGTTTGACTGGGTGTTGAACATTCAGAAGTCTCTGAGGTGATGGATTCCATTAGGGGGCTCTTCGACACCTTGAGAGGGACGGTCTCTCTCTCTCCCCAAACAGGGCTGCCAGGCTACTTTCAGAAACTCATGGTGGATGGCTCAGCCCACAATTGGCTGACAGTCTAGGGGATTTTGCAGCACCTGTCTTCATGGTTCCCTGCGCCAGACACCACATGAAGCCCTTAGAGAGCCACCTGCTTGCCCATTGGGACTCGACTTCCATGGTGTACTTCAGAAAGAAAGGAGTATCACCCCACATCAGGGAGAAACTGGCTTGGATTGTTATGGAATGTCACCTCCTTCAGGGATTCCCACTAGATCCCCCAGGCACTAGCAGTCAGAATGGATGGTAGTCAGCTGGGTTGCCGCCCTGGGATCTTCATCTGTCCAAGGGGAAATGGAGAAGGGTGTGAGGGAGGAGAATCTCCAACTGGAGGGAGCTTTCAGCTATCCTGCTGGCTCGCCACACATTGGCCTTCCAACTCAGAGGGAGGGTGGTTTTGGTACACTTGCTCAATCAGGTAGCTAAGGCTTACATTCATTGGAAGGTGGTCCAAGGTATTACTCCCTTCAGGAGGTGGCACCCAAGATCATGGGTTGGGCAGAGACCAACTTTCTCTATTTTCAGGTGCTATAGATCGAGGCAGTTGAGAACATCACGGCAGACATCCAGAGCAGAGTTTTCTCGTCTTCAGTGGGATATTGTCTAAAGGTCTCCAACCTCAGGAGGAGCTGCGATCATTTTGAGGTTTATGAGGTGGACTTTTCTGCCTTCCAGACAGAATGCCCTTCTGCCACATTGCATGTCAGGGTGCCAGGACCCTCTGTTGGTAAGCACAGATGCCCTTCAGCTCCTTGGCCCCTAGACCCTGCTCTTTGCCATTTCACCGTTTCCCCTTCTCCAGAGGGCTCTAGACCAAGTCAACAGAACAGGATTGTGGCTGGTGGTAGTCCCGGCCTGGCCCAGGAAAACCCTTTTCCTTCTCCTCCTTCAGCTGACCTCAAGGTCCCCTGCTCTTGGACTAGGATCTAGCACTATGTGACAGCCCCCTTTGCCTGGCATCACCATAGTGAGGCTCCAGTTAATGGCCTGGTTGCTAAACAGATGGGTCTTGAGAGGGAGGGTCTGTCTCCTGGCCTGGCTCTGACTGTTTATATCTGCAGGCACCCCTCCACACTTAGGACCTATGCAAGACACAGTTCTGTTCCTTCTGTTTCCTTGAGTTCAATCTGGATCTGCTTAACGATGAGCCTGTAAAGGTATAATTCCTTCAGGAGGGGTCTATTCAGGGTCCAGCCCAATCTACCCTTAGATTCCAGATGTCTTTGCTGTGGACGTTTAGGTCCTAATGGGCCACTAATGCCCCTGTTGCGCCCTTGACCTCCTGCCTTATTAGAGGGATAGAACTTTCTCAGGCCTGCAGTTCTGTCCCACTTTCCCACCTGGGCTCTTTCCCCAGTTCTTAGGGGCTTGTCTGCTTCTCCCTTTGAGCACTCTGACACTCTCCCCAATGGCCTCTTACCTGGCACATGTCTGGTGTTGGTTGTTCTGGCCTCTGCTTGCTGCCTGAGGGGGCTAACAGCCTTGGCGTCTTTTGAACCCTACCTACATTGTGTTCCTGAGGGTCTGATCATATGGCCTCCTCTCCTCCGGGCCAAGGTTATTTTGGATTCCATTTGCATGTGGATCTCAAGTTTTGAGGGGTATGCTGGTCTGCCACTCCTTAGCCTCTGAATGTTGGTAGGGTGCTCCGTCTTTATCTAAGTAGGACTGCTGACACCAAACACAGCGAGGAACAGTACATCACCTTATGTACAGGGGAGGCAGGTTGTCACCCATTGGTTCTATGCCCCTTTGCTGTTTTTTCGATGCATTTTTGTATTATTCGGATGTATTATTTACATTGTTTGTAATTTGGGGGGGAGAGGGGGAACACTCCCATTTCCTATACTGTTACCCCATACTCCTGCCCCCTCCACACCCTTTTTAACACTTTACGCCGCCGATATATTTTGATGAGTTTTTTCGATGTAAATATTTCGTTAAAAATGACATTAAAAAACTGGTGTTGGCAAAACAACGCGATGCCCACCTAACAATGGCTATTCTGAGCAGGTGGAAAAGAAGAGTCATCAGTGTGGCGTATAGGGTGGCTGGTCAGCTCCCATCAGGTCCTGCACAGGGCAGGACTACCAGACCAATGACTGCTTCATGAGCTCACCTCAAGGGCGTCCCTGGAGGACATTTTTAGGGCTGCAGTGCCACTTGGACTTCCCGAAGTAAGGTTTTTGCCCACTGCAAGCGGTATGTTCGGCTTCCGAGGCAGTCCTTTAGTAAAGCGGTCTTGTTTTGCCACAATGATTGACAGGTACATTAAAATGTGTTGTTCACTGCAACGTGTGGGCCTCCTGGTTTTTTATGCAATTCCCCTTCCTACTACTTCTGTGGGTTATCCTTATACTGTGACGAGGAACAACGAGGAGGCAATGTCAAAATGACTTACAAGCAAATCAAGCCATTACTCGTCTTCCACCTCGCAGTCTTATAGATTCCTCTCTCCTCGGCCGTTGGTGCATTTTGGCTACCTCTTGTGGAGATAGCGACTAGAGGAATTCTAGGACCAAAGTGCTCTTGTACACTCTCCACCTCAGGGGAAGGGTCAGGGATCACCTCTGTGGAGGGACGGATTCCCATTAGAGAATGAGGCAGAGGTGCATGGATGCCTCATATTTAAAGACTGGGATGAGGCAGCAGGATAAGAGGTAATGTACTTAATGTCATGTCCTGAGCCAGAAAAGGAGTCCCCAAAAGGCACCGCCCGGCTCCCCTGTTGCAGTTGTGGGGATATGTCCATAGACAGAGGCCGTTACATAAGGCCGGTAAAATAGCTCAGTGGGTTGAGCTGCGATCTGAGCGTGATCTGCGGGCTGCAGGTTCGTATCCCGGCGAAGCCAACTCAGCCTTTCATCCTTCCGCGGTCGATAAATGAGTACCAATTTCGGTTGGTTGATATTGTATGTACATGTGTCCTCTGTAAAGCCTTCGGATTAAGGCGCTATATAAATAACACATCATTACATCCGCCCGCCGTGCTGCACCTCTCGTTCTGAAGTGCCGTTGCTCGTTTTATGCAAGTGCTCGTGTACCCTATTTCTCAAAAAAGGTTGCTCGTTTCGCTTTCTCGGATCCCTTGCCCTTCACTAGTTAATGAGATACCGTGTGGTATCAATTTCAGAATATTACAGCACACATTTCTTCCTGTGGGATAATGATTTAGCGGTCAGTCATTTTTCACCAACAGAGAACGTGCCTGGTGGGCCTTTGGTACATGCAGACACATGCAGAACACTGGCGATGATGACTGTGCGTATACTTTGAAGATTACATGACTTTGCTATTGATTGTGTCTGTTGCTATGATGTGTGCACCGGATTTGCACTTTTGGCTTGTCAGCCTGCTCTTGTGCATACCACTCAACCTTCTGAGTCCTAGTGAGAGCCAAAACTAACCGTTTTGGTTTTGCCAATTGAGAGACGTTTGAAGTGTATGGACTGGTAAGAGGCTTGGCTGGTGAGTAGGCTGAATCCATGGTCTGTGACACCCTCCAAAAGCGTGTGAGTTTAGAGGTATAGCTTTGGATGTTTTGTTTTTGAACTCCTAAAGACAGTGAAGGGTGTTTCTGGGATGACTTATCCCAGCGTTATCTTCCTGGAGAATGGTGTGGGGGTTCCTAGCATTCTTGGTTTAGACTTCCAGTTGGGGATGGTAGGCAGCAACCAAGGAAGTGAGGTCACACTCCACAAGCCAAAACTTTCATTCAGCTCCTAGTTGCATTGGAAGAACGCACGCGCCCCCCTGCAGGAGTCCTACTGCACAGGTTGCCCTTAGCTAAAACAAAACAGAAAAAATGAAATTTCAAATTCCCCTTCTGATTTCTTATTTTTCCTCCTGGCTCCCAGACCTAAGACGGGCTTTAAAAATTGCAGCTAGTATAGGTGTGCTTTTGTGCTTGAGATTGTAGGCATTTTCCACCACATTAATAAATGCGCTCCCTGTTCTTTTTTTGGCACCAGAAGCAATTCAGCTGGTTTGAACAGCCCTCGGAGAGTTGCCTTCTGTTTGCTCAAGGAAGGAAGAAAGGTAGGAAAGCACATGTCTATTTTCAGTTCCCACTACTTCAGGATGCTGAGATCCGGGATAAGCAAATTCCGGCAAGCAGCCCGAGGCCCCGGGATCATACAGTCTGTCAAGACAGGAGGCTTCCTGTTATGTATAGTACTCTTCTTTACTACAAAGCAGCATCAACTAGACACTTTTTTCATAAGAATTGCACTTTTTTTGACAGATATGGCCTGGTCATGATACTGCATTTTGCCAATGCGGATATGCCCGTCAGTATAAAGACGATTGCATTTATCATATCACCATTTAGCCACAAGCAAAATAATCCATACCGTGTTCCTTCCTATGTATTGTACCTGTCAGTTGTATAGTACCTTTTACCAATATTATAGCCTCAATTCGCTGGTAGTGGGCACACCCTCGGTGGACCGAAGTCCAAATGGCTGGAGGTCATGGTGTAAGATCAGAATGCATGTGTGCCTTTTGGTTAACTAAGCCTTAGCAGGGCTGGCCAAACTCTGGTAGAGAGCAACCCATGTGGTCAGGCATGTGAATGGGTGCTGAGAGGAGTCGGGAGAAGGAGTGAGTTCTAGAGACTCACTGTGTGTTCAGCGTGCCCAAATTTGTCATAGTTCTGCGCTACAGTCTTCTATCGGAGGTGTTGAGGCGTGGTCTGTGTAAGTAGGTGGAAAATTATGTGAACAGCACAACCAAATTTGATCATAGTCCTTGCTGTATTCTGATGTGTGCGAGTAGCCATGCCTGCGGCCAGTGCCCACCGGAGTGATGCGTTATACGTACCTATCAGATTTCTGTGGTGGTTTGTTGTTTGTACGCCCGATCAGGTATTGGCTTCCGCTGTCGATTCTTGCAGCAGTGCCCCGATTATCATATTTAAGTTAAAAAAAAAAACAATTATAGAGAATGAGAATTATGACTTTTCCATATTCAGCATTCTATCTTTTCTTGTTTCCTCAGGTCTCCCGACTCACTCGCCCGTTCTATTCCATTCTTTTGCCTTTAAGGCAGCCCAGAGTCGCTGCATGGCTACAGCGTGAGCCTCGCCCATGAGACGCCTGCTGTGACGCAGAAAAAAAATGCACCCTTTGAGAACTGTTAAGAGGGATATTTTGCTCCAGGAAGGTTTCCTGTTTTCCTCCATTGACTTGTGTCAGAGAAAAGTAAACTGTAGGCAGAAGAAAACTAAAAAAAATGTTATAAAATATGGACATTTTGGGCTGAAAATTCCAGCATCTCCTGCAAGAACTAGGTCATGTAAAATTAGAAAAGTGTTGTTCAGTGCAGGAGCAACACTTTTTCCTAATAGCACCATATTCTGTGCAAGGAGAAATGTGGAGGATTGACTCCCAAGCCTTGACTCTTGTATCGCCCTGATTTACAGGCTGACAATTGCCCTAGTGCCTGTAGTTAATGCAGAATAGACAATGTGAAGGTATTCTCCTTGCAGAGTGCCCCTTTTGCATTAAAACAAAGAAGTTAATATATGGCACCTGGGAGGTGTCATTAATAGCTACAGCACACGTTTTCCCTGTATAACCTAAGCATTTTCCAGGTGCCAGCACCACTTTTCTGATTTACTGAGGGCTCAATGTGAGGAATTCGACCATCCGGACTGGGCTTTTTTGAAATTTTAAATGAAATTGAATTATGGTAGATCAACCTCTGGAAACTGTGTGGGGCTAATCTGCACACATTTTCCTATACTCAGCGCACAACATATGCATAGACCCGTGTACTCTAGGTGGACACAGCCTACAGGCGCAGTCCCTCCTGTAATATCTGACAGGCGCAGTACACAATGTATCTCCAGAAGGGGGATGGCACACCTTTCCTTTGCATTGGCCAGCCTAAATAACTAACAAAGGCTCAGTGGATCTGCCGTGTCCTTTTGTTGAGCCATGTAGCTGGTGGCGGCATTCACATACTAATAAGAGTTTAATTCAAATATGCCCACATGGAGCCTGGCTGCAGAGGCTAACAAAGGAGACAGGAAACCCCAACACCCTTTCATATCCACTGTATCAACCTGAAGCCAGCTCCCACCCTCAGTATCAATTGACAGTGAAATGTCATGTCTGGCACTGCATGTTTATAGTAGTCATCCCCATATGGAGATCCCATTCAGAAGGTACAAGCAGCCCTCCAGATAAGGTGCGTACTGGGCTATTTTACGCAATTAAATCATGTGCATACGCCACATTTATTGCCAGCAGCACTCACCGCACACACATCACGCAGACTCACCACTCGGGAGCTGGGGAGAGAAATTGCGTGCATTACGTATGGTTCAGAGGCAGTGGGGTGCCCTATTAAAGAGTGTCCCTCTTCCCCCTTGTCACCCTGCCCGCGTGACAGCACAGCCCCGGGGGATGTTGCATGAATCCCATGACACAAGCTGCCGCTCCTGTCCTATAACGAGCTGCCTGGCAGCTGCAGTCTTTGCCAACCAGTGGCTTCTGGTGCCGTCACCTCCCCACGGCCTGAAATAAACTGGAATATGCATCGCTTGGGCGGCCAATTCAAAACAACAGGTTGCAATATATTAATCCGACCGGATAGCTCAGAGGGCTCACGTGCCTGTTGCAGAAATCTTTGCAGTTCCGTGAGTTCGAAAGTTTAGCTCCGGCTGGTTTTCCTTACCCTTTCATCCTTCTGAGGTTGAGACAATAAGAAACATCGTGTAGGTGTTACAAATCTGTAATGTGTTCATCTGCCGTACCTCTATGGAGTTTCCTGTTGTGCCTGTGCCTTGACAAAATGCAATGCTTACAGCTTCATTAACACATTTGATATAAGTCCCCGATGACAGCATGTAACTTGCCCAAGATCACACCTGCCGTGGAGATTCCACGTTGAACCGAGATTCCAATTTAGTTGGTTTGTTACAAAATTGGCTGGAGGAACTCTTCAAATCTTGTGAGAGGCCGGAGGGTGGGGGCATGTCGGCAAAACCACTTTGTTGTTAACTTGTTATTGCCAATTACATCCCTTGCCAGGCACGCTCCCTGGCCTACGCCTACATTAGCAGTCCCAGAAATAAATGAAAGGCACTGACGCAGACTTTGCTTAAATGTGTCCCGCGTGCTGTTTAACAAGCGCCTCCCAAGGTCACCTCCCCTTTGTGAACGTGAATGTGGAAGAAACGCAGAAGTGCAGTGCGAGCTGCTGGCGGGAGCAGACAGTAGGCGCAATACACTGCACTGCACCCGGGCTGGAAACTGCTCAGGCGGCCACGAAATTTAGACAGCTCGGCGATGGCATCCGAGAATGCTAAATTCCTTGGACTGACAAATTGCAAATACACTGCAGGTTAACAGAATGTAATTACAAAGTTGTCAACTTTGTGTGTATATATAGACAGGGAGCACAGACAATGCAAGCAGGGAGTAGACTTTGCACAGCGTCCATTTTCGCCCTTTTCAAGCACGAACTAAACAGTGCCCTAGGAGCATTGGGGAGAGCTCTCCTCCCATGCATGACCTGTACACTGCCCAGGGAGGATGGGGTGGCGGGGGGAGAGAGAGAACGAGCTCTCCTTCCATGCTAGGAGCTGGGCAATGCTAATGGGAGATGTGTGTGTGTGTGTGTGTACACAGCAACTCGCCACAGCAATTCGTTGCTCACAATGCAGCCATACCTGTGCCAAAACATCCTGGCGCCACAACATCCCAGCGGCGAACTGGCCGCGCTGAAATGGGTGCGCCGAAACGGGCTCTGCGGCCAATCAGCCGTGCCAAATCGGCCGGCGCCGAGATGGCCGCGCCAAATCGTCCTGCTCCGTAGAATGCTGTTTGCAGACAGCAACACTACAACTAAGCCGAGTGATCTGGGGGAGTCGGGGCTACAGAGAAGGCGGCATAATTTGCACTACAGCAGTGGTATAGGTCACAAGTCAGCCTTCAAAAGGTATGAAGCTGTAGCAAGTACTACTGTTAACGTCTCCCTCTCCCCCAGTTGCACCTAGCTTTACACAGAGTGCTAATGGCAGCACTGTTTTGTTGATTTCCCCAAAGGAAAGTGAGCACCATTTTTCCCTTACCTATATTGTCCACTGGGGATCTATCCCTGGGTTGTAAACTGAAGGGGACAGCCGAGTGAAAGCTTAACTTCCTGGAGTGCCCGGTAGCAAAAAAAGCTGTGCATGTGTTTTCACAGCAGACATAGCGGTGTCCAGGGCTGGGCAAAGGACACACTTTTTCCAGTTGAACCGCAGGACCAGTCACTCTAGCTTTCATGAAAAGGTCTCATCGTGCTGCAGTGACCGTCCAGAAAATCAGAGAAAACAATGCCTTTCTTGCAGCTTCCAAGAGGGTATGAAACCTGTTCTATTGTTTCCAAGTGTGCCCCCAGGGCCTGCCTCTCAGTGTGAGAAGACTTGGACTGCCTCTGTAAGGTTTCTCCTAGTGCAGGACCATAGCGGTCCTACAAGCCCTCAAAAGATGAGGTGAAGAAGCTGTTGCTTTGATGAGCCGAGACGCTGCTGCAAGACAAGAATTAGTGTGTGAATAATCGATTGGCACAAGGTGACCACGATTTCCATGAACAGGCCCCAATTGTAATGTGCGCTAGAAAATTCTGAACTGAACAATTCAACCTATAGTAAAAGTCCTACTTTCTTTGTGAAAACGTTCCTGACTCAGGTCTGTGACCAGAGTACCTAGCTGCTTAAAAGCGTGTCTATGAGAAAGAGCGACTGTAATCAATGCCTCATTGTCCTAATCCATCCTGATGCAAGTGAAGGATTAGCTCAAGAAACTCTTGCCCAAGCGTGGCTCCAACTAGAGAGATGCTATTAAGAATTTCCCAACACACAGCAATAAAGTCGACTGTCTTTCACTCGCTTCTAGAGTAACTCCTAAATCTACCCTGCAGATTGCAGTCACAACTGTAAAAATCTATTCTCATTGAAGCTGTACTGGAATAGTCTCATTACAATGAGTAATGTAGTTAGATGTCCCTACACAAGTATGTTTGCCACTCCTCCACCGTCTCTGAAGTTGTTGCCCCTCCCAACAGTTGAAGGGGTAGCCTCCGCCTACATTTTAGCCTAGGTGCACCTCTGGATGTGCGCACTTGCATTTTGTTAGGCAGAGAGGCGGGGGAAGCCTTTCCCCGAAACTGGCAGTGTTAAAGTTTTACTGTATTTGTTCAGAAAAATGTACTTGGAACAAACGCAGTAAAACTTTAAAGCTGTTACTTTCAAGAAAGACTTCCATCACCTCTCTGCATATTGCGCTTTTAAATATACTGTTCGATAGTATGTGTTGGATACGTTTACTCTCTTGCAGAGGAGAAAACAAATTTTTACTCTCTTGATATTGCATTTACTCTCTAATTTGAAAAAGCATGCGTAAAATACTCCCACCTCAAAATCTTATCTGGAGCACTGGGTACAAGTATGTGGTTTGAGAGAACCAGAAAGTCTAGTCTACCTGCAGCTTCAGGGGAGACCTGCTGCTTTAATCAGGAACCACAGAGAGTTTCATTAACCAGCGATACCCTTTGATCCACAACAGACAGGGAGATGGGTGGGACCTAGTATTACATGTTTTCACACCTTTACTTTTTCTGTTGCAAAGCACTCTGGTTATGAACTCACGCATAGAGGAGATTGTTGGTGGGGACCCAGAAATGGTTCATTAAGGTAGGCTTAGTTTACATCAAATCCCTGTGGTCCATTTGGCTTTAAAAGAGGACTGAGACCCTCTGTTGGGAGATCATCTGAAGACTTCACCAGAAGCAGAAGGAAGAACTCATCATTGGACCCTGGCTGAAGGTACAGTGTGCCTTAGATCTTCCGCCACTGATGGAAGGCCAGGACCTCCAAATAGGGAAGCAATATTCCATCCCTAAACATCTCCCAGGTAATAGAGGGAGATACCAAATCCAGCGGACACTCCAGCAGCTCCAGAACCGGTACCCAGCCAGCACACAGCATGCCCTTCTATGCTCTGCAGCACACTTCCTACGTGGGAAGTGCCAGAGTCTCTGAACCAAACCCAGGACAAGGCAGCTGCCTGCAACTCTCTCCTCAGCTTTGGGCTGTCCGCCTTAATGGATGACACAAGCCCAGTGAAGAAGCTAGGAGAAGTACATCGACACGCAGCTACCAAAATCTGCCTTAAAGCACATTTTCTAGCCAGTCGAGCCCCTCGAGCTGCAGCCGACTGCACCGCTGACTGTTGTTAAAACGCAGTCGCTAAAGCTATCCGAGATGCCCCGACCACTGCTTCAGAACAGCCGACCTGTACTGAGACGATTCCTGACCCCGAGCAACCGCGTAGGCCAGCCTGCAGCCGTCCATCCAGCTTCGCTCGCCGAACTGCCTGCCGCCTGATAACCGCAGCTGTCTCCCATCTTGAGCTCTGTCGCAGAAGCTGCAAAGCATCCTGAAACTGACTCAACCTTGTCGAGCACCAAGAACTTCAACAGCACAAGGTATATTGTGGTTCTGTCCCGCTGGTCCTTCTCCAAAGGCCCCTAGTGACATCCTATAACCCATTGCTCCCTTTGTGTTTAAACAAAGTATCCTTGAACAATTGCAATTAATTACTATACCGACTACTCTCCTGTCTGTATCCAGAGTGCATCCCTTTTCCTTCTTTGAAACTGTCTGTCCTCTGCATTCCTTTACACAGTGGGTTGTATTTCATAGTGTGCTAGAACTGTCTGTTGTGATAATAAAGTAGATATTTTTATACGACTTTGAGTTGCCAGCCCCTTTTATCATTGGGTAATAATTGTATTTTCGCTGTGTTGCAACTAACCAATGATCCACGACCTTTCAGAGATAAGGCTGCTGTTCCGCCCACGTTACCAAAATTGGACAAGGAGGTTTATAATTGACTTGTGTTTCCAATCTGTTTGGATCCCTTCGGGTACTAGAGGTGTGGGGCTGATTGATGGTTTAGAAACCGATATTCATCCCTGGACCACTGGTGAGCCGGAAGTTGATGCTTCACACCCTACAACACTTACATAAATCATAAGTGTTTCGCTTTTTATCTATACTCGCAGTGACACTGGTGTCCACGCTGCCGCCACAGAAATAGATATCAGATTTTGCAGCTGGAAAGCATGACAGGTTCCCTCTAATCCTTCCACCCACTTCATAATGACAGTGCTGGAAACTGGAGGGGAAAATGTCATCTTTCAACACGACTTTCCCCTGGAGCTCAGAATCGGGGCTTGAATCAATGTGGGGGCATCCGGGCAAGGGCTTGAGTTGCACAGACGTTGCTGCTTGTAATCGGAGCATGCTTTCTGGGGAATCTGATGCAGCCCTTCCCTCAGCATCCTACTCCCACCCTCGATACCTGGGGCCACAGAGTCCCTCTGCTCGGGACCCTCTCTCAGTTCTGCTAACCATCTGTTCCCTCCACCAACGGTCTGGTTATAACATCACCAGAGCTCTTTGCATTTATCTGTGTCGCCTCTCTTCTAGATTCCGGGGTTAAGTTTTTACATTGTTTTGTCCGCAGATCCAGTTTAAAGCGCGAGAACTCCTTTTATATGAACATTAATGTATTTTGTAAAGTCAGTCCACAGAGGCCCCTAGGGGCTAAAAGCCATAGAGATGGCTCAGGATTAGCATACTGCTCAGGGGCCTGAAGATAGCAGTAGTGTTGGTCCTAACCGGGGAGGAGGGGGGGTTCAGTACTATCTAAAGTCCCTTCTCCCTGAGCTGTGACCAGGGAGGTCCAGGAAACAATGGGTTCTGAACTTTGGGACATTAACAACACATTTGCTTAAGCCTTTGATAGGCTCATCGACAGAATAACAGACTTACACCCTTCCTATTCTGTCAGTACCTTACCTCCCACTCTGGGGTCTGCAGTTGCTCATGCTAAGTGAAAAGAGAATGTGTACATTGAAACAAGTTACAGCGGGCTCTTAAGATTCTACTTGACCTACCAAGGGCTGAGAGGCTCCTAGATGGGGCATTAAAAGGAAGATGGGGATTGATCTGTTCACTCCATCCCATAAGTCTATTCCTTTGTGAGAGGGACAGCAGATGTGGTGCTCCTGCTTTGTTTTTCAATCGTGTTACCTATTTCAATTATTTGATTTATTTTTTGCTGTTTTGATCTGCGAACCAGGTTTGCTTTGCACCTTACGGCGCCTTGCTTGCATTCATTTTATTTTACATTTTTACTTTGTTAGTTCATTTTATTTGTATTATACTGTTTTCTTTCTGTTACTCCCTTCCCCCGTAAATAAGGACACTGACACACTAATGCTGTTTCACAGGTCTCTCCTTTATTTCCTTCTTCCCATTACAGTGCCATCCCCTTGCTCCTCCCCTTCCCTTTCCTGTCCTCCCCCTCCCGCGTGGGTCACTCCCCCTTGGGGCAGGTCACTCTTAAAGGAGCAGTGTCTTTTCAATTGTTACATAACCCCTTCACAAATGGCCTTAGGTCGGTTTTAACATTCCTGGATTAGTCGGTGTGTTTTTTTTAATTAATGTCTGGGGCCAGCTCCTGTCACTGCTGGATGTGATTCTTTCCTGATTCTGTAGCTCTTCTTGCTGACTTCCCATCTCCCATGGGTCTCCAATATTCAACTGGGGGCTCCTTTCTTTCTGTGTCCCATTCCTTTGCTGTAAGCTCTTCATCGTTGTTCAACAGGCGCTTGAACTGCGACGCGTTTCTTGTCAGTTCCAGATTTGCACTATTTACTGTCACCATGGATCCTTTTATTGCCACAATGTTGAAAGGGGGAGCTGTGTATTGGGACTCCGTCTTTCTGTGGATCTGTTGCTTTATGAGGACCTCTTCTCCTAGAGTGAATTCTTTCCGTCTCGCTCCTCTCCTGTGGTCTGATTCTTTTTTAGCATGCCATTTATTTTCGGCATCTCTTTCCTTTATTTCATTGTCTCTGTTGCCACGATCAGCCAGTATGTTAACGAGCCTGGTATTCACTTGGTAGGTCATCATGATCTCCGATGGTGTTTTGCCTTTGGCTTCATGTGGTGTGTTTCTATAGTCTCTCAGCATTCTGCAGAGGGACTTATGCGGGGACGTGCCTTCGACGTGTGCTCTCTGAATAGTTTTCTTTATTGACAACATGAATCTTTCAGCCAATCCCGTTGGCCTGAGGCCATATTGGGGTTATCTTCTGGTGACTGAAACCCATGTGTCTGGCAAATGTTGTAAAGTTGTGGCCATTGAAAGGGGGCCCGTTATCTGACTTGACGGTATGCAGGATCCCCCATTCACCGAGTACTTCATCAACTATCTCTGCAATCTGTGGAAAACTGTTGTTGATACTTGTTTGACTATGGGAAATCTAGAGAATTCGTCTATGAAGACAAGTAACTACTGCCCGCTGTTCATTGGTACATAGAAGTCTATGGCTACTCTATCCCATGGCCTCTGTGGAATCTGTATATGTTGTAGTGGTAGCACGGGTCAGCTTTTGCTGTACACTGACTGGGTAGGCAGTGACGTACCATGTACTCCATAAGTGTATCCATGTAAGGGAACCACACATGGTGGTGTAGCTGTTTCTTAGTATTCTGCGCACCTCTGTGGCCCTCATGCACGGTGTGTATAACTGGCGTTCTGAGTGTTGGAGATACCACCAGTTGGCATCCTCTGAGTAAAATTGAGTGGTCCTTCACTGCCGGTTCACTGTGTACCTTGGTCTACCTCTGCCCGATTCACCTTTGGGTGTATTTGCAATAGTCTGCGGTAGTCGTTCAATTTATTCCGGTTTGTCAGTTGAATGGCCATGGCTATTGACTGATCCTTTCCAGATTCATGGGCAACTTTCTCCAGTGTGAGAGCAGGCAGTAATGCGTTGGCCGTGACATATCTGATGTATTCGGCATCGCCTTTACTTGTTGCTTGGTTCCCTTCTGGCTAACGTGAGATATAGTCTGCAGGTTTTCGGTCTCCTTCTGGTCTGTGGATAATACTGTAATCGTAGTTTTGTATCCGGATTCCCCATCTTTCAATTCTGGGTGGCATTTTGGGTCAAGGGTTTCAGATAGGGATAGCAAGGCTTGATTGTCTTTGACAAATGTGAACCTCTTCCTGATGACAAAGTTGTGAAAATGCTCACATGCCCAGACCGTGGCAAGGCTCTCCTTATCGGCATGGGAATAAGCTCTTTGTGGGCTGATAGCCTTGCTGGTATATGCCACAATGTGTTTCAGTTGGGAGTTTTTGTCTTTCGCTAATATGGCACCCAGCCCTATTCGGCTTGCATCTACGATGATCTCACTGTGCCACTTAGGGTCAAAGTATGCCAACCATTTTGCCTTCCCAGTGCATTTTTGATGTTAACAAATGCCTCTTGGCACTCTTTTGTCGATTGAAAAGTTATGTCTTTTTGTAGAAGACATCATAACGGCTCAGTTTGTGTGGTGCAGTGTGGGAGGTATCTGGCACAGTAGCCTGCCATTCCAAGGGATGACCGTACGTCTGCAATTTGCAGACAGGTTACAGATGGTACTCTCTTTGTCAGGATCTGGGGTCGTCCATGCATCTGAGAAGATGTGTCTGAAAAATCATAGCTTCCTCTTGTTGATGTTGAATTTGGCCGGATTAAGTGTCAATCCTGCTGTTTTTAGTGCAGCACATGTCTCCATGACATTTGGTAATGTTCAACTTGAGACGTGCCACAAACTAAAATGTCATCAGTGTAGATTAGTGATGATTTCATGGGGAGGATGACCTGGTGGAAGGCTTCTTGAAAAAATCTCTGCAGCAGACGAGATTCCAAAGTTTAACCGCTTATATCTGAATAGTCCATCATGTGTTTTGAAGGTCGTTATGGCTCTGGAGTCAGGGTGTAGTTCCAATTGATGATACCCCAGATTGAGGTTGAGTTTGGAGAACGTGGTGGCTTTGTTCGGTTGAACGATCATGTCCTCTATACTGGGACCGGCGTGACACTCTCGTTGGATGGTGGTGTTGGCATCCCTCATGTCTATTCATAGTCTGATTCTACCTCCTTCTTTACGGACTATCACCAACGGAGAAATCCATGGCGTGTGGCCAAAGCGTGCTCAATTATGTTGTTTAGAAGCAGTTGATTCAGCTCCTGTGACACAATCTCCTGAAGGTGGAAACATACTCTCTGTGTGTGTTGAGGAACTGGTTTTACGGAGTCACCTATGTGTAGTTTGATGACTACTCCTTTTACCCTAGTCCACTGAGCAATTTTGGACATTTTTTCTGAATGGTTTCCATAGACAGTGGGGCTGCAGTCATCATGCAAAGGGAGTTGTCAACACTTTGTGGGCCTGCGGAGCCTGCACCAAGTCACTGTTCTGGTAGTGGATGTCAATGAGCCCCAGCTGTTTAGCAGTCTTGTAGCTGAGTAGACAGCATCCTTTGGTGGGGCTGCAGACTACATGGATTACGGCGTTGGTCATGTAAGGCCTATGCACCAAATGTGCATTGGAACTGGCCAATTGAGTGCAGTGAGTGTGTGACACCACATTGAAAAATTCTGACATTTGACTTTAAGGGGGGAAGTTTGTTGGTTATTTGCATCAATTCCTGGTCCCGCATGATATTTACAGTCAATCCTGTATATATTAAGAAATAGTAGTTTGTGTTCTCCATGTTTTTGAGCACTCTTGGTGCCTCCTCTGCCTCTTGATTATCATGTATTATGTTTATTTATTAATCCGGATATTCCTGGTCAAAATCGGGAGGATGACTGTAGTAGTGGCTTTGCGGATTCTCAGTATAGCTTTGATAAGTGTTAGGTGTGTCATCATATTAATCCCTATATTCGGAGCAGAGGTCGGTTTGGTCTTCTCCCTGGTCATGTCCATCATCTGGTATTTCTTCCATGGCCCTCACGTATCGTCTTGGGCTCAGCGTGTGTCCTGACTGTATTGTACCCTGAGTTTGTGGGGTTGGATAGGCTCTATTGCCTTGTCTCCAGGTGCACATGGGACTAATTCTTGGTGTGGGGTACGGCCTTCTTTCTCGACAGACTTTTTGGAAATGACCTTCCCTTCCGCAATTAGAGCATTGTTGAGTGGGCCCTGGACATGTACCAGCATGTGGGAAAGCAAACCCCCACCTGTAGCCCAGTCTTTTGTGTCTGCCTGGTTGTCGATTGGGTGGGGTCACCTGCTATTTGCATGTGGTCTACTGGCTTTAGTGTATGCATTTCAGCTACTGCTTTGGCTTTGTCTGTTTTCCTGTTCAGAGGGCTTTCCGTGGCTGCCGCCTGTGTCTCAACTCTCTCGTAGATTCTCTCTAGTTCTATGACTTCATCTATGGGGAGTATTTTTTTGAGTAATTGTTTTCTGAAGTTGGAAGAGACACATCCTTCAATTACTCAAAGCCTGATGGCATCATCATCAGAGATTCGAGCGAATTGGCAATGAGTGCATTTCTGACGTAGTCGCGTGATGAATTTGTCTTTGGTTTCTTGAGCCTGTTGTGTGCATTGATTAAAAACATAGCGTACATAATCCCTTTTGGGTTGGATGATGACTTTCTTGTTTAATGCATCAATCAGTGTTTCGTAGGTGTCCCTTTCCCCTGGGGGAATTGTTTTTATGATGGCCTGATTTCCCATCTATCTAGGTTGGTGTACATTTCTGATAGTGCAGGTGATTTTTCTGCACCCACTGCTTTGACAAAATCATCAAAGTCTTCCACCCACTCATCCTTCTGGGGCATCAAAGTGAATGGAGCGGTTTCAGGAGGAACGTTACCCTGGTGGTGGATATGGCAGCCTGCTGCGCCCCTGCGCCCTGTGCCCCTGCTCCATAGTGGAGTCTGGTGAGGTGTCAAGTAGGGCAACAGCAGCTGGTGGGTGTCACATCGTGTCTCCCATGGGCGTATTCCGCCTCAGTGGAAATGTCAATGGTGAAACGCGGAAAATGGAGCCGATGACAACCAGTGTCATTATAGTGAGGGTACTAGAAAGTGCACTACATGGGTTTGGTACCTTTGGCACCTATGGCTCGTAGGTGTACAGTGCACTGTATCCTGGGTGAGTGCCTGAGTTTGATCTCTTTGTGTAAATTGACAACCAGGCTAGGTTTGTAGCTATGCTGGATAAGGTTGCTGACTACTTCCTGTGGTGAACATTCATCTCAATGTATACAAAAAAGGTAGCAGGCGCCCCTCTCTCGAAAGAACACAGCATGATAACCGGTTCAGTGGTTTTTAAACACTTTGAGAGTTCACAGCCATCTGCTTTTTGCTCACTGTACCTTTCACAGATAGGAAATATCCATTTGCATATCAGTCTTTGTCCTGCCAACATGGGCAGTCCAGCACCGAAATTTTATGGCAATTCCCCTCTGAACAAGAGTACCAGCAGCAACCCCATTCACGTGTTTCAGCCTTGTTGAGCCTCATCAGTGAGGTGGAGCTGTGCCTCTCTGAGCACAGTGAGCAGGGAGTCCATGTCTGGTTGCCGCCAGGTAACTTAGGGTGACCAACCCCAAGTTCCTTCCAAAAATACAAAAAGGTAGCAGGCGCCCCTCTCTCGAATGAACACGGCATGATAACCTATTCAGTGGTTTTTAACCACTTTGAGAGTTCGCATCCATCTGCTTTTTGCTCATTTTACATGTATATAGGAACAATGTTTTGCACTTTTCTTAATTGCTTTTTTTTTGTTGCTGCAAGGCACAGGCCAGTGAGGTCACTGAATCCGTGCGCGGAGCACTCACCCATAGGAGAATCAGCTCAGGGTAGTCTGTGTCGGCTGGCAGAAAGACTTGGTTGGATCACCCGGTAGGGAAGGAAACGGGCAGAATCGCCCACATCATCAGATGGTCCTCTGCCAGTGGAGGGCTTGGCGGGGTTGCCGGCACACAGGACACGGCGGGATCACTGGTGGCAGGAACAGCATACCAAACAGGGAGGAGCAGGTGGGATAGCCCGTTGATGGCAAGCTTGGCTGGATCTCCAGGAAATTTGAACACGCCGCGATCACCTGCAGTAAACACACACGGCGGGATCACCTGTGTCTCGGTGGTGCGCAGTAGTTCAGGGGAACACCTCAAGCGGGGAAGCAGAAACTGCGGATGCAGGCCCTTGGAGATGGATGATAGCAGTTCTGACAATAGGGGCCCAGTGAGAGTGCTGGCATGGATCAGGCCATCGTTGGTTGTTACACCCTTTCCTCCATAAATAAGGACACAGATGCTTTTTCACAGCTCTCTTCTTTATTTTCTTCTCCTCTCACTCTCCACGTTACAATGCTTCCCCTCTTGCGCCCCTTACCCCCTTTCCTGTCCTCTCCTCCTACGTGGATCTCTGTCAAGTGCGACATCCCGCCAAAGTTTCATACCTGATTTGGTGTGGTTATCCATTGTGACATATCCAGACGTGTTGCTTTGGTGATGCGGGAAGTTGGCTTGACAAAAACCCCAGGGATTTGGTACCTAGGTTTGCTAACCCAACTCCCTACACCACATAGGACCTCCCCTGTATTTTCGTGGTGCAAGGACAATGCGGACACTGACAGGGGAGGCACTGGCAGGAATGCTGTTCTGATGGTTCTATGACAAGGGTGATAAGGGACCTCCAGATGATAACAGCAACCAGCAATCAAGGTGATGAAATTGCGCTTCCAGAAGATGCGCAATAGCCAAGGAAGGGAAGTTTGTGGCCCAGCAGGAAAAACAGGCAGAGGACAAAGGGTAGCAGAAGGGAGGCAAGGAGACAGCAAGGTGAAGAAAGCTTGCAGAGAGGGAGGACCAGGGAACCAGGACAAGGAACAGCAGGAACCTAGGTACCTGCAGGAGCGCAATAAGAGGCGCTGTGCAGCTGTACTCGCAGACTTAAATAAGACTGTGGTATGAACGCGAGGCTTTCCTGAGACTGGTTGGTAGATTCTGCCAACTCGCGTTATTGCGCCATACCACGCATGCGTGAAACGCGGGAGTCTGGTCCACGCTGCATGCGTGCTACAACAGCACAACAGCAATGGTGGCGCCCATGGATATGCGGCCCCCGATGCTGGGACGAGGTGTCTGTCGCTTGAAGGACCAACGCCAGTGTGGGTACAGGCACCAGGACACTGGATGTTGACAGGTAAGTGGGAGCCTGGGCAAGGGGGTGCAAGGCGTGGGTGTGTGACAATCTCTCGTCCCCCTGTGCCCAGGTTACTCTTAAAGGAGCAGTGTCTTTCCAATCGTTACACTTTCCTTGTAAACCTTATGCACTGCTTGCGGGTGAGAGTGCTAGACCTCACATCTTTAAACTACTGTGGCTCACTCCTGTCACTTGCTCTCTAGTCCCTTCTTCATTTCATCCATCCACGCACGGCTGCTCTGCAGTCTGTTGTCTAGCTATATCCGAGCCCTTCTCAGGATTGGACAGCGTCGGCTCTTCATTTCCTTGCGGGCTGGGATCACTGGATTGCCTTTGTGAGAGGGACAGTAGATGTGGTGCTCCCGCTTTGCTTTTAAATCATGTTACCTATTTTAATTATTTGATTTATCTTTCAGTATTTTTATCTGTGAACCAGGTTTGCACTGCGCCTTATAGCGCATTGCTTGCATTCATTTTATTTTACCTTGTTAGTTTATTTTGTTTATATTATAAATTTCTTTCTTTATAAACCTTCCATGCTATTGATGGTGCCTGGGTTCATATCTTTGGACTACATGGGCTTGCACCCTGCACTTGCTCTCTAGTCCCTTCTTCATTTCATCCATCCACGCACGGCTGCAGTCTGTTGTCTAGCCTTATCAAAGCCTTTCTCGGGATTGGACCCCTGCAATAACATGGGCAGGATTAATGGCAGAATTCGGCCAACACGCAGCTCGCTCGCCAAAGTCAAGCCCGTCTGTGCCCGTCAGAGTCCCGACTGGGTTGTGGACTACTGGGATTTTTGGACATCGCACCTGGCTCAGGTAGGCCTGCACTATGGAACTCATATAGCATAACTAGCCGCCTGGTGTACCTCAGAGTCTCACAGGTCGCAGGCACCCCCTCCAGTCCTCTCTCGCACTTGCCTTATGGCCCTGCACCCCACCCACCCTCACTGCACTTGAGAAATAACCAAAGAGAGTGGCTCTCCCTGCACTTACCCCACTCTCCACCGACTGGGTGCAACGACTTCTCCTCCCTTGACCCCTGTGTGCTTGCACGATCTGAATGCAGCGTGCCTGAAGATCGTCTGTCTTTTCTCCCTTTTCTTCACCCCTTAATTGCACTTGGTAAAACTGCAGTATCGCTGTCAGGCCTATTTGCGGTGTCTCAATCTGTTAAATGTATTATATGCACTTACTCTGCCTGTGCAGACTATTATTGTCTCAGAATCTCAAGGGCTCTGAGTGACTGTTGTTTTCCCCCCCATGTTCCCACCCTCCTTGAGCGCTTTGAAACAATTGCCTGTGTATAGGCACTTTATAAATAAACATTAGCATTACCATAACGGCACTCTGTGCCCTTGCTCCTAAGGTTACTATATGGCCCTCTTGCTGGGTGTAAAGACTGGTAGGGGGTGTCTGTACTTCCGCTCTCTATATGGTAGAGGAGAGGCACAGAGGACCCCAGCCAAGATTCTCTATTATTGATAACGTAGTCGAGCAATCAAGGCATAGCTTCTCAGGAGGTGATGCAGGCTGGTTCTTAAGTGCAGTGTAGTCCCCGAACCCCCACAAAGGAATGTCCACACACTGTATTACTGAAAACACAGTCTTTATATAATTAATATTCAAAGGTATGTACACGATCACAATAACGCACTTTGTACTTGGAAGTCAATAATGATAAATATATACACGTCTAGAGTGGTACCACTAATGTTATCAAATCTCATTAAAGTGCATCAACTGTACGGTTTAAATGTCACACAGATCAATAACGAGTAAACCAGCAATAGAGATAGGCAGGAACGTAAGATGGTTGAAACGACCCCTACCACTAGGCACAGTTCTGTCTGGAGATCCCCCCACCTGGGCAACCTGTAAATAAAGATATATAGCACAAGTCCAGTCCAAATGTTCAATAGTCTTACTTCTTCCAGTTAAGGTTTTACCCCCACAATGTACCTGGTGGAGTAGAGTTTTCCGACGATGCACCGACCAATCCTTCTTGAGTGCCTCCCTTTCAGGCGGGAGCCACGGATCGTCAAGAGGTGTCGGGGAACTTGGCGTTCGGTGTCGGGGGATCGACGGCCCTTCTTGAGTGCCCTCCCTTTAAGGCGGGAGTCACGGGTCGTCGAACGTCCAACAGTGAACAGGGTGAACTACGGCAGGGAAGTGACTCATTCCTAGCGGAGCTCGTCGATGACAGAGCGTTGGTGTCCTGCAAGGAAGAGGCGTGCGGGGCACCTCGGTGACGATAGTTCTGGACCGCAAAGAGATGATGAAGAACTGTGGCCCAGCAAGGGCGTTGAGTCGTCGGCGTCTCTGCGATCTGTAGGCGGCGGGAAACCCACCGGTGGATGCTCCTTGGCGCGTCGACAGTCGGGCCTTCTCCAGCGGGAGAAAAGCGGATGCCGATGCAGACGAGAGCGTCCGATGATCAGTTGAAGTTCTTAGGCAAACGGGAGCACGGCGGCTCCGGTCGGTGACGGCGGTCGTCGACAGTGGCGGACAACAGTCCGGGTGCTTCTCCTTGGAGTTCCGCAGCAGTCCCCGTATCGGGTCGGCAGCCTGTCGAAGGTCTGTCTACCAGGGAGCGTTGGCAAAGATCAGCTGTGCACGATGGTCCCTCGTAGCTCGGGAAGAGGGCGCCTTACCAGGTCCTCTCTGGGTCAGTCCTTGGAGGCACAGCAGCTTTCAGATTGTGAAGGAGAGCAGCAGCAATTATTCTCGTCCAGCAGGGCTTCAAGGTCAAGCGTCAGTTAATCCAGTTACTCGTCGTAGTGGACTTCAGCTTCTGAACACGATTCCTAGAAGTGAGAGGTCCCCAGATATACTGTTGATCTCCCATTCATTCCGCTGGGTCACACTCAAGCATCCAATCAAGACTACGGGCATTCATGCAGGTAGGCAGCCAATCAGGCACACGAGGTATTCAGGCCATTCACTTCTCTCCAGACACTCACAACAAGTTATGTGTATTGGGACAAGTACCGAGCCATTCAACACTCCCAGCTGCATTCATACTGGTTTCGGGCAGGGTTGTTTCAGTCATTGTGTCAACCACCAGATACTAGACACCCACAACACAGAATGCATATTCGTCACACACTCTATTCACCCAGGTCCACCCACAGGAGGTACCCACAACATACATCACCGGGAAGGCTCCAGCTAGTCTGACTGGGCCTTCTCAACAACACCATATATGGCACTTCCATCCAAAAGCCAGTCAGGGGGGAGGGACAGAGTCAGGGCTTCCCAGGACTTTGGGAAAACAAGGTAATGGGTAATAGAAAGCAAGAGGCCACCGGGGCCATCTTGTTTTCCATCAGGAATCAACTGATCCCAATGGCAGGGCCGGGGTATCCCAAAATGGAGGATACTCCGCGCACCAGTCAAATTCAGCATGGAGCTGCCACCAGCCCATACCCTGCTCTGTGGGCCACCCACAGGTGCCCAAAAACATACACTAGGGGCACAGGGTTGTACCCCCACCCATGGGTGCCATAAGGGTATCCCACAGGTCCGTTCACCAAACCCAAAGAAAGAGAGCTGCACCGCCAGGAGTCCCACATGAACACCTGCGCGGAAAACACGGCAGAACACACGATGAAAAGCAGTAAAGGACAAGGATACGGAGGCCCTGTCCCTCCGATGCATTTCCAGAATCACACTGGGCTACTCTCCCATCTTCTGATCCTGTCGTGATAACGCTGTGTGGCTTGTTCTGCAATGCTCATTCGCTCGTGAAACACGGGCTTGACATATTTGACCTGTTGTCTATTCATCAGCCTGATTGTATCTGCGTATTGGAAATGTGGATTAGAGAATTCTCTGTCCCAGACGTTATTCAAGCACTTCCCCCCGATTATGCCATTTTACACGCAGACCGTGGTGTATCCCATCCTGGTGGCGTGCTGGCTTTTATATATAGGAAAACAATTGCACTGTCTCATTGCGTTAAATCAGAAGTTATTTTGGTTCGTACATATATGTCTCCATATAGTACCTGCTATTTTCTTATTGTCCATCGCCCCCCTGGCTGTAACGCATCTTTTCCAGAAAGATTTGCGAACCATGTCGCAGACTTACAGCTGAAATATGCCTCGCTCTGTATACTTGGGGACTTCAACATCTGGGCTAGCGTCGCCTCAGACACCTCAGTAGTTAAACGTTCTCTGCGGATGGGTGATCTCTCACTAATTCAACATGTCCATGGCCCCCCACACCCTTTCCACCACACTCTTGACCTTATTTTTGAGCCAGCTGGTATGATTGAAGTGCATACTGCACTGTCCCTGCTATCGTCAGACCATTTTCTGGTCCCATTTACTTTGGGTAGCCCTGACCCTCTCAGCGCCCCCACTTCTACGGCAGGCACCTATCGCAACTGGAGACAGATAGACCTAACAAGACTACCTTCACAGATTCTTGATGGCCTTTCTTTGATGTTGTCTACAGACTCTTTCTTTGATCCTTTAACAACTCTTCAGGCTGTTTTTGACAGGGCAGCTGATGAGGTTGCACCAAACCTTCCAGACGTTCTGCCCCTTAGTACACCTCAGGTCTTCAGGAATCTGAAGTCGCATATAAGCAGGATGAGTGAGTCTGGCGCTGGGTTTATCTTCCCGCTGACAGACTTCTGCACAGCACATTTTGCTTGGACTATCACCGAGCCATTGCCAATACTGTTTATTACACTAAGTGCATTTCCATGGCAACAAACAAACCTAAATCACTTTTTTCTGTAGTCAAGGAGCTCTCCTATTCTGCTTGTATTTCTCCTCAGGTTGTAACTTCCCAAGATCTGTGTGACTCTCCGTTGCATTATTTCATTCAGAAAATCTCTCTTGTTAGCGCAAACATTCTGACCTTCATCATCGATGAGCAACAGACTAGTCTTCTTTCTGTGGTTCCTTCTCAGTCCTTCTCCTTCTCCTCTTTTGAGGAGGTCTTGGAGGAGTGCGTCTTGGAAATCATTTCTGGCCTTAAATCATGCTCCTTGCTTGACCCAATTCCCCATCATGTGCTTAAGGAGATCAAGACTGAGCTTGCTTCTATTATCACCTCCGCAGTCAACTATTCCCTTCATGGTGGAGCTGTTCCAACAGCTGTTAAATTGGCCCTGGGCTTCCCTCTTTTGAAAAAGCCTAACCTGGATCCTTCTGTTCTGGCCAGTTTACAGCCTATCTCCCTCTTAAGGTTTCTTATGAAGGTTCATGAGGCCATTGTTACTCCACAATTGAGAGATTCTTTGGAGGAAAACTCATTTCTTGATAATTATCAATCAGAATGTCGTCCTTTGATGGGGACCGAGTCAGCACTAGTCTCAGTTCTAGATGACATCACCTTGATCAGAGACTAGGGTGGAACGGCTCTCCTGATCATGCTCGACATATTGGTGGCGTTCGACATGATTGACCATTTCACTTTGTGTCAATGCCTTTAAGGATGTCTGCATTACAGGAACTGTCCTCCAGTGTTTTACTTTTATCTCTCACTGCTCACAGTCTCTCTCCCTCCCCCCTTTTAGGTCTGAGCCATCTAGTGTGACTTGAAGAATCTTTTAGGGCTCCGCAGTCTCACCTCTGTTATTATTATTATAATTGTTAATTTATAAAGCGTCTAATACCAGGAGTGGTTACTAAGCGCGGGATCGGGATTCAAACCAGTGTTGCGCTACGTTGTCTTGCTTCCAAGACAAACGCATTGCTCCTGGGCTATCCTTCTGCTTATTTAATAGTTATGTAAGGCCCCTGGCAAAACTAATCCCCTCTCACGGTTTTCAGTTTTACTCCTACGCGGCAACAACTAACTTATTTTGAGAGTTAACCAGAATCCTTTAGATTCTGGCTAACTCTGGTTAACCAGGCTCTCTGCCTGGCTCACCCTGTGCTCCGCAGGCAAGGCACGTTTTTTTTTCTCCAGGGGAAATCTCTTCGTACACCCCTGCCAGGGCTCTTCGCTCTGCGAAACATGTTCCTCTGATGGTTTGCAGATTTAGGAAGGCCACCTTGGCCGGCCAGGCTTTCTCTGTAGCTGCCCCTCATCTGTGGAACTCACTTCCCCCTGTTCTGAGGTTAACTGAGGATTTTTCTCAATTTAGGAAACTGCTCAGAACCTTCCTATCCCCCAAATGATTCTCCTTAGCTTCTCTGTTCCTTTGTTGAAAGTGTTCTCCATGCAGCGCCTGGATACCTTTCGGGTGAGTGCGCTATAGAAATTCCGTTAACATAACATAACTCTAAGACACTCACTTTGCCTCTAACTTATCCACAACCGCTGTCTATTTCGCATGCGTCCTCTTGAGATTCTGAAGCATAAGGTATTCTCCTGAGATGAAGAAGAGAAGAACTGACTTTTCTGTGATGACAGTTCTTACTCGTGTGAAGGTATCATGAAGTAAGACACAGACAACAGATTCACTTTTCTAAACGAAATCTTTTATTTCACTGTAAAGATGGAGTAAGTCCCATCTTGCCCTGTGGTAAGGTGCGATTTCCCTACCTAAAGAAGCTAAGGATAAGCTGTGTCATTAAGTTCAAATGAAAAGTCCATCGGTGTCCAAAACCTATGCTTGCCCTCACAACTAAATCCATACAATCGTCATCAAAACTTTATTTCGGTTAATCAACCATAAAAGTACATACAGATAAAAAGACAATGAATTCAATATACAACCAAACTCTAACATGATAAAAATGAACATATCAAATTTGGCATGCCCACTGAAAACATTAAAGTCCAACAAGACCAAAGGTAGATCTTTGCTACAAAGTGTGTGTGCTTTACATGATTAAATCAGATTTTTTATGCGAATAAAACGGGATGAGGAGAGTAAATCTTGCAGCCTCATCCACCAATTAAAACCATCTATTTCTTGGCTTTTTTTTATTGTGCATGTGATTTCGCCCTAAGCATCCATGCTAGTGGATATAATAGGCCATTGCTGGACTACCTAGCTTGAGGGACCTCTTAGAGAACAACAGAAAGTGCATGACTGTCTCATTGCCTTTGTTGCACAAGGGGCACTTACTGGTGTTAGTTGGTAGCCAACTTTAGGTAAAGGCAGCCACTGGGAAAATCCCCAGTTGAAATCGCAAATACCAAGCCTTTTCGTAGGGTGGATAAGTCATGTCCAAGTATGGTTTATAACCCGGTTGGTGCCTCCAATCAAAATAGCCTGTCCCCAGTTTCAGACTTGCGGCATCAACCAATAGGCACTGATGTCAGCAAACCAAGAAACAGTGTTCAAAGTAAAGATCTGAGCTTCTTCCTGCTCCTGGCCTGGTTTCAGCTTCCTCTTCCTCATGTTCAAAACAGTTCAACAAAAGACCTCTGGCCTCCCTTCCCCAAGATCAACACAGTTCCAAACAGCCTCAGGGTTCCCTTACCCAAGTGCAACACAGTTCACAGTTAATTCAACTTGGTAACCTTTCAGCCTTTTCAACCATTCACTTGGCTTATTCTTCCAACGGTTGCTCAGGGTGTGGATCTCTTACCCCAAGTAACAAGGGGTCAGTTCCGAGACTACGGTCCGGTCCATTCTTCTGGCCCCCTAAAACTAATATTGTGGACAACTCTCACGGCCGGGGTCTCGACACACCCTTCGGGATCCGGCCAAAACCTATCTGGACAATAGCTGAGAACCAAACGTTTAGTTACACTTTACAACAGACATCTGACATTATCAGAGTCCATCCATTTTTGATCCATCTGGATCAAATCAAAACAGCGCCCAAACCGCAGGGAGTTAGGACCTACTCAAACTAAAAATAAAAATGTCCAGACCAAACTACAGGGTCATTTTCTAAGGGAGTATTTGAAATCCAATACTATTCCCACTGGTCTAATAATTCGGGACAAATCGTGCCTTTTCCAGAGTGATGAGGCATATACTACTACCTTTAGCCTCATTGTTATTAAGTGCAGTCGTGACCTTATGGTCCTGACCATTTCAACTGCCCAAAGTCAGCGCCTTGATCCAGAAAGACCTGGACCCAAGAGGAAGAAAGATTCCTAAACAACACAGCTTTAACAAATGCACAAGAACAATTGCAAATGATAAATAAACAATATCACTATTACCAAAATGATTAAGAAACTAGCAAAGGATATCAAGGATTTCAAATTGGACATCGTATTTCCATATACAACTGATAAAGCAATTGATGCTGCAAAAAACCAACAAGCAACTCAAAAACAAGGACAAGAACGGAGGAGATGGGTCACTTTTTCCAACTCAAGCAGCAATTCGGACTTCCAGACTCGCACAACCAAATGCCCAATCTGGGCAATTTCCAACATTCCCCCCACCACCGCCTCCTTTTTTAGGAAGAGTCAGAATGGGCGGCCCATGATGGAGGCTACTGTGGTTCCAACAATATACACCAATGATGCACCAAACACGAGGGCATTGCCACCGCACACAGTAGAAGCAAATGAACAATCCATGCCAATTTTCAACTTGCCCAAATTGGAATTATCTGCAGCATAGTCATCAGCACTGTCCAAAGGGTTGTCATTCGTACCGACACAGCAAACTGATTGGTTACAAACAGACATGGAGATTTGTAAATTCTTCAGAACTTTAAGATTAAAGGTATTCTCCAAGATGAACCTACACCCAATAATGAATCGACTCAGGATACTGTACACCGTCAACTTTCTGCCCTCAGGACAACCAAGTACCGCCAGAACTTATCACCTTTGAGAAATGCGTCTGGAAAGACTTAAACAACCTTAAAAAGCAGAAAGAGAAATTGCGATACAATACCACCAAAGAAGATCAGAATGCTATTATCGGATTCTCCAAAAACCAAACCCTGGTTATTTAACCAGCAGACAAAGGGGGAGGAATTGTTCTATAATGACCTCTGCTCAGTACCTATCAATGATGGACTCTTTACTTATGGATGAGGATAGCTACAGAAAAATCAAAAAAGACGCCACCAAGGAAATCACAGAGGAAATCATGGAGATAGCCTCATATGCAGCTGACCGCAGCTGGATTACAAAGAAGGAATTTGACTTCCTCACCTCTAATCAGGGATGGACTCCAACAATATATGCGCTCCCCAAAATCCACAAAGACTGAAAAAACTCTACAAGTCGACCTATTGTTTCTGGCAGTGGATCAGTACTCGACCTTCTGTGCGCAAGTTTGTGGATTAATTCCTGAAGCCAATGAGCGCTCTGACACCAACATACCTCCAAGACACAATCCACACTATTCAGGTCTTCGAGAGCCTTTCTTTTGACCAATCCACACAAAGATTGGTCTCTGTGGATATTAAATCGTTGTATACCAGCATACCCCAAGCAAAAGTAATAGAATGTATGAGAGATTACCTTAATCATCATAGATTACAAGAAAGAGTACCTGAGAATTTCATTATAGAATTAAGGACCTTGGCATTATGTAAAAACTACTTCGAGTTTAACTGGCAATTCTTCCTTCAAACTAAAGGAACAGCGATGGGGCAGCCTTCGCTCCCAGTCTCGCAATTCTGTTTGTCAAACCTCGAAGAAAATACCATCCTGTCTCAAAACAACCCCTTTCGTAATCAGATCTCACACTGGAAGAGATACATTGACAACATTCTCTTCATTTGGAACGGCACTGAACCAGACCTTGATTTATTCCTTCAGTGGCTCAACAGTGTGGATTATGACATCAGATTCACTATGGAACAAAGCACAATTGAGGTTAACTTCTTGGACCTTAAAATCAAACATTGCGAAGGAACATTGAAATGCGATTTATTCCGAAAACCCAGTGACCGTAACTCCTTGTTATACTTTTCCAGTGACCAGCCGAAACACATCCGGGAGAACCACCCACATGGGCAATATTTACAGATCAGGAGGAAATGTACCAATGTTGAAGATTTGTACAAGCATTCAGAATATCTGGACCAAAGACTCACCCAAAGAGGATATCCTCGCAAACTAGTTATGAGATCTAAAAAAACATGCCAGATTTTCAAACAGGAATGCCCTTCTCACTCCAAAAGAGGGAGTAAAACAGTATGAAGAGAGGATCACATGCATCATGACCTACAGGTCACAGACCTTCCAGATTAGGAAATTTATATCCAAATACTGGCCACTCACCAGATTGAGTCTACCTAACGAACACCTACCGAGGTTCGCATTCAGACATGCCAAAAACCTCTGGGATCAGCAGTTTCACTCCAAATTCATGAAACCTCCCCCCAGATTGGGACTTTGTAACTTGAGAACTACCACTGGGCACTACCCATGTGGGAGCTGCACTGCATGCAGGTTTACCAAGAAACTAAAAGACTTCTGTTTCAGTGGACGAACTTGGTCACTTTGAAACCACACTAATTGCAAAACCAAGCAGGTTATCTATTGTATCTAATGTCCATGTGGTCTAAGATAAGTGGGCCTGACCATGAGAGCCATTCACATTAGGATATGTGAGCACTGGTCCAGCACCAGATGCAGAAACCGTACTGCACCGCTAGTAAATCACTACATTGAATTCCAGCACTCTGCAGATGATATGTTATGATGAGTCCTGGATGTGGTCCCTCAATCCACAAACATCCAAAGCAGCCTGAAAGTGAAGGAGCAAGATGGATATACAGACTGGACTCCTTCCATAGGGGCCTCAATGAGGAATTTACACTGCCAGCCTGAGTGATCAGCAGAGACACACTTCCTTGAACACCATGAAACTAATGCTGGCCGTACGAGCATCTGCCTAGTTCAAACAATAGATGGACCTATTGATGTCCTTTGAGACCTGTAGACCACTTGATCTATACTTTTTATGTTGCTCTCTCTGCTCCAATAAGGACTGTACTCTGATTTTCCCTTCGAAACTCATCAGACACCAGATACCAACCACATGTGTGCTGCTGCAGCGATACAAACATCTTTTTATTTTTTTGATTGAAATGGGAGCTTGCAGATATTTCTGAATCTTCAGATTACCAACAGAGTCATCATGTACCTTCGGTCAGCCGTGTGCAAATTAAGCTCACAAGGAACTATAAAGAGACAAAGTACGGCATGGACCAAGTCAATGAATTTAATAAAAACAGCAGGACAAATATGGTACTTAATATTATTAATATACTCTTACTACGCTCTAGCCCCAGCACCAGCAGACAGGCCAGATAGTGCATATGGTCCCATAAAATAGAATACTCTCACCTCAGTGGAATAATTCCAATGGGATTGCTTGTCTGCAGCCACAAACAAAAACCATTACCAAGGCAACGCATTAAAGGCAACGCATTACACAGCCCATGCGCAGCCTCACACATGCAGGCCCCGATTGGAAGATTCAAAAACAAAAGTAATTTTCCATGGCGACGCAGCCACAACAAAGCATGCCACACTTTGTGGCCATTAGCGATCAGCTATAAAGCTACCCTGTTACCATGACAACGCAGGGCCTCCACGAGACTCCAATAGCAGACACACGCTGCTCTATGTGCAGAACGCTTCTTCAATAGGCGGCCAGATCACAAGGTATATTTGTCAATTTCTTGTGACTTCATCCTATTTCACAACCTATTTCATATGGCGAGCAGCTAGTACGCTTGTAGCCCTAACGGATTGATTGCCACACATGTATCCTCAGATACAATCCACGGTCATTGCCTGACATCCGTGCCTCACTGTACAGAAGCCTGCTTGCTGCCTTTACAGATTACACACACTCACAGACGAGTGCTAAGGTATGAGATTACATTTCCCTATGTAATTTTGACACGTGCCCACATACACTTCTAACATGCAATGGCAGGGACTTTAATCCACCATTAGCCTGACAGCTGTTACAGCACTAACAAGCCCAGTGGATTAATCTGGAACAATGATCTATGCTTGTTTGCAGGGGACCAAGTCCATCACCCACCATGGGGTCTCCACCCTAGTGTTTTGACAAGCCATTGATTCCTGCCGCTGCAGGCACATGAAGCAGAACCAGAACCCTACTAGGTATCACCCTCCATATGTGCAAACCACCAGCCTTACACGGGCTAGTCAAGAAGTGTTTCCACTTTACACTTGCTCCTCTACCCTCCACTTCCAAAACTAAAGGCACTGCCTTTTGAACATGTAGATTGATCTATGACCCCCAGTTGCCAGCGCCTCAGAGCTGAATTGGACCCAGAAGGAGGGGTCTTCTCTCCCCCCATTGCTGTGAGAAATCCACAATTGTGACCATACCACATCACATCCCTGCACATGATACAGGTAAGTGACTTGGTGGTCTTTCTTTTTACAAACGAAGGGCTAGGTAAAACCATCTATGAAGTATATCTCATCAGCAGTGTTTAACTTTTTTCAATATTATGTTCCCCTCATTTTCTGCCCTCACTAGGCTTTCTCTTTCTTTAAGCCCTGAGGAAGATTCTGAAAGATGCCACCACTCGTGGCATGCTGAAACGTGTACTAATGTGGACGAGACGAACAGGGGCACTGTCAAAACCTTTATTAGAATCAAGCATGTAGGCAGTTTAGTTACACATGATCATTGATTGATCGTGCCTTAACATCCAGGGTAACGAAATATGTACCATGCATGCAGATTTTCAGGAATGAGTACTTTTGACTCATGCTGAGTAATCCAGGGCAATGTAAATGCACCTTATAGTAACTCATAAATGTGTGTAGTTTTTACCTGCAGGCTGTGTTCACAGCCCCGGTAATATAGAGAAGGGTCACCATTGACCCAAAATGGTGAACTGTATTCTTTTTTAGCAATTTCTTGTGTGCTTACTCTTTCTTGGTCCTTCTTCTGCCGTGCTGGGTCAGCGAAACCTGCTTTGACTTTTGTCTTCAGCTGGAATCTTTTGTGAAGCCCACTGAAGCTCCAGAGTGTCTCTGAAGACCGGAAACGAGGGAGGATACCGAAACTATGCAGGTCGCTGTCTTCTGGTATGCCTGCCTGAAACCAGTTCCAACTGGGAGGCTGGCTGTCATGAAATGACAGCCACCTCCCAAAGTTTGAATGTAACGTGAGTGCATATTGGCTGGGTTCCTGGATCCTGAAGCTGAAGTCAAGTCTACCACTGGAGCTGAATCCAATGAGGAAGATGAGAAGATGCCTGTAGCTACTTCTAGCAATAGGAGATGCCTGCTGAGCGACCGCTGCTGTACTGACCCTTTCTTCCATGCGACACAGGAGCCCCGAAGATGACGCCTCCGACCTTTAGACTTGTGGGACCAATACGTCTTAAGAAGACCTGCATTTCGAGCCATCCCACGATGATCTGACCTTCCTGGCCTGCAGGCCGCCAATATCCTGGGTCCTCCAGGCTTAGTGCTGTGCATCATCTTCCGAAGAGCAAATCTCTCTGAAACCTTGGTGGGCTCTTTCAGGATCTCCAGAGGCAAGATTTCAGTCTTTGAAGTCCCCTCACCAGAGTGCTGGACAGAGAAAGCAAGGTGAATCGTTTGGACGACAACCGTTCTTCTGGTGTCTTGGAAAGGGTGCCAAAGCCACGGAGCAGTGACAAGCAACACAGATTCAATTGCTGGGAGCCTTTCCACATGACTGCTGCTGCAAAATCCTATCCAGTGTCCTTTCTTTTCTCTGAAGACCCATAATATAGTGACTGTAGCTGTTGAATTGAGAGGGCATCCGCCAACATCATCTTCACTGCTGAGGTACTGTGGGGCTTGAGGTAATACTTACCTAAAGTCATTGTGTCACTCCTGTGTGGCTACGGTGGCGATTCGTACATTTGGGAGTCCACCCATACATGTTCGCCAAGGCCTAGCGCTGATGCGCATTCAGGGATCCTTCTCTGGAATCCCTTAACCCATTTACCCACAAAAATTGTTACTTATCTGCTACAGAAGATTTCCACAGGAACAGCTTGTGCCTGCCTTTTTGACCTCCAATCCGACCCTGAAAGAGACTCAGAACTAGATAGGGAAGGACTCTAAACGCCTAGGCTCTGTGAAATGATTGCTAGCATTGCATTATTGCTGTTTCCATCATAAGGATCTGAAACAAAGTATTCTAATGTTATTACTTACTTTGAATGGCATACTGCCCTTCTGAAAAGTAATTGCAAAGTTCTTACCTCTGAATTGTCTACTATTCTAGAAGGTAATGGCAAAGTAGTGTAAGTACTCGTTAAATGAGAAATCCTCTGATACTCTGATTTACCTATATTTTCTGCCTTATACTGTTCTGCCTACGGCTGGCTACTGTACCACCAGTGTCCCTCTCATCCTCTGAGAACATTACTGTCTAGATCAGGGAAGGACTGCACATGTTTAAGGCCTCTGTGAAGAAAAGTATTACAAGTATGTACTTGCTAAATGTTGTTAGTGTAACTGTATTATTCCTGAAACAGAATAGGTTACATAGTTTACTACAAAGTGGGTTTACGTACCTTTGCATACTGCCAAACTAAAGAGTATATGCAAAGTTATTACTCACCATTGAACTGCATACTGCCCTTCTGAAAAGTAATTGCAAGTTCTGACCTTTGAATTGCATACTGTCAAAGCATATACAAAGTTTACTACAAAGTGATTTTTTAACACTTACCTTCAGGTGGCCTCGTGGGGGCGCCCTTCTGCAGTGGTTGGCTGTGGGCATGCAACTCCCGTCCCATGAGCAGACGTGATGAGAGGCCCAAAACACTCAGGCCCACTGAGTTCGCCGAATGGCACTTTGGCCCGGCACACTGTGCAGGCTGGAGTGTTTTGAGATTGATGTTCATTCACCCTGTGATGTGGATGGTCATTGACTCTACTGTCAACCGGGTGACTGTGAGATCTAGCACAATAAATTAATACACTTAGTATGGAGTTGACCCTTGTCCCTTCTCCCAACCCCCCCCCAACCCCCTAACCTCTCCCTAAGGCTGCTGGCCAGGACACAGGCTCACCTTCAGGTATGCCAAAATCCCTGCTTGTCAGCTCCAACACCGAATCCAGTTACTTCACTGGGCTGCAGTGGTCCAGACCATCTGCTGTACAACACGAGAGTTCTGGTGAGAGCAATGCTGCAGGTAAGAAACAATCTCCAGATGAGTGAATGGTAAAGCACTGCAGGTTGCTAGTCCTTAACTGGGTTTTTGCAGTCTGGTTAAATGTATGAAAGCGCTATCTGCTTTCACGTGTTACAAGTTCAAGTGCTGCTGCGCTGCGTTACGAAATCTGTATGCAGCACGGTCTTGTGCTAATGTCTTACTTTCGTCTCCTTTCCTGCAGGCGTGCACATCCGAAATGCTGCTCGGTGGCTGATCAGGTCGGGAACTGCAATCGGAGAGGGAGATGGTAAGCGGCCTTGAAACGGGAGGCGGGCCGCGAGGCTAATCCACATTCTAATCAATGTTTCCTTTCCTGCTTTCCCTTTCTGCAGGTCCCGGTGGTGGCGAGGAGTGGGATTAACTGAAACTGCCAAGTCGTTGCAGAACAAAGTCTCCGGCAGCGACGATGGACAAAGCCGATGAAGCTGGTGTCTGCAGGCTGATAAGTATCTGAAGGCTGGTAAGTGTCCGCAAGCAGGAGCTTCATTGGGGGTTCCCAAGGCAGGGACACTACAGGACACAGATGGCAAGCGTTGCACTGCTCGTGCTGGGGCAGGAAAATGCTAATCACGGGGTGCAGCCCAGGGCGTGGTTTTATAGCCCTGGGCTGCACCATTGAACACTAGACCACCAGGGATGGTTTCTTCTGTACTGGTTACTTGGGGGAACTGTATAATGGGTAGTTCTTTGATTTTTTGGTAAAGGAGGATTAGGCTTCAGAGGGACAGTATTCGCAAGAACAGTGAAGGATCCGCCAGATTACCTCTCTCTAAATCCGCCTTTTCAGCCGGCCAGTTGTTTGCACTTTGTGATATCTACTCTATAGATTAGAACACATGTGTGGGGTCACACCAATATCTTAAACAATGAAAACAAAATGTATTCATTTATCAAAAAAATCACTCCATAAATAAAAAACACATACATTTAGTTTGTGTGTGCTTTTCCACAAGGCATACAATAAAAAGACACAAACATTTATCTATATTTCAACAGGCCCAGTCTAGGGCTGAATAGCGGGATTAGCACGTGACAGATCTTATTATAAACGTCAATTCACTGAGGAATGTATCGCCATAGTTGTCATTTATCAAAAGTTTTCTTTTCAAGGAAGACTTTTCAGTAGGAGGCAATTGATAAAATTCTGTTACAAATGGATACATTTCTTCTTATGTCCGATAGATATGTCTACTTGCCTCGGCTAGAGTCATATTTAAGCACCATTCCTGGTGTCCATCTCTCTTATTTTAGCCCTCTTCAGGACAATGTCTTCAATGTAGGTGCAACATTCGTATATTCCCCAGTATTTCTGGTCTTGGATTCACTATAGACAAAGATAAAAATACAAATGGTCTTTTAAAAACACATTGAGACCGGCGTAACCATACATTATGGGGTGTTAGGCAGAATCCTGTGCAGTGCCCTTAGGGACCACTACACCTGATTAAGACCACAGGTGGCAATACAAGTTTTACCTTTGGTACAAGCCTGTACTACTGAGTTATAGTGGTAGCAGTAGCAGAGCAGCCAGGCTTATCTCAAGAGTATATGAGCAGTAGCAGAGATTACACAAAGGGACCACAATTACTTTGACTCAAGCAAACACTGACTCAAGGTTTCAGGTAAAAAATATAAGTACATTTATTTTTAAACCATCAGTTATAAACACAACACCTCTATTAAACTTTAAACAAAACCACACGTTAAATATACTACAACTAACCAATTCACTTTGTACAATAAGTCTCAAGGTAAGTACCCTGTGTTTGAATGAACCGGTGTTATGAACAAAACACAATACCGCGGATACGGTGGCGATCACTTTTTGACAGTTCGGTCTACTAATTAAACGCGTATCCATGACATGAAATGCTACCAACGCAAAAACACACTTAGCACCTGAGATACCCAGAGGGAGTTGGGGGCAAAAATCACAGGCAATATTTAGGTTAGGCAGACAGTATTGAGAAACACTCAGAAACAGGAGTTCAAAAGTCAAAAGGTCGGAGCTAGGTTTAGGTGACACCGGAGGCCTGTGCCGAAGATCACACCGTTAGAAAGTTCACGATTCCGTGTAGCCAAAAAGTACTTGAATATTGTCAATGTTCGGAAGCAAAAGTTATAAGAAGGAGGGAAGACAAGGACGAGCCTTGAGGATGAAGAAAAGGGATTCACCCAGTTTCCTCGAGTAGAACACAGTACCTTATTCCCACTATGCAGTGGTGTCCTGGCAGTTGTTCCTGTTGGTTTCCCGCAGACCCACGATTCCTGGAGCTTCGTTGTGAAGGAGGACGTCTGAAGGGGGTCTTCACCACACAGGGATGAAGCCGACAGCAGCGACAACGCAAAGGTGTGCGCCTTAAAAACAGGAGAGGCTCAGTAGGTGGCTATCCGGACCACTACAGCAGTGTGCAGTGATTTCGACCACGGCGGAGATCTCTGGCTGAAGAAGATGAGCTGGTTATCCCCACCAGGCTCAAGGGAAGAAGACTTCGGGCTAGATCTTCTCTTAGTCGTCGAAGGGAAGATAGCTCAGGACTGCAGCAGGGCTTCACCGGGACGGGGTAGTTGCAGCAGCCGTCGTTCTCTTCGGTTCCTTGTAGTTCCAGAGGTGACTCTGACTTCTAGCCCAAGAGATCTGCCTTTTATGCGCAAAACCCCCATTCACACAGCCTGGCTGTCAATCACGCAGCAGGGGGGGGTTGTCCATCCAGGACAACCACCTCAGCCAATCATGGCAAAGTGCGACTTGGGTTTCCTAGGATACCCTGTGCAGGGGTGACTACACCCCTTCCACACATTCAGTCTACCTAGACACCCAGGCGCCAAGAGGAGGGGTTCTCTGCAGAAGCCCGCCAAAAGACGGTGAACAAAGAAGGCGAACCTAGTTTGCAGTGCAAAGTAAAACACAAGAAGGACTTTAACAAAAAGAAATGGCGAATAAACCCAACCAGAGCCAAAGGAAAGACGATTTGGTCAGCGGGTTTATGTTCGAGGCTGATCTAATAGCCAAGAACAGTACCACGTTTATCTAATATAATCGCGGTAGAAAGGTTAGGGTAGATACCACTGCCACCAGCCAAGTCTAAATGTTAAAAGAGCAAAACAATGCTCAGGGAGGTACAGACAGAAAAGGGGTACAGATTAGCCCTTTCCAGTACTCCATGTAAGATGGGGTGTACTGGGTCTGTGGTAAAAATGACTATGTAAAGTAAATGGAAACTTTACCTTTCTCTGGGGGACAGGAGTCAGCCCCAGCAAAATGGAGTCAGAGGGAAGTCTAAAAGACAACCCTGGGTTACTACACTAAAGGTGCCTTGTAACCCATTCAAGAACAGGGGCACTTGGAGTGGTGTGCTCCAGTGCCCAAATCACACAATGAGTAACAACACATAGGCCAAAACACATGTAAGAGTGGAAAAAGGATGTACACTCTTACCAGGTGGAAAAATAAACTCCAGAAATCCAGCAAAGCTGCTGGGGGACTCACTAGGTGAGGGAAATTAGCCCTAGAAGGAGAATTCTCCCTAACATGGGGTTTTATAATCCCCATTTTAGCATCCCACTGACCTGGTCAGTTTCTTTGGTCAAACGTGAGCTTCAGAATTATTCGTGGAAGGGAGGTTTCTTCCTTTCTTGTCTAGAGCTGTGTTATTCTGCTCCCTGTATCGTTTCCTTCCGTTTGGGCAGGCTGAACTTTAAATTCACCTGTGTGTAACACAGATCTGGTGGTATTTTTCTATTTTGTTTATAGGACATGTTTATAAACATTTTTGCCATCAAATGATTCACTAACATCTTTCTGTGTTGACTTCTCAACACTCTGGGGTGAGTCAGTTGGTCTTGCCCACTTTATAGGTGATCGCTGTCTACTTTGAACACCCTCTACTCCCAATTTCCTGGGTTCTTCTAGTTTCTTATCTCAATCTTTCGTTGTATTTCCAACACTGTTAGGTAGAGATCAAACAAAGTATTTGTATTGACTGAGTTTTTAGGATTTGGCATGCACCCTATCTGTCGATTACATTAGCTTTTATTTACACTCTCCTACTTTCAGTCAGTATGAAAAAAGACGTCCGTGCCGTTACAGTTTAGAAAATCATATAAATTACTATATTGCACAAGACACATACCCTTTAGTTCATTGGGCTGTTATTATCACCGTAGGCCTCTTATAAATGCATTGAAATTGTGGGTAGTTACGGGTAGCAATTTCTAAACTCTGTCTTTTCCTGCAACAGCCTCACAGAAAGTGTTGGCATGCAGATCTTTTCGGCTCAATCCTCTTTCGGGGAACAGGCTATTACGCGGCTCACACAATTTGCGTCATTACGTGTGTTCTTTGCTGCCCGGTCTAATCGATCACTAGACCGTCACATCCCGAGCAAACGTCTCCATTGTCTCGCCATGTTGTGTTTCTTGTAAACGTGCATGTGATCTATTCATTCGCTATGGTTCACGCGCTTTACTGATCCTACATATTCGAATGTCATATAGGACAATTAAAGAAGTATTTGCTGCTATTTCTGAATTTACAGTGTCTAGCTATCTGCCCACATTGTCTTAGATGTTGCATATATTTAATATGATTTTACAATTGAATACATCAAAGGGCGCCAAGGTTAGGTACTTTATTTATCCTTCTATCTATATCTTTTTGTGTACATCAAACACACTGCATGATTTCATATGATCTCTCTCATAAGGGAACAGGTCAACATTATCCCAGTGATCTTATTCATGAGATCAGGTATATAACAATTTTTGTGTTGTTACCCCGCACTTAGGTGTATCTCAAGGAATATAACTTGACCAAGTGTTTTACACCCCACACCAACATTTACTTTACGAATATGTTGTAATATTAGTTTAAATTTACTGTGGAGCCCAACTTTTTTGATGTCATACTTTGGTGCCAGTTGGTAATAGCACTCCATTGGCTGCCAAAGTGCTTGGTGGAAGATATTAGAAAAACATACCCCATTCAACTGTAGAGTTTAGGCCGCCTTTCACTATGTCCGAATTATATATCCATTTTTGCTTGCATTTCCTTAGTGGAAGGTCTTGGTCTCCTGCTCTTTTTGAGATCTGTAAAGTCTGAACTACAAACCAAAAGATATCGGTTGGTTTGTGCTTCAGACGGTCGTAATGAGCCACTAGAGTTTTATTTTTGGTTTGGTTTCTAATACTTGATGTATGTTCCTCAATCCGTTGTTTTATGGCCTCTTTGTTTTTCCAATATACAGTAAATTGAAGGGGCATTGAGATCCGTACACCACCCATTGGGATTGGAAATTAGTAAATGTTTTCAATTGCCACTCTTGTCCTTTTAGGTTTACGTTTTTCACATTTTTTGTTAAAGTGCAGACGTAACAATTGCCACATTTGAAATGCCCGACTACAGGTGGAAGTTTCCATAGTGTTCTTTGCCAGTCAGCTACCTTTTTTAGTTTTGGGATAAGTATGTACTAAGCTGTCTTTAAGGTTTCTCTGCCTTTTAAAGGCAAACCTATATGGATCTGGGTTAAAGTCTTCGGTCTTAATGATGTGCCATTTTTTAAATGTACTTACGCATGTAATTTTGTCTGCATTTGTTCTGCCTATTGAATTTAAACAGATGGCTCTGTTGGCGTTCTTGGCCCTTTTGTATGCAATATTGATCTGTTTTTTCAGATATCCTATTTCTTTTAGACGTTGTTTGAGATTTTTTCCATGTATTTCATAGTCTGACAAAAGGGTGCAGTTCCTGCAAACTCTCGGGAATTGACCTATTGGAAGATTTTCTTTTAGGCTCGCTGGGTGGTAACTATGATATTCTAATAAGGTATTTTTATGAGTGATTTTCCTAAATAGCTTAGTTGTAAGTCGTCCACTCCCTAGGTTAACAATCTCTAAATCCAGGAAGGGCATTATCTTGTCATCATAATTGATGGTGAAGCTAATATTGGTGTTCTGCTGATTAAGCCAGGTTTGGGATTCCAAGAGGTGTGTAATTGAACCCATCCAGATTAGAAAACAATAGTCTATGTATCGGTGCCATGCTCCAATATTGATCTCTTATGGATTGTTTGTATGGTAGATCGAATTCCTTTCTACACGGTCCATTAAAGAGAGGTAATTAGGCTGATCATTCACTGTTCTCGCTAATACTGTCCTTCTGAAGCCTAATCCCCCCTTTACCAAAATATCAGGGAACTACCATTATATATTTCCTACTATAGGACAACCCGGTTGTTGTTGGGTAAAATAACTGTACACTAGTGGTTTTTCAAATACTAAGACCTTGGTTTAGTGTAAGCAAGTTATAGCAGTCCATCTAAGATGGAATCTGTCAATACAGTATGATTAACCGACGAACACTATTAAAAACATATTAATCAGCCATCGGTCATGATCACCGAGGAAACCAGTCCCACGAATAACACCAGTGGTAATGACTTCAAAAAAAGAAGCTGATTAGGACAGAATCCCACAGCCAACTTATGTCAGCATATTTAAAAGCTTGGGTGATGCCTGAGGGCCTGCAAGTAAGAAATAGCCGTCGGGTGTTTATAGACAATGCAAAATTTAAAGGAAAATTGAGCAGAGTTGGAAATAAATGCTAGCGAGATTGGTTAATTTTAATAATTGACATTGCAGATGAAGAAGCTAAAGAACAGAAAGCTGAAATAGACGCATTGGAAGAAAAGATAAAATCAAATCTGGTGATCAATGGCATAAAGCAAAAACTTGAAATAATTGAGGAAGAAATGACAAAATTCAAAAAATGACCCTTGATAAGAAAATGGGGAAATTTAAAAAAGATATAGAGACATATAAAGAGACCAAAACCTACCCATATTTGGTGGAAGCATATTATGACAAAATAAAATGGGCCCACAAAGAGGGAGAACTAGATATCAGAAGAAACAATTTGTAGCGTTCTTGAATACAACTATCAGCACTACCAGTAGTGACTCAGATAATAGCACTAGCGCAAGTACTTCACGTGAAGGCAAAACCCAAAAGCAACAGTTTTTTCAAGAGAGGGGAAGAGGAAGCCGCAACCGACAACAGGGCCCACGACGAATGCAGACACGGAATGGGAACGGTCCCATCCAAAACTGGTAGTCCCCATATTTAATCTCTCCACACATGTTCTAACAGAAGGAGAGAAACTAGTGTTAAGTCAAGGTTTTAGTTTCGTCCTGGTTGCGAGAGCCGATAACTTTCGAACCGACATAGAACTCCAAAAATTCTTTAGATCTATTTGCCTTAAATAAATTTAACGCCTAGCTCCTACAAATGAGAAAGAAAAGAGCACAACAGGCTTAAAATTACCATCTACCTTTTGCCCCACAACAGCGATGGTTAGTTCTAATATATGGAGTAGATAACACAAAGTGCAAACCGCTGGCTGAGAAGGCGGGCTTAGAGAGAGGCAATTATGCTGATCCTTCACTGTTCTCGCTGGTTACTTGTGGGACATCTTGTGTGCCATTGACTGGGACAATTTGGCGGCCGCCATCTTGGGATAGGCCATCATATGAACTGAATGGTTGCCTGCACCATCCAGCTATTCTGCATACCCAAACCCTGCCAATGCTAGAAGTATTGTTGAGAAGTATTGTTGAGAAGTATTACTGGTGTTGTGAGGTGTGAGATTGTTAATGCCTTCTCCTTCCTCGACAAGCCGATCCCTACTCTTGTTGAGTCGTGAAGTTTTCCGACAGCTTAGTAAGGGTCTCCTCTGGTTCTTTGCCGGCAATTACAACACCCAGTGGTTTTTGGGTAGTTTACTTGGTCAATCTCTTAGGAAATGCCCTGCTTTTCCACAATCTAGGCAAAGTTACTAGTGTCTTGAGTTCACTATGAAGTCCACGATAAAAAAGGTGGTTCTTTGATCCTCCAGCCAGTTGTTTTCAGCAACCAACCTTTCGAAGGTGGTGATATATACTAGGAGATCTTGTGAACCCTGCCTCAAGGATAGCAATTCCCCATCCAAGGCAGGTCCTTGTGTCCTCCGAGCAAAGAGCATGTCCATTTCTTGTTGAAAGCCTTGAAAATTGTTCAAGATGGGATCGTCTCTTTTAACCAACGGCACCGACCGGCTGGTTGCATGTCCCTCCAAATACGATAAGACGAAAGCAACCTTGGTTTGATCCGTAGGAAACACTCCGGGTCGGCACAGAAAATGGAGCCTGGCATTGGTTCATGAATATCGCATGTTTTTGTGGATCTTCCCCGAAACATTCTGGCGGGGCAAGCGGGACAGAAACGGGAGTGATGACCTGAATTTGGGCTGGTGCGGCTGTAGCGCCATCTGATGGGCCTGGCAAAGGTACTTGGCCGACTTGGGTCGGGGTTATTCATTTCGCAAGCTCCTCCATTCTTTCCCGGTTCACCACCAGCTCCTTCCTCATTACATTGGTTTCTGAGTGGGCCGCATGTACCTCTGCCCTTAATTCCCCTACCAGGCCGGCTAACTGATCTACCTCAGACATGATGCCAAGGCAGGACTTTACACGTGGGCTTAGCGTTCTGTAACACTTACCTTCAGGTGTCCTTGCAGGGGTGCCCTTCTGCGGTGGTTGGCTGTGGGTATGCAACTCCTCTCACATGAGCAGATGTGATGAGAGGCCCAAAACACTCCGTCCCCACTGAGTTTGCCGATTGGCACTTTGGCCTGGCACGCGGTGCAGGCTGGAGTTTTTTGAGATTGATGTTCACCCTGTAATGTGGATGGTCATTGACTGTACTGGCAACCGGGTGACTGTGAGACCTAGGACAATACATAAATACACTTAGTATGGGGTTGACCCTTGTCCCTTCTCCCAAACCCCCCTAACATTCCCCTAAGGCTGCTGGCTGGCAAGGGCACAGGCTCACCTTCAAGTATGCCGAAATCCCTGCTTGCCAGCTCCAACACCAGATCGAGTTACTTCACTGGGCTGCTGTGGTCCAGACCGGCTGTGACACACAAGACTTCTGGTGAGAGCAATGCTGCAGCTAAGTACAGTCTCCAGAAGAGTGAAAGGTAAAGTGACACATGTGGGTGTCACATAGAGTGTGCCATAAGGACAAGACTCGTCCTGGTAAGCAGGAGGAGGGGAAAAAGTCCAAAGATAAAGAGGGTGGTGGGTCTGATAAAACTTCCTCCCAAAAGAACCAGAAAAAGAAATGTTTTGGTAAGTCACAGGAAAATGTAAAGGGTAGTGGAAGTTATCCTTCCAAACAGAACTCTGGTTTCAGTAAGCCTCCCTATGTCCCAAGACCCAGCAGATCTTGTATGGCTTGTGGAGCAAGTGGCCATGTGAAGGGGAACCCAGATGTAAGGTTAAACCTTTGGGGGTCCACGCTGCGAATCTAGCCTTCTCCTCCTATGAGGAAGAATAGATCACAGGAGCATCCTTCTCCTCAGACTCCTTCTCCAGTGGGATAGACTCTGAGGTAGTTTTAGTTTCCTTTGGTTCCTGGGAGCCTAAACTCTCAGAGGCTTATGCTAGGATTACTGATAATACTAAGCACCATTTTAAAGACAGTGTGCAGCAGAACTGTAGTGGACTCTACCTTGGTAGACCCAGAGGAAGTTGCCAGAGCTCCTCTGTTACCCACTAAGTTAGCTGGTGGTCTACCTCTCAAGTTCCCAGTTATGCCTGTAAATCTTACTATAAATGGTACAGTAGTCAGGATTCCAGTCAGCATTCAGAGAGATGTCCCAGGAAAGGTCCTGCTGGGGAATAATCTCAGAGATTTAGGGCTTGTGGGTGACACAGCAGAGAGACCATGCACAAGGTCACAAACAAGGGCTCGATTGGCCAAGTCCAATACCAAGCCTAACCCAAGGCTAAAGGAGTCAAGAAAACAAAAGATGGAAAGAAAATATTCCCCATAACTCACCTGAGGTGAAGGTAGTTGGTCAAACACTTGTACCTGACAAGGAAGAGGTGTTGCCTGAAATTCTCAATGCCCATGACCATCCTGAACTTCAAGTGGTCCTGACAGGGTTCAGTTCAGTAAGGGCCAACGTGAGTGCCCATCTTTGGAAGGCCTAAGGAGACAGTCCTGCTCCCAGCTTGGGGGCGAACCTCCTGGGAAGCATAGGATTTATTGGGAAGGTGGGCTCCTCTACAGTGAGCCCACAGTCTACAGAAGGAGACCATAGGGGGTTGGTGGTTCCCCTTGCTGTCAGAGCCTTCCTCTTGCAGTTGGCGCATGTAGTTCCCCTTGCTGGTCATCTTGGTATTAAGAGAACCAAGCAAAGGTTATCCATGTACTTCTACTGGCCCAAGATGGGGTTGCAAGTAGAAAGCCACTGCAGCAGTTGTGCCACATGTCAGTTATCTGGGAAAAGTGGCCCAACAATCCAAGCTCCATTGGTACCACTCCCAGTGGCCGGGGTACCATTTGAAAGGGTAGGGATTGACATTGTTGGTCCCCTTGACCCCCAAACATCCTCAGACCATGCCACCAGGTATCCTGAGACCATCCTATTGAAGATTGTGACTGCCAAGTCAGTTGCAAAAGCTTTGCTTGGCATATTTACTAGGGTTGGCTTCCCTAAAGAAGTTGTCTGATAGGGGCAGCAACTTTATGTCAAAGTATATGCAGGCCACGTGGAAGGAATGTGGTGTCACCTATAAGTTTTCATCTGCATACCACCCACAAACCAATGGTCTAGTTGAGCGGTTTAACAGAACCCTTAAAAGCATGATTGGGGCTTTTTTGGGTTGAAGAATGCACCTGCCACTTTCCAGAGGCTTGTGAATCATGTCCTTAATGGGTTGGATGAATTCTGTCTTGAATATCTGGATGATATAGCAGTTTTCAGTGCCACTTGTGAGGATTTTGTGAAACACCTTAGGATTGTGTTGCAGGCTCTTCAGAAAGACCCACTTGACCATAAAGACCAGTAAGTGCCAGATTGTACAAGCATCAGTGGTCTACCTTGGGCATGAAGTAGGTGGAGGGAGGATACAGCCTCTTCCCAGTAAAGTACAAGCAGTATATGACTGGCCTACCCCACACTAACCAAACCCAAGTAAGAGCCTTTTTAGGACTCACTGGGTACTACATAAATATCATGGCAGCATGGCAGACTATGGCACCATAGCTGCCCTCTGACTGCTCTCATAACTCCTAAGAAACCCAAGATGGTAACTAGGTCTGAAGAGTGTGGGAAGGCCTTCAATGGCTTAAAAGACTCCTTTTGCCAGGCCCCTGTTCTCAGGGCCCCTGATGACCAAAGACCTTTTATTGTGCAGACAGGTGCCTCTGACACTGGGATGGGAGCTGTACTATCACAAGTAGATAAGAAGGTTAGGGAACACCCTATTGGCTTCATTAGTTGCCAGTTTAAGAACAGAGAGCTCAGATGGTGCACAGTAGAGAAAGAATGTTTCTCTGTTGTGTGGGCCCTAAGAAAGCTGAGGCCCTACCTCTATTGAACACACTTCACTGTGCAAACTGACCATAAGCCGTTAAAGTGGCTAATGAACAAAAAGGGAGAGAATCCAAAGTTGCTCAGGTGGTCCATAAGCCTACAAGGGTTTGACCTCACTATTGAGCATAGGCCAGGTGTCCAACATAGCAATTCTGATGGGTTGACCAGAATGTTTAACCAACCTGAACATGAGACTCATCCAGGGGTGGATTAATATCCCCTGTCCTTGGTCTGGCAGGGGCGAGTTTTAGGAAAGATTCCCATTTATGTGAAGTTTTCCCTCCAGTTCTGTAACCCCCCAACTTTCTGCTGCTGTTTAACACCATAGCCTGACTTTGCCAGTGGAGCACAGCCTTCAGCTCCACTCCCCTGGGCTTTTCGCTCACTTTGTTATGGGGAAACTGGCATGCCCTTAAAGACAGTCAGTACTGGCAGACTTTGTTTCCCTTGTCCTTTCCCATGTTGCAACTTTTCTGCAACATGTTACAAGTGCACCTTACAGTGTAGTGCGCTTGGGTCCTCCTGTCATTTCCCAGGGCCCTATATACCCTCAAAGGATTATTTAGGAGAAATGCAGATGTGCCTTGGACAGAGCAGGTGGCAGCTTATCGTTTCTTATATTTGTAACCCTTTCTTGCCATGCAAACTGCATTTACCGCTTTTGGCACAGAAAGGTGGCCTGGCTCCAAACTGGCCATGCCACGGGGTTCTTTGTCCTATCCTTTGGCCATCTTGCCCCTTCACCTTCCCCAGGTCGAGCCCACGGGGCAGTCCTTATTTGGGCATGCATATTCCGATGCAACACCAAGCTTTCACAGGCTTCTACATGCCTTGTGTGTGTGCCCCAGGATGTGGGCTGGACTGTCTAGTTGCAATCCATATCCTGGGTGCCAGAGAGTCTGGTGTACTGTGAATGCCTGAGACCACCGTGGTCCGTGATTGGTCCATGTCTGGTGTGCCTGTATGTGAGCAGATCTCCCATTGGGTCCTCTTCATTTTGACGCGAAGGAGATTCTGGATAAGAGAAGGCCCCAAACACTCACTCCAGGTCGATTTCTGGAGTTCTCACTGAAAGAAGGATAGGATTCAAGTATCCTGAAACCAATAAGCCAAGTCGAGGAACTGCTGGTGACCCACTGGAAGGTTTGGCACCCTGAGCCTGCTGTTGTTCCACTGGACCCCTATGCATCTGATCGAACTAGAGGGTCTGCAAAGATGCTTTGACCCATTGGAATAGTGGGACTAACTATTCTCAGCACCTTCATCAAACCCTGCAACTAAGTCTTCTCAGAAATGTCCCTGAGTCAACCAGTGGGCTGACAAGCTTCTGCAGGATGTTTGCTCTGACACTCGCCGCCGTTTCAAGGAGACTGTTGAAACTTGGTACATCACAAGCTCTGTGCTCATGGCACTCTCACACACCAAATTTCGTACACCTGGCATTCCCAGGTCTGGAGTAAAGAGAGAGTGCCCGAACCGGAGTACACGCGGTTCCTTGTCGCCCAGCCGTGGTGAAGAACTTCGCAGGTGCCTTGTTGCTGTGCCCCTCTGTGCCCTGAAGTCTGCTGCAGTAAAACTGGGCTGATCCATCCACCAGGAGCGGAGAAATCACCACGTTCCCATAGGGGAATCATCGCTGTATCTTCGCAGCTGAAAGCCGCAGAGCCGCACAACTGTTGCATTGGAGCCGCACAACTGTTGCATTTGAACCTGCAACTGAAGTGGACTCGACTGCCGAAGGATGGTCCGGAGTGCTCCAGGGGTCGGTGAGTACTTGCAACCCTTACTGGTGGCCTCTAGCACATCCATCCACTTTTATGCACGAGAGTCCACTGAAGGCCACTCTCCATTTCCACAGATAGCCTGAGCTATCAAACTATTCCCAACTCCTGGAACCTGTTCTGCCCTCTTGGAGAGACCCTCCACGAATAGTGGGAACTTATTCTGCATCACCTCACCCACCTTCCTGAGCTGCTACAGACCCTACAAGAGACCCTGTTTCACCCATCTGCACTACCGCGTGCACCTGCATTGCAAGTACATTTGAGCAATAGGCTCCACTCTTCTTAAGGACTGGACTGCCTTTCAGTTAGGATTGTGATTACTGCAGAATTGCCTAAATACTCTTTGCACTGCCTGTTTCATCCCTTTTTAGGTTGTGGACCCATTCTGTGCAATTAACCCTTTAGGCCACTGGGTCTTGTATATATGTATTTTAGTAGGATAGTGTTGGTTTAAAAGTATGACTGTTGATTATTAGTGTGTGTTGAAACTCTACGTCCTTGAATAAATGTACTTATATTGTTCATATAGATGCACCTGTCTGGAAGTGATTTGTAGTGACCTAGTCTTGGCCGCCACCAATGCTACCTTTATTGGTCTGGCTTCTCCAGATGGTTACCGTGTTCCAAGAAACTAGGCTGCCTGCTGAACCACTGCCGACCAGGTCAGAGTTCGGAAATCCATCTTAACACTCTCCACCAGCCATGCACACCCCCCACAGTCTCTGACTCCACCAATATCCACTCACCCTCCATCTCAAGCCATCTCCCTTCAATCCCCTTCCCTTCTCTCAACATGGCACAGCTTGCTCTCTCTGGAACTATCACCTCATCCCCCTTCCTCCCCCCTACCCTCTCTCACAAACCTTCAGTGGCAAAACACTCAAAACTCAAGAAATATAACTGGCCCCTAAGCTCGACTCTTTATGCCTCTCTTAGCCTACATCCTTCTTCCGTCCCATCCACCCATAGCCTGGATGTCAGGAAGTTCTCACTATCAACTCCCAGATTGTTTCTCTTTGCTCACAACCTCTAGCTTACCACCTCAAAACCTCCACATCCCTCCAGACCACTCACCGCCTACCCCCTCGATCCTTTCACCTACCTCCATCACCTGCAAAGCGCCCACTGCATGCCCTCTGCCCACTCCAACCCAACCGTACTCCCTCTCCCCCCTCTCAAACATCATCCCCAACCATTCATACTGTCCCAGCCTCACCCGCCGCACAGTCCACTGCTGCCCTCAACACCACCCCACCAGCCACCCAGGCACATCATGCCCATCTGGCCACCAGCACCCTTGCAACCACCTCCCCCACCAAGTCAGCTGCCTCTTATTCAATGCCTGATCAGTGGGCAGAAACTTTCACAGCATCTTTGACCTACTATCCACTGACAACCCTGATCTCATCTTAGTCAATGAAACTAAGTGGTTCAGGGACGACTTTAAATCAATCACACATGAGGCCTTCCCTCCCGACGAAACTCTCATCCCCTACAACAGAACCACCAGAGGTGGCGGAATAGCCATCCTTCACAAACCCTAGATATCCATCTCTCTCACCGAAACCCAGCCATGCACAGCTAACTGTGAATCCCATCTGATCAGACTCATCTCCAACACAGTCAAAAACCTACGCTGCACATTGGACTCAGGCCTAACCCTGTCCCATCAGATCAATAATCTATCCAGATCCTGTCACTACCACCTCAGGCTGCTGAGACACAATTTCCCTCATCTCTCCTTCCCCAATAGATTGACTTCTATTATGTCAATTGTCATGTCCAGACTGGACTATGCGAACCCCATGCACCTGGGTGCTCCAGCATACCAACTTAACAAACCCCAAAGAGTCTAAAATGCAGCTGCTAAACTTCTCCTGGTACTGGGACAAAGAGACCACATCTCTCCTGCTTTCCGCCCCCTTCACTACGAAGAGCCCCTTTCAAAATCCTGTGCATCACCCACCGGGCAGTGCACAAGACCAGCCTGACATACCTCCAAGAAAAGACTATGCACTATCACCCAACATACACCCTAAGATCAAGCACAGACCTCCTACTAATGATCTCAGCCTCCAATTCAGCCAGACTTGGAGGGTCAGCCTATTCGACCTTGGCACCAACTGTATGGAATTCCCTACCTCCCTGTATTCGACACAACCAGGACTACATGCCCTTCCGTAAAGCGTTGAAAACATGGCTCTTCCCAAATCCGTGAAAGGGTCCGCCCAAGGCATAAACCAATCCCCCAAATACCCAAGTCCTGTGAGAATCAGCACTAACCTGAAACACAACAGGAGAGCCACTGAAGATTGCTGACCAATTAATTAATCACCTCACTCCAGAATAGCAGGAACAATCAGGGCAGGAAGTCGGCCTATAGACCAATAACATAACTAATATCTGTCTAGCAGGTGTCTTCCCCATCACATATTTTATCTACTAAGCTAATTTTAAAGTTTCAATGGCAGGATGCATGTTTGAACCACAATACACAAATGAGGAAATGGAAGAATGACAAAGCAAAGAATAACCACAGGAAGGCAGTGACCCTGACAACAATTTTCCTGATCCTGAACTAAGCCGAAGGGAAATGGATTCCACTTGATGTCAAAGCCATAGTTCCGAACAGATTATCACTTTAAAGGAAAATTCCTTTTGTTAGGCAATAATTGATGTAGTAACCTGTGGGAGACTACACAACACTTGTCCACTTGGTATTAGGTAACCCACCTTTTGGTATAGGCCTGTACTATACAAGTTGGTAGTGTAACTAAGCAGCCAGAACTATCTCAATAAAGGTAAATGTGAGCTGTAGAGATATCATATCCACAAATACAAGTAGCCATTTAACACATACTAAAGGCTTTTGTTATACATAATTTTTTATTTAAAAATAGTTTTTAAATAAGCATTATTTGAAAATGGCAATATATGCAGCAATCAAATACACTTCAAAATACTTTTCCAGATTCATCACAAAGCCAGTAGATACTCTTTAGAGATGCTTCTTACACACTTCCTACACACTGAGGTGACTTCACTAACCAGGACAGTAATTGCATTTATATATCACTAGTACACTTTGTAGATTCTAAGGTTGGCAGAAAGGAAAGGTTAGAGGAAGGAAAAAGGTTAAACAGGTTCTCAGCGCATGTGAGCACTTTACATCTTCCAACGAAGTCTAGATAAAAACCTTTCCCAGCAATATTAGTTTAAAACCAATGCAGCATCACCTATGAGGGACAGTAAGTATCAACGTCAAATGGAATAGAAGAGTCTGCAGGGAGCCAGGACAGCCAAAGTCAATTGGAACAATATCTATGGAGCTGAGGCACTTCTTAGATAGTAAAAGTATTGCACAAAGGTAGAGAGTTTGTTGAAGAAAAATCACTTTAGGGTCACAAGCTGTTACACTTGTGAAGGGTAGAGCTGAAATCACCTCTTGCAAGATAGCTACTGCAAGTCTCAACTGAAAGGAGCAAAGCTAAAGACAATGAGGTATGTACCCCAAGTAAAAAAACTTTGGTTAGAAGAAGAGTGTTCCAGCTGGTTTCTTTCTGGTTGCAGCAATGCAGATCCTCTGTTCCTGGCCCTCAATCGTGGGGACAAGAGGGAGGATATCTGGGTCCTCCTGCGGCAGCATCTCGAAGGTCGGCAGCAGCTACAGGCTCTTTTCGGATCAGCTGCACTTCGCGGTTTCAGCGCTCGGTAAACAGCACCACCGCCGATCTTGGATAACGGTTGGGCTTCTTTCACTCCTTGAGTCCCGCACTCTGGTGAGGGTACTCGAGCTCTGGTCATCCTGCTTCTGAAGGGTCCTGGGGAAACTCATGGAGCTTCTGGCTGGATGACAGACGTTGCACTCAACTACGGATTTCTCGACACCTGGCACTCTGTTCCCGCAGCAGCAAAGAAGTACAGCCAGTTGGGGAAGGTGTTTCAGTGGAGTTGATCTCAGGGTAAGTTGGTCCCACTAACCCAAGGGAAGAAGTCATCCCATCCGGAACTTCTCTTGTCGATCAGAAAAAGGAGTTTCAGCAAAGCAGCAGGGCTTCACCGGACAGTTCAATGGTCCAGGAGGATGCAGCAAGCTTATTTCATGGTTTCTTTGTTGGGTAGTTCCTACCAGTGGTCGACTCTGTCTTCAGTCCCAAAACCCTTGCCTTTTAAGCAGGGTTCTCCCATTCATGCACAGCCTAGCTGTCCTGAAAGAATAGCCAGCAAATCAGGACTGGGTGTATTCAGGCATTCCTAAAGACAAAGGACAGGGGCGTTTTCGGGAACCACCCTCACTTCCTGCCCTTCCAGACACACTAGAGCCAGAGGCGGGTTTGAGTACTGAAGCCTGCCAAATGCAAATTGAACAACGGGCGAAAACCTGGTTTGGCGCCTAGAGTAGAAACCAAGAAAGACCTCACAAACTGAAAATGGCGAAAAAAGAAGACCGGGCTTTTTGACAAAATGGTCATCCATGAGTGCTATACTGCAGCTGAGGATTCACCCTGCGGTAGAAAAGCACAATGGTAGGAAAATTAAACCACTGCCACCAACCATTTAAAGTAGTGAGGGTGACATAAAAAATCTTACATGAGAAGGTAGGAAAAGGGGCTACTAAGTAACCCCCAGCACATGAGGTGTGCTGGATTTACAAAGAGAAAAGGTACGTAACGTCAGTTTCACTTTACTATTCTTGGGAACAGTAGTTCACACAAAAAAAGTATTTAAACCTTTGGAGAAATCTAAAGGATTTCTCTGTCACACTGCACTGAAAGCAGATATCTATGGAGTTTGTCAGACACCAAAAACAAAGGAAACATATGATCCAAATCAGGTCAAAAAACATGAGTGTGTGAGAAAAGGCCTCAATCACTCCAGGTTTAAAAATAAAAAGACCTAAAGTCCAGCAAAAGAGCTGGGGGTCTCGAAGGTTGAAGGAAATTAGCACAGATATGAAAGTTTATGTTGTAAGGCTTGTGGGGTGGCGCTGTGGAGCAGCCCAAGATGGCTGCGTAGCTCTTGAGCTCCGTGTGGCTCCGGCTGAAATCCGTCATCAACTGCGGTTCCTTTTGCCTGCACTGCTTTATCCTTGGTGGAGCTGTTGCCCCTTCTCTTCTGGCAATCTTGCTGCAATCCCGACCCGAATCGGCCCCGGGAAGCCTGCGAACGGGATTCCTGGGCCTGCTGGCGGTTTGCGCACCGGGCCTTGGCGGGCGCCTGGCTCTCGTCCCCTGCCCTCCTTCATCAGCCGCGGGCGGCAGCTGCGGGGCGCGGGGCCGGTGCGCGCGGCCTCGACTGCCCGCCTGGGGGAGCCTCTGGCCGCCGGGCCCGGCAGCACCCCTGAGGACACCATCGAGCGGAGGTCCGCTGCCGGGACCCGTGTGCTCTCGCCTCCTCCTACACAGTCGGCGCCGGAGCGCTTGTTTCTGTGTGGCGGCTGCGCTGGAGCCCGACCGCCCTGACAACACGCGGCCTGCTGGGGGGCGACCCCACCTCTCCCCTGCTATCGGCTCCGGAGCACTCGTCCCGGCGTGGCGACCGGACTGGGATACCGCCTGCCACTTCTCCCCTGGTATACAGCGCCGGAGCGCTCATCTCGTTTAGGCGGCTGGCTGGAGCCTGGCTACCCTGAGCTTGTGTGGCTCACATTACTGGACTAAGGAGGTGAGGAGCGGGGGGGGGTGCACCCGGCGGACCCCCATCTACTTGTCTGCCTGCTCCTGTGAATCCTGGCCCTCTCCCTCTGCCCTGCGTGTCATCTGAGCGGCCTGCACCCCCGGAAGACCTAGAACTCTGGCCGCAAGCTGCTGCACCGCTTCCCATACTGGGGGCCCGGACCGCACCATATACGGGCTACTAGGGGCCGCTGTGTCTCGGGCCCGGTAGGGTACCAAGCCTGCACATTCCCATTCCACCGGGGCCACCAGGCTAGCGGTATTCTCTGACATGATTGGAGGGGGACCTCTATAAAACAACTGTCCGGCTTCATTATCAGGGAGCCTGCTCGCTTGCTAGGGTTGGTTGCCCTTTCCTGTCGACTCTTACACGGCCTGGGCTTCCTACTCTCCTGCAGCCTCCCCGACCCCACTGCTTCTATAATCTGCCTGGGCTGCCTTTTCTACCTGCCGCATCTGCACTCTCTGCCACGCTGAGCCGGGCCTTCGGGGGGCCACTGGTGCGGCACCCTTGGCTTTTCACTGTTTGGATCCCTCGTCTGGTCCCTCCACTCCGTCGTCTGCGGCCATCTGCCATCTCTGTGTTTCTATCCACAATGCCAAATAAAGCCCGAGGGAGGAGATGGCATCGTCCTTGCAGGAGGACCCCGAAAGTGACACTCCCTCTGGGGCGAGAACCCCCGATCTGACCACACTTATGGAATCCATGGCCAAGAACTTCGCCTCGTTCCACGAAAAATTGGACGACATTAACGCCAATGTTGCTTCTCTTAAAACCTGAGTGGACCAGGCAGGCACCAGAATTACCGAGGCCGACGGTAGGATATCCACGAACGAAGATGAGATTCATGTGCTGCAGAATACTGTTGCCTCCCTGTCGCGCGACATGAAAAGTGTGAGAGCCAAGTGTGACGACCTAGAATCGCGCTCCCGTAGGAATAACCTACGTATAATCGGGGTCCCTGAGAACGCACTTAAGGGCCGCATGGAAGGCGCCGTCGAAGCTCTTCTCAAGGATCTACTCGGCAACCCGAATCTCTCACCGTACTTTACTGTCGAGCGTGCGCACAGGGCCCTGTCTCCGTGGCCCAAGCCAGGGGATATCCCAAGGCCCATCATTGCCAGGATCCTCAACTATCGGGACAGAGACCTTATCCTCCGGCTGGCCCGTGAGAGGGGAGACTTGCGCCATGAGTCCCACACCATCAGGATCTTCCCGGACTTTTCAATTGCGGTGCAGCAGAAGCAGCGCCAATTCCTTGGGGTTAAGAAACTGCTTCGAGAACGCAATGTCCCGTATGCCATATTGTTCCCGGCACGTCTCAAAATTACTCACAATAATAAGCTATACTTTTTCACTGCCCCGGATGAAGCGGCAAAATTCATCGAGGCTCACATACCACTCCACAGCCCGGTGCCTGATCACGCCGGCGCTGACTGACCAGATGTAGCTTAGTCCGTCACTGCTTCACCTGACTGGTAATCCTTCAATGTGCATGGGTTAACGGCAATTTTCTATCATCAACCATGCGGTCTGGGTACCCTTACTTTACTTACGGGCCGTGGCCCGGCTTGGGTGTTGGAGACTAGCGTTGGGGCCCTACAAAGACTCCGTATTCCGCAGAAACCTGTTATTTGAAGACTTATGCTGTCTTACGCAATGTTTAAGTAGCCGTCCACACGGCAACAGCGCACCTCACTGCGATTGCAATGTTTATGTTTTATTGGATGCTACTGCTAGTTGGCCCCAGTTGGGCCCTGGAAAGGGCATATCCCTGTTGGATTTCGCCCACCGACCCTTACTTCCTGGTGATGGTCGGGTTAGTTGTTGGCATGTGCATCCGGGGGGGTGTGATTTCCATTGCACGTTGTGGGTGGGCAGTGAGGGAGGGGGGTTGTATGGTTGGGGTCTGGGGAAACAATATTGTAAATGACGGGCGGTTTGGCAAAGCGCACGACATCGGGGAATCCTTGTGGGGGCTCCCTTCATTCACTGTGTAAGTTTCTACAGCGGTTGTGAGATGTACCTTAGTCTCCTGTAATGTCCACAAAAATGATGTCCTGGAATATCTGGGGTTTAAGTAACTACACCAAGGCGCGCAAAATCATAGCCCACGCCAACAGACATGGTTGCAAGATATTACTAATGCAAGAAACACACTGTGGGGGCTCGCTAGCTAGGTGCATCGCACCTGCATGGGGTCCACACAGGTACTTCACGGCTTATTCGACCCGCGCCAGAAGGGTATTGACAATGATCCACAGGTCACTTAAGTTTGTACTCCACAAGAGCTACATCGATCCAGAGGGAAGGTACATTATCCTACACTGCGCAATAGCGAACAGGGACTATTTACTGGTTAATACGTATGGCCCCAATGTGGACTCTCCCGACTTTATTGACCGGATTGCTTCCATACTGCTGGGATATGTAGGGGTGCAGATCATTTGGGGGGGGCATGAACTTTATCTTAGATACCACACTTGACAGAACTGGCACGGCCCCCAGACTCCTCTCCAATGCGGCGTGCAAGCTCCTTGTACATAACATTGCCCTTGACATTCGAGACCCCTGGCGGGTAATGCACCCGCAGACGCGGGAATATACTCATTATTCCTCGGTGCATGACAGCTCCTCCAGAATTGTTATGTTCTTCCTGTCTAGTTCTTTGCTGGGGAGGGTGTTAGAAACTCAAATATTGGCGCGCACCCTGTCGGACCACTCACCGATCCGGCTATCTATAGACTTGGGCGTGCCCGCCCCTACAATTAACTCTTGGCGTTTCAAGTCCTTGGCCTTACAGGACATAGGGCCTCATTACAACTCAGGCGTTAAGCCTTAACGCCTGATTCCGATTTTAACGGCTGCTTTTAGCAGCCGTTAAAATCCATGGCGCTAAACCGCATTGGTGCTAATTACGCCACCGTAATTTACGGTGGCGTAATTAGCGCCTTCCCCACTCCCATTATGCCCTATGGGGCAAAAATGGGGAAGGGTAAAATGGGAAATCCACCATCCACCATGGTGTAAACGTAGTTTGCACCATGGTGGTAAAGTTGGCGTACTTACCACCTGGGTCGTAATGACCCCCATAGTATTTAAGGCTGATATATTGTCCGACATCCAGTCCTACTTTGAACTTAATACACCTCAATCTACCTCTGCAGGGATCCGGTGGGAAGCTTTCAAAGTCTTCATCAGGGGAATGTCCATATCTAGGGAGGCGGGAACCCTCAAGGCCATTAGTGCTGCCCTTGCCCGCTCTGAAGCCAAATTACGCGAACTTGAGAGCACTCATCCTACATCTATCGACCCCGCGACTCAATCCCAGATCAGCAAGGAACTCCAATTTTTCAATGAACAAGCCACCAGGGAAGTCCAATACTTCAGTCGCCCACAGGCGGCTCGTAGGTATGGAGAGGGGGACAGACCTGGCAGGACACTGGCTACGTTGGCCAGGGGTGAGTGGGGCCAAACCCAGATAACTTGCATCAAGGACAGCCTGGGGTCGGAACGGTGGTCTGACCAACATATTCTGGAGGTCTTCATGGACTTTTACTCAGAGCTGTACACCCAACCCCCCCGAGCACAGTGAGTCCCAAATGCGCGACCTCCTCGAGCAGATCCCATGACTATCGTCTCCCCCGCTACCAGGGACCAATTGGATTCCCCCATCCTGCTGGATGAAATAGTTGAGGCTATATCTAAATTCCCTAAAGGAAAAGCACCTGGCCTCGACGGGCTGACAGCTGAGTTCTACCAGGAGCATGTGGCCATCTTGGCTCCCAAGCTACTTGAGGTTTGGAACGAGTCACTTCGGCTGGGCACTCTTCCCCCTTCGCTGCGCGAAGCCACCATCACGGTCCTGCTCAAACCCGGTAAACCCACTAACGAGTGTGGATCATATAGGCCCCTCTCACTGATGAATTTGGACACCAAAATCTTCGCCAAAGTGATTGCCAACCGCTTCCTCCCGGTCATGTCGTACATGGTCCACGATGATCAATCAGGCTTTGTACCCGGAAGATCAACATCCCACAACATTAGGAGGCTGCTTAACATCATGGCACGTATTGACCAAGGGGTGAGTGCGGTTGCGGTCACACTGGATGCCCAGAAGGCATTTGACATGGTGTCTTGGAAATACATCTGGTTGGTCTTGGAAAATCTGGGGGTAGGGCCCAATATGATAGCATACATACTTCCCCGGTAGCCAGGGTGCGAGTTAACTCTCAGAGGTCCGGCCTGTTCCCTCTCTTTAGAGGTACCCGACAAGGCTGCCCGTTTTCCCCGATCCTCTTCGTCCTGGCAATCGAGCCGATGGCCGACTACGTCAGGGAGCGGCATGTGCGGAGGGGGGTGCGGTTGAAGGACTCCCCTGAGATCATCTCGCTGTATGCGGATGATGTGCTACTCTTTATAAAAGACTCAGCTGTTCATCTGGACCCGATCGTATGTGACGTCACCCGCATAGACACATACTCGGGGTTCACTATAAATTATACAAAATCTGAGATCCTCCCCCTCACTAGCTCCACGGTGCAGCCCACCACCGAGTACCCGCTCCGTTGGTCCCCGAATGGGATTAAGTACTTGGGAGTCCAGGTGTCCCTCGCCAGAGAATCGCTACTAGCAGACAACTACCAGGCAGTAGCTGAGCAAGCCGAGGCCAAAGTCACGCGCTGGCGTACCCTTCCACTATCACTAGCCGGCAGACTCTCGCTGGTTGAAATGATCCTGCTACCCAAGTTGTTGTACATATTTGGTAATGTTCTTGTCTGGCCGGGTAGGAAATATTTTACGAACCTGCATAAATTGTTTGCTCAATTCCTGTGGCACTCTGGCGCGGTGCGTAAAAAGTGGTCGGATATGTCACTACCCTACGACAGAGGGGGTTTCACAGCCCCAGACTTGCTGCGATATTGGACTGCTTCACAGGCGCAGTTGGCATCTTACTGGTACCCTGGGCCCCCACCCCGTCCCCACGTCAAACTTGAGGTTCTGGCAGCAGCAGGCACTGATGCCATGTCCTTGATTCTAAACCGGCAGTATGTGCCTGACTCTCCCATTGATCTGGTCCAGACCACAGTACAGGCTTGGGGCCAGATATTCAAAACTTGCGACAAGCAATGTCCATACTACAAATGGCTCCCCGCCTGGAGGTTTCCCGGGCTGGAACCCACGCATGACACCACCCTGGCACGCCATTGGGAGGCCCTGGGATACTGCGCCCTTACCGATTTCTATCCAGAGGGACAGTTTATAACACCGCAGACGTGGAGGCTGGGGCACTCGGGTTCCGTTCTGGAGCTCCTGCAGTTCTACAGACTCCGCGCTGCCTTCCGAAATGCATGGCCTGTCTTTCCCATTGAACCCCGGGACTCTCCTGGGATTGCTTACATCACCAACTCGGGTGGCGCCCGCGGGGTGGTTTCCTCATTATATAAACTCCTCTTGACCTCGCCCTCTCCACTTCCGTCCAGGGCCCGTGATGACTGGGCCTCTGAGCTGGAACTGGTACTTACTGACCAACAGTGGGAGAAAATGTCTTCCCATACTAGGAGAGTGTCCCTAAACAATACCGCACCATACAATATAAACTGCTCAACAGGCTGTATTACACTCCAGGTAAAGTGTCTAGGTTTGCTTGCTCCGATCCTCGACTGTGCCCCTGCTGCGGTGCGAAGGGTGCTGACCACTTGCACATGTTTTGAGGCTGCCCGGAACTGGCCACATTCTGGAGTAAAATCATAGAGACACTGTCTGAGATCACTGACACTGAGGTGGACCCTGATCCAATGGGGGTTCTGTTTGGAGTGTGGCAGGCCGGGGGAACGAGAGACATTATTAAGTTCTTAAATGTAAGCTGTATCATAACCAAAAAGTGTGTCCTACAAAGCCGGAAAAACCCCAGCCCCCACATTCCAGAAATGGTTAAATTTACTCACCTGGTCCCGAAACTGTGAGGTGGAATTTCTGGGTATGCTCCCAGTACGTTCTCTTCCTCGAAACATATGGTCTGAATTCAACAGCTACTTGATAAGCTTAAATGACACTTCCTCGGTGGATGACTCCCCCTAACGTCCCTATTGCTGTTCGGCATCTTGGTGCTCTGTGATATGTTATTACTCAACCGCTGTTACCATAATTTTGCATATATGCTCTGTATTCCCCTGTTTATGCAACGAATTTGTGTCTATTGCTCGGATGTGTGTGTATGCCTTTTGCCTCTGTCAGCAAAAATAAAAGTTTAATAATATGTTGTAGGCCTTGTTTATCTGTTTATGCACAGTGGATAACGCTGCAAAGTGACTTTATGCAGCGTATCTTGAAGGAATAGTGCGCTCAAAAATTATATTGTACTGATCGTTCGAGCAAGTCGTTATAAGCATACGCTGATCGAGTGTAAAAAAAATTCCTATGCATCTAACCTTCGTTTTCTGCACTTTTACACATGTGAAATAAAGGAGTCTGGCGCAGCCATCTTGTGATAACCTTATCCGTTGATAGATTGTATTAAGTTTGAGTGCCCCTGCAGCACTAAATCATATCCCACGCCCCTGAAGCTGACATCACTGTTCTCAGCGATATTCTCCACCTACTTTCATGACGTAAATGGGCAGCGTAGCCAAACGCGCCCAGTGCTCACCTACGTGTTAACGCCAGTTGATGCAGAACCTGGAAATTCAACAATCACATCCTCTCACAGCACAGTGTGTCCCAAATTGGAATAGAAAACACTATTTGTAAAGGAAACATCAATACTCTGCAATATATAATGTTCTTTTATTTCACAAACAACGCTCCAAGAACATCCGCAGATTTCCATTTAACACCAATTTTCGAATGTCCTTGGGTTACAGCATCAAAGCTTTATCATGAGGCACAGTGTTCCTTTCGGGAGATGATGCGCAATCGACGCACCTTGATTCCCAAGGCTTCGGCATCAGCTTCTTGCTAAACCACTGTAAAGGATGACAGGCTGAGTATGTTAGGGGAGTAGTCATCTATGAACACACAGCATGCAGTTTTTACGAGTTTGCAAACTCCCCCACGATCAACTAATATTATGTCAAGAGCCATTCTGTTTTGTAGTGCCATTAGTCTTATTCCTTTCTCTTCGAACGTCATATTGAATAAAATATCCGTTGTTGAATCTATTGCATTTTTTAATATTCTAGACAGTTTTCTTATATTATAGGAATTTTCTATTTGGGCCAAGAATGGTATAAACGATTTGGCTTCATCCATTGCTATCATTCCATCTTCACTACTCCTTTGGGTTCTATCTTTTAATCGCCTCACTACTTCTGCAGTTTCTAAGAGGAACACTCCTGGGAATAGTAGACCCAAGTAACACGTACCTCCCCAGTTTCTAGGTAACCATGGATATGCTCTTTCCCCACATATGAAATAAACAGGGTCTCCTACATATACTGGTTCAACTTCATATTTCAAGACCACTGTATTCATGCACCCAGAGGTGGTGCCTACTAAGTAGGTACTAGGAAGGTGGCACAGCGTCTTTGTTCCATTCTTCTCTCATGCGGAACGTCATTACTGTTTTTTTTTCTGGCGGGGACAATCTATCCTGCCTATATTGTTTTGTTATTTTTTGTGTACTCTTTGGCGTGGGTTTTGGGATTATTACACATGTTTTATGGAATATGGAGTAGCCCACAGGTCTCATGATAATTTCCTCGAAATCATTCATATTTGTTTTATCTAATTGACCCGTACTGCTTCTGTTCCATTTCCCAAAAAACATTGCACCTAATGATGCTCTGCATGCAGAACTTAGTGGCAATGGTTGTACATACCATTCTATCCCCTTCCCACCATGCTGTGGTAAATATGCACATACCCAGCAGTCTCTTTTCTTTAAAACTGCATGTGTCATATTCATAATAAGCAACAATGTGTTGTTGCCATACCCCTCTCTTTGTCTCTCTTCCATTGGAGATAATGTACCAGTGATCACATGAACCGGGCTCTCAGTAGTCGACACATTCATTTCTGCTAAGAGTGTCATTAATGGGTGCTTTGACTCCATCCACCATAATACCATCGCTATTGTTACTGGTACTACCATACTTATGAAACACAGAACCAGTGTCCAAGTTAGTACACCATTTTTTTTACCATGCCTTTTCCCTGAATTTACAGGCCCTCATTACAAGTCAGGCGGTGGACCATGGTGCTATTAGCACCATTGTCCATGCCGGATTCCGCCATGGTGGATGGCAGAATTACCGCCTCATTCCAAGGTGAGTAGGGCGGTAATTCCCCATTCACCATTTGCCCTTCCCCATTCCCATTTTTGCCCCATAGGGCATAATGGGGATGGGGAAGATGCTAATTACGGCACCGTAAATTATGGTGCCGTAATTAGCCCCAAGGTCGCTTAGCGCCTTGGACTTTAACCCTTAACGCCTGACTTGTAATGAGGGCCACAGTCTCTATAATTATCATTTTCTCAGCAGCGGTGCAGGAGGAAGCTGAAACCGGTCTTGATTTGTTCTTCATCGTCCTTCTTCTTGCTGGCAAAGTTCGTCGCAAATGTCTCTCGTTCTTGATGCCAAACGGAAATGTCACAGTTCAATTCTGCCAGCCCTTCACAGCCTCGATCACTTATCCACTCCGAGAAAGATTAGTTGTTCTTCCTTCCACTGCTCAGACTATTTCTGAACAGCTCTTTATTGACAGAGTACTATGTGCATCCAGCTTTTCCCGCTCTGGTTTAGGACACATGTACTCTGTTTGCCTCAGTACTTATGTGCGTCCAGCTTGTCCTGCTCTGGCTCCTGACACATGTACTCTATTTTAAGCGCACCGAGGAGCCGTGAGTCTTGAATTGTCCGACTTGCACAACTCTCACACTTCTCTCCACTACACCCCTGGCTCCTACTCCGTCCGTGAGTGGAACCAAAGGCAAAAGAAAAGCACCAAAGATCTGTGGATCACTTTGCCTGTCAAGGCCGCAAATTATACCGTTTCACTCCTGGTATTGTGTGATCCGTAAATGGTGCCGATGCACTTCCAGTATCAGGCTCAGTGTCAGCCTGCGGCGCAATGATGGGTAGCAATGAGCGCCGTGGCAATGATGTAGTTTCTTTCTTTGGCTCTGGTGCGTTTGCAGAAGCTGGTGGGCGCCAAAGGGGTACACGCGTTGTTTCTGCTGGTGTTTGCAATGCAGAGTTTGTGTCACTCGGCAGTGATGATGTTTCTGCTGGGCAACGTTGGGGCACTTTTCGCCCTTTCCCCTTTCTGGCAGCCTCCTCAGACTCTGTTTCGAGTTTCACTTCTCGCTTAGGCTTTGTTTCAAGTTTCACTTCTCGCTCAGGCTGATGCTGTGTCTTTCGATTGGCAACAGTTTCTTTAGTTTCCGAGACCGTTTCCTTTCTCTGGTCGTCGGAAGTTGTCAGCAGTCCTGGGAATCTTTTTGCATGTGTCGCATGGATCCATGCCTTGCCACCGTCCACTCGAATGGCCGTCTGTGTCGCCAAAAGTACTTGGTAGGGGCCGTGCCACCTGGGTGCTAATGACGTCTTCCGTTGAAAGTTTTTAATCAGGACCCAGCTTCCAGGCTTCAGCGCGTGCCCCGGTCTGGTGTATTGCACTGATAACGCCTCCTGCACCTGCTGATGAACCAAACGCAACTTCTGCATTAAAAGGCCACAGTACGTGCTTAACACAGGATGCTCAACCTCACATAATCTTTTGGGCTGCGGTGCGCACCATACATTTGTCGGTCTCCCCATGATAATTTCATAGGGAGAGAGCCCAGTTTTAGCCTGTACAGATGTGCGCATGCATAAAAGTGCTAGAGGTAATGCATCTACCCAACTCAACTTGCTTCCGGCACATATTTTTGCCATCTTGGCTTTTAGGATGCCGTTATGTCTCTCAACAAGTCCGGCGGAACTCGGATGCCTGGAGCTGTGGAATCGCTTGTCAATCTGCAGACCTGCACAGATCTGTAGTACTACTGCGCCCACAAAGTGTGGGCTATCTGACCACAGCACGCGGGGCAGCCCGAACCGGGAGAAATACTCCTTCAACATTACTTTTGCCGTTGACATGGCAGTACAGTCTTTTAAAGGATATGCCTCCACCCACTTGCTAAATGCACAAATCACCACTAACACATATTTGTAGTTCTGGAACCTTTCCATTTCTATGAAATCAAAATGGATCACCTCGAATGGCATAGAGGGTGGGCCAAAACTACCTACTGGAGTCACGGTTCCCTTCCCTACATTGTGTTGCAGGCACGTAATACAATTCTGCACTAGCCTTTCTGCATTCTTTTTTATGTGCTCATTTTTCCATACTGTGGATAAATGCTGTACCATCTTCTTCGCGCAAATGTGGGTAGGGCTATGCGCCATTGTAACCATTGCGGTTACGTAACAATTTGGCAACATCCAGTTCTTGGTCTCTTTGTCCACCCAACATCCTTCCAAATCTAACTCAGCAGAGCCCTCAGCCCACCCCTGAATCTCTTTGGTCGTGGCCTCAGCCTGCATTTCTTTGACTGTGGCAACTCCATTCTCTATCATACAAGGTACTTCCTCTGTTTGTACTGTCATCATCTTATTATGTAGGTCAGTGGCAGTTTGTTTTGCAATCTTCTCTGCAAATGCGTTTCCTTCTCCTATTTTGCATGTCACCTTTTTATGCGCTTTGCATTTTACTATTGCCAGGCGCTTTGGAAACGTGAGTGCAGACAGCAACCGCACAATCAAAGGGCCATGCTGAATCCTGGCCCCATGTGATGTCAAGAAGCCCCTCTCAGCCCAGAGTCGACCAAAGTTATGAACCACCCCGAATGCATACTGACTGTCAGTATATATATTTACATTCAAATTTTCAGAGAGTTCACAGGCTCGGGTCAGTGCTATTATTTCTGCGGCTTGTGCCGAATTGTAGGGGATTCTTCTGCTTTCTACAACACTCTCTAGGGTAGTAATTGCATATGCGGCAGTTGATGTGCCATCAGGTAATTTAAAACAAGAGCTGTCGCAAAACAACTCTCCATCTGGCTCTTTCTGTGGGGTGTCGCTTAAATCAACTCTTCCCTTTGTCTCTTCTTCAGTGACCATTAAACAATCATGGGGTGGTGATTCGTTGTCACCAATTTCTGCTATGGGTAGTGGCATTAATTCTGCAGGATTCAATGCGCTACACCTCATAATTTGGATGTGGGGTGCAAACAGGATGAGTTCATATCTTGTTAATCTCGCGGAGGTGAGGTGTTGCGTCTGGGTCCTATTTAATAGAACGTCTATAGCATGTGGCACCATCAGAATTAAAGTGTGCCCCAATACCATTCCTTCCGTTTGTTTCACTGATGCAGCAGCCGCTGCAACAGATCACAAACATCGTGGTAGTGCGCGTGCTACAGGGTCCAGCACGGAAGAATAATAGCCGCACGGCCTATTTCTTCCACCTTGTTCCTGTGTCAAAACCGCCAATGCACATCCTTCACTCTCCCTCACAAATAGTCTAAATATTTTCTTGTAGTTCGGTGTGCCTAAAACTGGTGCGGAACATAATGCAACTTTCAATTGTTCAAACGCTTTCTGACATTCCTCATCCCATTGTAAAGGCATCACTGCATCCTTTTTAGTTAAGCTTACCATCGGCTTCACAATCAACGTACAGTTACTGATCCACTGCTGACAGTAGGAAGCCATGCCTATTACAGCTCTCACTCCTTTTTGGGTCTTTGGAATAGGCATACTAGAAATACTTTCTATGCGTTTTGGTGTTAATCTTCTCCCTTCTTTCTAAAGTAGGTAACCCAAATAAGACACCTCCTTTTGATTATACTGGAATTTCTTCAAACTTGCCTTGTGACCATGGGTCGCTAGGTGTGTCAATGGTAATATAGTACTTTCTTTGCAGATCTCTTTTGTGTCAGCAGCTAGTAACAAGTCATCTATGTACTGCAAGAGTGTGCAGCCTGTTGGTAGTTCTAGCATATCTAGCATATCTAGCTGTTCCTTTAGTGCCCTGCTGTAAATGCTCGGGCTTTCTGTGTATCCTTGTGGAATGCGTGTGAATGTGAATGATCCACCTCCTAGAGTGAACGCGAACAGATATCTACTGCTTTTATCCACTGGAATGCTAAAGAACGCGTTCTTCAAATCAACTACACTAAAGTATTCTGCAGTGGCCAGTATCATTGTCAGTATTGTTGTGACATCTGGGACCAAAGGGAATTGTGGGTCTACCACTTTGTTCAATGCGCGCAGATCAATTATGAAACAATATGGTACTTCATTGCCTCCTTTCTTGTAAACTGGAAGAATCGGGCTGTTGCACGTGCTACCTGCAATTTCTTCAATCACCCCCAATCTCACCAGGTCAGTAACAATACTCTTTAATCCCTTCTCACCTTCAACAGAAATTTTATACTGGGGAATTTGTGGTAATGTAACACCTTCTTTCAAAGTTATTTTTGCTGGCTCTATTTTCAAGCATCCTACATCGTTATCATGCATTGCCCACAGACAGGTTGGTACTCTACTTAGCTCTTCTAGTAACGCTTCTGACATAAATTCCGTCACCGGTGCATCGTGAGGCCAAATCGTGAGGAACACCCCATCTGCCATACAATGTATAACTGCCCCCAATTTTCTCAACAAATTTAATCCTAGCAAGTTCTCCTCATAATTTTCTGTTAGAAGAAATGGACACTGTTCCGTAAATGGTCCTATTGTAATTGGGACAGCTTAGGACACGGGGTTAATTACTGGAGTACATGCGATCCCTACAGAAACATTCTTTTGCTCCGACATTGGGATCTCCGGAACCAAGTGGTGGTCTATCGAACACTTTTGTGCCCCTGTATCTACAAGGAAACGGTTTTCCTTATTCCCGACTCTTATTTCTACGTAGGGTCCTCTCTGATTCACGGGAATAGACACTGGTTCCGACCCCTGCCGTGGGCTGTCCTATTGCAAAAATAACACATCGTCTGATGTGTAGTCACCGCTGCTGCTATAATACGTGTTTGGCTGTGTATCAAAAATATTCCCATATCCCACTCAGTGTCCTCCACTCTGAAAATTTCTCTGTTGGCCCTGCCCGCCCTGATTTTGGTTCGGAACACTTTGGTTCAATGCCTGGTTCTGTTGAGCTTGGTTTTGACCATGGGATTGGTTTTGATTACCTCCATTGGTATATCCCTGCTGCTGCATGCTATTTCTGCTTGGGCCATTTGACCCCTGATGTCCTCTGAGGCCTTCTCTGGCCAAACCCACCTCTATTCTGTAGGTGCGGGCATTGCGCTCGCCATTGTCCTTCCTCTTTACAGTACGCACATTGATTTCATCCCAATGACACCCGTGCATATTATTCAAAGTTCCCCTGCCTTGTGCATTTCCTCTACCTCTATTGTATCCAATTACCTGCTGCAGTAACACCCCTACCATCGTTCGCATTGCTTCTTTTCTCATCCCCAATGGGTACCCATTACACATCTCACTTACTTCCTCCACTGACGTTCTTTTGTTCGACATCCATCGCATTGTTTCCCCCACCCATGCCTGCAATCTTTGTTTATCACCTATTTGTCCCGGTGCCGGCAAATGCTTTGCACCACCTGGAAAAACTGTCGGCCACGATTTTTGCATATACAACCCCGACGCCTCCTTCCTACCTTTCTTAATACACTAATGACTATATTCAGGTGTAGCAAACATTTCAGCATATGTATCTTCCATCTCATTTTTCAGTTCAATGAGTTTGTACACATGTTCTCTTACATCTTCATCTCTTTGCTCACTGCGTGCTAACTTATTCAAATCTAACAATCGTTGTGGCGGTAAATTCCCAAGTAACTTTTTTCATTCTCCCACCAAAAATGTCCCCATGTATTCCAACACTACCTGTCTCTCGTTGCTTCTTCAGTACCCATATAATGAGGCCAATGCTGCCGTCCCATCATTTCCTTCTATGTACATTTCTGCCTCTTGCTGTAATTCAACCTTTCTTTCTTTGCTGATCGCGCTGCGAGTTACCCGTCCAAATCCTGTTCCTTCAGCCACACCTCTCGCCTACCCTGTCTCAATTTCGCCTTCGGGAGGGGCGGATGATGCTGAATCTGTCTCTGGAGCGGGAGGTGCGGATGGGACAAGTGACACAGGTGGCATCTGTGAAGGGCCTTGCTGGGAAATTGCGCGTGTGCGGTCTGCGCTTGTGGGAGGGCTCGAGCTGTGGGTGGGGCGTGGGTTAATGCTTGCGTGAGGGGAAGTGCTTGGGCTGCGGGAGGGGGTATGAGAGCTACTGGTTGGGCCTGTGCAGTCACTACTGGCGTGCTTGGTTTCGATCCTGGTTTTGGACCTCGACCCGTATGGGTTAACAAATGTTCCATTAATTCGTCTGCTATGTGTAGTTCCCGCTGCGGGTATATTCCTAACATGTTGCTGTTGCATACAATGCCTACCAATAGTTTGCACTGAGATAACTGAGGGATGTACTAAGGAATGTATGCACATGGTGTCGAGAGGAAAATAAACGCATGGCTGAAATAACAGAGACACTGATGAAACAAAGACAGTAAAACAATTCATGGCTATAGACATTAATGATGAAGATGATGCTTATGATAGCATGAAAGGTTCAGACATAGATATCTCAGACTTATCCTCATTAGAGGCGGATACAATGAATGAATAAGACGCTTGGCATACGGCCAAAAGGAGGGTTTGTCAATCTGGAAAAGTGAATACCCTTCATTTGGATGATAGACGTATCTTGATGGCCGAAGGCCAACCGTCTTATGCACAGAATTATAGAAATACAGACTGCTATGCTTGACCAACAAGCGGCCATTTTAAACGTAGCAAGAATCACCATTTTGCTTGTTAACCATTGCTCATTGCTTTCTGTCTAAAATGCTTTGCAGCTTGCAATTCTTGTGAATTCTGCTTACTCTGCTCAACTGTTAACATTGTTGTCTGAATATGAAAGGGCAAGGCCGCGGGACTGAGGAGTTTGTTGAAACTCCTCATGAGCAGCCCAGAAAGGAATGCCCACGCTCCCTCTCTGTAGCCTTGAGGGAGAGCTGCGGGGCATTTAATCATTTCACAGCTGCCAGCCAGTCTCGTACTGTGGTAGAATATGTTAGAATAAAGCAGCTAAAGGCTTGAATTATGCTCTTCTTACGGCCTCCCTCTTCACAAAACCCTTTACAGCCTGTCGGCTCCCAGGACACGAATAGCACCTCATAGATAGCAAAGCTTGGAATGTGACTCTTCCCACGTGTGCAGCTTGCTTCCAAGAACAGAAGCACCGTGTTCTGTTCAACAACTAGAAGATGCCTGCGCACTTTCTAAATTGCACATTGTTACTAGAATCGAAAGTGTCATAATTGTCATACTCGTCGGAAATGTCCATCATCATCCCGAGTTCAAAGAAACTCAATAAAAGGGGGCTGTTAAACATGTCATAACTGATTGTAGGATATGCATTTTGTATATATGTAACTGATGTACGTAATTCGCTCTCTTGCGTCCCTCGAGGTCTAAAGAATACACGTCGTGGAGCGTGAGACCACAATTGGCCAACTGGGACTATTTTGCTTGCAATAAACCCTAGCATTGGGAATTTTAACCTCGTGTCTGGCGCATCCTTTTGTGTATGGTTATTGCCTTGTTTCCATATCGTGAGGGACCCCTAAGGGCCCCTTTCAACCCGTCCCGGGCGATCATCTCACATCAGCATAATAGACATCCATCCATTTAGTCGATTGTGCCACTGCTGGTTGAAGAAACCATCACTCAGCATCTGGAAACGATGACATTTGCAGAAAGGAAGAATGTAGCTGTGTAGAAAACAGAATAAAAATATATTTCAGTAGCCGTTGTTTATTAAAATATACCCATTTACCCTTTAATTCTGCACCGGGTGAAACATAATAACCAACACAAACCACAAACAATGGAAACGTACAGAAAACGTTGGGGAAAGTTGGAGTATACGATGCGCTTGAGAGGCTAGCACTGTGGAGTATGTTTAGCTCCCAATGCGATGCGGAAGCTGACGGAAAAATTCGAGCAACACATAGACGGCATTATAACGGAATATTGAGGCACAAGGCTGAAACACGTGTATGGGGTTGCTGTAGGTACTCTAGTTGAGAAGGGAATTTCCATAGCCTTTCGGTGCAGGACTGCCCATGTGCCCGGGATAAAGACAAATATGCAAATGGTTATTTCCCATCTTTGAAAGGTACCTTGACCTAAAGGCAATGGCTGCGGACACTCAAAGTGTAAAAAAAAACACAGAACAGTTTATCATGCCATGTTCTTTCTAGAGAGGGGCGCCTGCTACCCAAAAATATGTTGATAGCACACACTGATATGCCATGGGATGAAGTGGTTTAGATATCACTAGCCTGCATACAGGTTGTATTTGCGTGTCATCACAATATGCCCCAACCATCAACCCATAGCAATGTAAGCAAGCAATACTGGTCAGAAAATGAAACCTTTACTCTTTCGTCTACAAACTCGGCTTTAGTCAAACTTACATGATATGTTGGTATTTCTATTCTCTCAGTGTAACATAGAGTGTCCAATCAGAACAACGGTTTTCATAGAATGAAAATAAATGTTCCAATTAAAAGTTTTAAAATAGTGAACCTTATCGTGTTTTCGGGTGTTCAACAACTTCCATCCTTCAATCCATAGCGAATCCTCCTTTTCTTCCAAGGTCGAAAAACAATTGAAAATAAATATACTTGTGCAGCCTGATGGCAACCTTTGGTGAGTTCTATTGTTGTAACATTTATCAATCTTTGTGAAAGCTGACACTGCAGAGTTTAAGTGCTCTCAAACTGAGGCTGCCCAGTGAGCTGAAAATATGCAAACATGATAGGGAGACACTTGTAATGATCTGCGCCTTTCAACTGTGAGTTGGATTGAAGCTTTCAAAAATACTCTTGTGCTCACCGATCATTGAATTAAGAGTAATTTATTTCACTGTTATAAATAGATTTGTTGGATGTTTATTCACATCTGGATGTTTGTTTCACATCACCATCAAAGGGTGTTTATAGAAGTTAGGTACACTTGAATTCAAAAGAAAAAAACCCTCTTAGTTTTTCATTGAATCATGAGTAGTTTATTTCTCTGTTATAAATACATTTGTTGGATGTTTATTCACATCTGGAGTTACACTATGGCCACCTATGTCGAGCTTTACAGACACCAAGCAACCACAGACATGCATGTTGTTGTTCGAGATATAAGTTAATGAATCATAAACCAGATTAAATGTGCATAATTAAATACTTCTTAATACTTTTAATAGCTTTGAAATTCGAGTTTAATAGCATTCTATTGTTCATGTACGAACACTGCTGCAAATCATTTATACCGGGAAGTCAACTGTTAAATGAGATCTGCTTTTGGTGGACAGGGCTTGTTTGCAATGTTTTGTGGAAATGTATGTCTCCTAGGAACATAATCATGATCTATTCCATGAATATGCGTGGCCAACACAGTCAAAGTGAGAGCTTTCACAAAATCGAATTCCATTTTCTGGTATATTGGCTTGGCCACCCATTTCTTGCTTTGTTTTGCAAAGGCCGTTGTGTAACGAAGCATCCCTAAGTTTCCTGCAGTTCTCGATTGTTCTCTATGAAGGTTCTCGTTATGCGCTAATACGGCTAGTAATGTTCGAGCTTGCATCCCATCTATGCCGAAATGCAACCTCTTGGGCCTGTACTTTAGGCACATATTGTGGAACACCTCCAAATCTCGGAGTCCCTTTAGCTCTCTTGAAAGAGTTTTATCAAACACAATCTTCTCAAGAGCTTTGTGTGGAGGTGAAGATGGAAACAACCACTTCTTCTTGCGTTCCTGCTCCTCCCATAAAGGTCCATGTGCACATTGGTGAAAATGTTGGTTTTCTGTCCATGAGTGAACGTTGGAACTGTAAGGATATATATAGCATTTTTATTGCCAGCATATAGTATATAGCATTCTTATTGCCAGCATATATAGTAGGTAGCATTTTTGCCAGTATATACTATATAGCGTTATTGCTAGCATACAAAGAACACAGCCAGGCACAGTTTGAAACTGCAGGCATTCAGAGCACACATAGAAAAACTTAGTGTGCTGCCAGGTTAAAATAATGAGGTGCACAATGTATATTGTATGCTTCATGTGTAAAGACTACATTAAAATGCATAACTGATTAATATTACTAACCGTACTAAAGTGCTAATTTCTAACATGATAATGAGGTCTTCTATGCACAATGAGGTAAAATCCATGTTTTGGTTGCATTGTTTAAAATTCATTTTTAAATACACACTAATGTTTTATTCAGATTGTGGAGAACAGAAAATATGCAAGATGCAGGAAGCAAAATGAAACAGTTACTCTGGACATGAAGCTTTCATTGTTTTGAAAACAAAGGCTGGCACAGGGCACATTCTTTTTACCCCGATTGGTAGAAATTGTAGGCAGACAAGCCCCGTCAATAAAGGGCTGAGTCAAAGTTTTCCTAAGGAAGAGAAAGGAGGAGGGTTGGCAGTTTAGGCTGGGTTCAGGAGACAGACGGACGGTGCTGTTTCAGAGGGTCGAGCGCTGACTTTGGATCTAATCAGTTGGCACTCCCCACACACACACATGTACGGAGGAGTTTCGTGCTGACACTGAGACTGCAAAAGACAGCAAGATCGTGCGGGAATCTCAGATTACTGGCCTTGGTAAGAGACTTGTGCCAAGTGAGGAAAGAAAATGTCTGCCATACGTGTGTGTCTAGGATTTATTGCAGTGCAGAGAGGGTAGGAGTATTATATGTTTATTTCTCTCTATATATTCAAAGTGTGGGAACATTAACTCATGTTTGCAAAATAGCTGCTTGTTCTGTTTTGTTCTTTTATATTGCAGATGATGCTGTAAATAACACATGGTAAGGTTTGGTGACTTGTAAATGGCATGTAATACAAAGCATATATAAAAACAACTGAGAATTTAGTGTCATTCATGCATCTGTGAATTATGTAAGTGAAGTACAGAGGGGAGGTTTATATCAGTGCAGTAGTGCATTTACCAATTTGCCACTGTAATTGAAATAGCAAATAAGAGAAAGTCAGTATTAAATATCTACAAGGTAACGGATGTGTGTGCAATATATGATTGTGTCCTTCCTTGCATGCTGATGGGAAGTGGTGCCTACTCCTGCACATAGATTACTGGATGTACATAAACCAGTAATGCCTAATCTGGCACATTGATTACTGGATATACATAAGCCAGTAATGCCAGCCACAAACTATAGGTGGCGCCTTAAATAAATTCATTGGGTTCTCAGGAGTTGTCTAAGTCTGCGGCTCTCTACAGGCGACTAGAAAGCATTCTAATGGAAAGGTTTGTTTTATGATGGGGTTATAGTATTAAAAAAAAGCCATGTTCACCACTATATCTCAGGAATAAGAACATTCTGAAAATACCACAAAGTAAGATACCATTAAAATGACCGCCAATACAGGCTAACAAGATATGGTCACTAAAATAGTGTGATACCAGACCCACTATAAATGTAAGACTAGTTTACTGCAAAATTACTGCCAATATTTTTACAGTAAGAAAATACTGCCAAATCCCAAATTTACCCCAATAAGACAAAATCCCCTACAGAACAGTGGTGCATCAATGAGCGCCATTTTTCAAGTAGAATTTTCACAGACCCATTACAAGTTTTGGAGCGCCACCAAAGATGGTTGCTGAAAGACTGAGACCACTGTAAAATATTTTCTGAACCTTTCTTTTTTGTAATTTGTTTATTGACTGATTTGGCAATGTGCCATGCATCAAATTGATAAGGAATGTTTGGAAACTGCTTTTGCATGGCCTTGGCTATGGGAACATGTCTGTCAGTGGCTATGAGGTCTATTTGCATTCCCCTTGATTGAAGATTTTCGAGGGATTTTATGAAACCATTATTACGCTCACCAGGTCTCTGCGGAGGCATTGGGGCACGGTCGCAGCCCTCCCAGAGATGAAAACTCCTCTTGTCTGTTCCTCTATCTGCGTCTGTGTGGGGGAACTGTGGTGATGAGCAGTGCTGTTTCTGCATGAATATAAGGGGGGGTCGTATGAGTAAGCAGCCTGTGGTCCCTGACCCCTTCTCCAGACCTCTTCTCCCTGGATGTGGCTTCCCTGGGGTTGCACTACTCTTGAGGCTGCTGAATGATGATGATGAGCTCTCCGTCCTGCTGCATCTGGCAGGAGCACTTGTTGAACGGAACCGAGTTCCTTCACTGGTCCCTTGTCGTGCAAGTCCAGGCCAGCTGCGAATAGTCCATTTCTCTTGTGGGTAAGTGTTTCCCTTGTTTCCACTTGCCCGCTTGTCTTCCAACTGTTGTCATTATATTTGTAAAGTTCGTACTCTGTCCTTTGTATGTACCGTCTCTTTTATCTGCTCTCTCCCCTTGGAGGTGGTGTAGCGGTGCCAGCGGTAGCTGCGGTAGAAGAAGCAGAGCTGGCAGTACGGGGGAGCAAGCCTGAGATGGTCCGACAGCTGGTAAGTAGCCTTTAATGGTGCCTTAGGGGTCACATTGGGTTTTAAATGCGGCGCAACCCTGGGTTGGGTGTTTTCGGGAGTTCTAACCTTGTCTTGTCTTCTTTTCTCATTTCAGGACTTCGGCTTTGTGCTACAGAGAGTGCAGGTGCTGCAGCGTCAATTCGGGATCTGCCAAGAAGATGGAGCGTTGCCTTGAGATGCGAGCCAGGGTCCAGGTAAGGATGCTGTTGTTGCAGGATCACGAGGTAAGTAGCTGGTCCAGGCAGCGGTGAGCATCAGGTTGCACAGAGGTGCAAGGTAACATGAAGCGTTTGCTTGAGGGATTGGTGGGTTTATATAGTCTTGTTCCCAGCCATGCCCAGTAGCTCTGGCCTGCCTGCCACACCTGATGAGTCAGCACCTGAAGAACAGGCCTAGGGAGCCACGCCCGACAAGTCAGCACATGGGAATGTTCTCTGGAATAAAGGCTTCCAGCACCAGGAAAGTTCTTGTAAAATAAAAGCACTCCACCACTGAAGTAAAATAAAAGCAATGGAGGCTGATGTAACTGATAGGCATGCCATTATTTGAATGGCCTTGATATATGCAATGGGGGCCGTTGTCACGGATAGGCAACCAATAGCAACTCTGTTTGACTACTTCTGATGTAATTAATGTGCACTCTCTGGCGCACTGGCCACAGATGGGACCCCCCTAGCTGGGATGACTCGGATGAATATCCTTTACAGATGTCTTTGAACTGCACCCAATAGGATAGACCTATACATGTAATGTCTATGTGAGATTAATAATAATCACTTTTTTTAATTTCTAACATATGAATATGTTGTCTATTGAAACAGCTCTTTATGTTTATTTAGGTTCCACAGTCCAAATCTACTAGGCTCAAGAAGAAGGGATGTGTATCCAGAAACGCGTCAGCCACAAATTGTATACATGGACTATCATTGCTTATTGTTTTCATGGTATTTTGTAGACAGTCATTTTGGCTTTTTTACTCTAAGGCTTTATGGTTAACTAATTGTGACTATAATTAAAACCACCTTTTGGTGCCTTTATGAAATCACTGAATGTTTATCTTTATTATTTACCTAATCTAAAAACTATTGTTTAACTATTACTAATGCTATTGAAAGTTGTTGAACCATCCTTTGATGGATTTATGATAGAGTGCAGGGGACGGGAGGGTTCCTACCTTTGGATCCTCGTTTCTCCTCTACATATACTGTTGCAGTGATCCTGTGCCAGGTTCACGTTTCCTCCCCCGCACCTCAAAAATGTATTGACATTACTTTACACCATTGATTAAATTCATTTCTAAATATACACTATTAGGGACTGTTTCTACTGATCCACCTTTTTTCACAGGTGGTGTAGCGGTGCCAGCGGTAGCTGCGGTAGAAGAAGCAGAGCTGGCAGTACGGGGGAGCAGGCCTCAGACGGTCCGACAGTTGGTAAGTAGCCTTTAATGGTGCCTTAGGGGTCGCATTGCGTTTTAAATGTGGTGCAACCCTGGGTTGGGTGTTTTCGGGAGTTCTAACCTTGTCTTGTCTTCTTTTCTCATTTCAGGACTTCGGCTTTGTGCGACAGAGAGTGCAGGTGCTGCAGCGTCGATTCAGGATCTGCCAAGTAGATGGAGCGTTGCCTTGAGATGCGAGCCAGGGTCCAGGTAAGGATGATGTTGTTGCAGGATCACGAGGTAAGTAGCTGGTCCAGGCAACGGTGAGCATCAGGTTGCACAGAGGTGCAAGGTAACATGAAGCGTTTGCTTGAGGGATTGGTGGGTTTATATAGTCTTGTTCCCGGCCATGCCCAGTAGCTCTGGCCTGCCTGCCACACCTGATGAGTCAGCACCTGAAGAACAGGCCTAGGGAGCCACGCCCGACAAGTCAGCACATGGGGATGTTCTCTGGAATAAAGGCTTCCAGCACCAGGAAAGTTCTTGTAAAATAAAAGCACTCCACCACTGAAGTAAAATAAAAGCACTCCTGAACTGAAATTAAGTGTTCCTGCTCACATCTCTATATGAGCCTGAGTCCAGCCAGGGCCCCAGTGTTTAGGAGTCCCAAAAGAGCCATAAGTGAGTCAAGTGACCCATTGCCCCCGTCACTAGATGGTGTGGTTTTTGTGTGCTGGGGTCAGTGGCCATGACAGCACTCCCCCCCCCCTTGAAGGCCCCTCTCATGGGCGGTTCCCCCCTGGCCCTGGTTTAGTGGTGTTATTGCGGTGCAACTGCCTGATTAATCATGGATTAAACATGTGCACTGGGCTCCCAGGTCTGATCTTGGGGTCCATAACCTTTCCAGTTTATAAGTGTCACAACCTTAGCCCCAGGCCAAGGAACTCAGGCTTCCTGGCCCGCACCACAGTATTTTAACAAGGCCCGAAGGTCCCAATTCTGCCCCTCTCGGGTGCCCTGGAGTCAGTCCGGGCGCCGTTGGCATCAGACTCACATGGCAGGTGTGGATTAAAATGGGCAATGGACTAACATGGCTGCCCAACTAGGATCAATGGGAAACTGCAACAAGCAGTCTAGCATCCAGGGCGGGGCCCACCCCGAAGGCACCTGGGATACCTGCTGGGTATTTAAACCATGCCCGACCCGAGGCACGCGCTTTGCGTTATTCTGCTCTTGCAGCATGACGTTCACCGGGTCCTGCTCAGCATCTTGGCCTGCATGGACGAGAGAAGAAGAAGAACATCCTTACCTGCACAGTTTCCAGCTCCGCCATCCCCCCGGAGCCTTCCTGGATCTTTGCTACCTTTCTCCAGCAACATCCCTGGGAAGAAGGACGAGAATAAGACATTTAGTAAGCTTACTTACCAAGTTCTCCTGGAAGTCCACTGCCACTCGAACATCGTCCATCCGGCGTCTGGTTCCTTCGACCACCATCTTCCAGGATTCCTCCCGCGACCTGCAAGGAACAACAGCACAGGTTAGCCAACTTTCAAGGATGCTCATAGCGCCCCTTTTTCCTCCTCGAGCTCAGCCACCTGCATCAGCTCAACTTCACCATCATCCCTTCGGCATCTGCAATAAAGAAGGTGAATGTTATTCGGGGCATCTACAATTACAGACATTCATCTTAATATGAAAGACTTACCTCAAAAGTGGAGTCGCAGCCGCTCTGGACTAAATGCACACGCCAGTGAAGTAACTCGGCGGTACGGTGCCCCTGCCAAGCACGACAGGACAGAGAGCGCACCTTAACAAAAACCAAGGTGAGAAAAGTCCCATGGGGAACCGCAAGGGGAGCACGGGGAGGTGGGCTTCGAGGGAAAGTGTAGTAGCTAAAACCCACCTCCTGTCTTCCAGAACTGGCCCTTGGCAGCATGAATCCCGGAGAAGGTGCAGTGTCCCCAGAAGCGTCCAGACCTGTCGAGCGGTGTCCCTGTGGATATAAGGTGAGCGTTACAGAACGCAAAGCCGTACGTAATAAACCACCCGGGTGCCTAGTATGGAAACCTAGGAAACTGACCAGTTGGCCCAATTGTTGGGGCAGTTACGTGCAGAGGTCCACTCTGCCCGACAAGAAACCAACGCCTTGCAGAGAGAACTAATAGTGGCTAAAGAACAAACTGATGACCTTGGCAGACAGCTCCTTCAATCACAGGCCGGGCAAGCCCCGTTGCCGGGAATCGGCCCCTCAACGCCAACTCCAACGAGCAATCCGGTCCAGATCAACCTATCTGGAACAGTGCCATTAGCTCCACCAGAGCGTTTCTCGGGGGACCCTCGACGATATACGACCTTCATGAATCAGTGTTGCCTCCATTTCCTGTGCAGACCTGGGGTGTTTCCCAATGACCAATTGCGCATGGCCTTTGTTTTGTCCTACCTGAGTGGAAGTGCAGCAGATTGGTGGTGCCGTTTATCAGCCGGGAGGATCCCCTGTTACAAGACTTCGGAGGTTTTCAGCAGGAGCTGGAAAAGCTCTTCGCCCGGCGCTCCCATGGGCAGGCTTTAGATAACAAACTTTTGTCCCTTCGTCAAGGAAGCCAGGACCTGTTGGCGTACATCGCCACTTTCAACAGACTGGTGGTCGAAGCAGATTGGCCGGAGAACAAACTGACCACCTTGTTCCACCGGGGTTTGCGAGGGGAGCTAAAAAGATGTTTTGGCCCAAGTGGTGGATCCACTCCGGGACTGTGCCGAGTTCATTACCTTGGTGGTGCAACTGGACCAGCGATTGCAAGATAGGAAAAGTGACCATAGCAAGCCGGATTCTCGTCCCATGTTCGTGCGGGCTAAAGATCAAGCCCAGCGGGGATCCGAAGGCGCCACTGAGTCCATGAAACTAGGTGTTAGGCCTCCCTTGACCAAAGCCGAGCGAGAAAAGAGGAGAGAGCAGCAGTTGTGCCTGTACTGCGGGAAAGCCGGCCACTTCCTTAAGGAATGTCCTGTCAAGCTGCCAAGAAGAACCGTCAGAGCTACAAACAAGGAAACCCCTAGTGAGGAGTCAGAAAACTGCCAAGCCCATCAATTGTAGGGTTCCAATTGTCGAGCGAAGAGATTCAACTACAGACCTCCCATTTTGCTCTACCCGTGATCTTAATCACCCACCAGCAGCCAACAAAAATGCACTCATTGGAAGCTTATATTGATGGAGCAGTGGGGAATTATATAGATCAGGACCTCGCAGGAAAGATGGGGCTACCACTCCACCCTAAGCCAACCACAGAGACCGTAACCACTGTCGATGGTACTGAGATCACCTCGGGTCATGTGTCCGAATGCACCACAGAACTCACTCTCCTGTGTGAAGATGGTCACAGTGAAATCATCACTTTTGATCTTATCAAAGCACCGCAGTTCTGATTAATCTTGGGGATGCCGTGGCTAGTCGCACATAACCCACGAATCAACTGGCGTGCTTGCGAATTGGTCTTCGCCCATGGCTGCATGCACACTTACTATCCAAAAGGACAGAAAGGGAAGCATGCTAGTTCACCCGTTCAAGAAGGTTCTATAAGTGTCCTAGGAGTGGTCGCTACTCTACCAATGCAATACCAGGATTTTCAAGATGTTTTCCAAAAGGAGCAAGCAAACACCGTGCCACCCCACAGGCCCTACGATTGCCAGATCGATCTGTTACCTGGAGCCCGAATTCCATGTGGGTGAATATACGCGCTCACTGAACCTGAAAACCAACACCTGAAAACATACCTGAAACAATACCTAGCCAACAGCTTCATTCGCCCGTCTAAGTCAAGTCATCGGCAGCGGCTCCGTTATTCTTCGTACCAAAGAAAGGAGGAGAATCGAGAACGTGTATCAACTACCATGCATTGAACCAAATCACCATCAAGAACCGGTATCCCCTGCCTCTGATCCCAAAGTTATTAGATCAGGTCAAGGAAGCCCAGATTTACACCAAGCTGGACCTTAGATGTGCCTACCATCTAGTGTACATTAAAGAAGGGGACGAGTGGAAAACAGCGTTCCGTATCAAGTACGGCTTATACGAATATCAAGTGATGCTGTTCGGCCTGTGCAATGCCCAAGCTGTGTTCCAATACTTCATAAACGATGTTCTGAGAGAGCTAACTGATGTCTGCGCTTTAATTTACATCAATGACATCCTGGTGTATTTGGCATCCAAACAAGATCACGTTGGGCACATAGGGGAAGTTCTGGCCAAGCTCCGTCAACACCATCTCTACGCCGAGCTGGAGAAGTGTTCGTTCCATGTTACGGAAGTAGAGTTCCTGGGCTTCATCCTTTCACCTAAAGGCATACGAATGGACGTTCACAAGGTCGACGCCGTCCTCAACTGGCCAGCGCCGAATTCAATCAATGGAGTCCAGAGTATGTTGTGCTTTGCGAACATTTGGCACCGTTTTATTCCCGGGTTCTTTCAAATTGTACACCCGATTACTTAATTATTGAGGAAGTGCAACAAGATGTTTTGATGGACAGAAGAGGCTGAAAAGGCCTTCCAGGAGTTCAAGACAAAGTTTACCACCACTCCAATCTTGCGACCTCCACATCCAAATCTTCCTCATGTAGTGGAAACGGATGCGTCCAGTGTGGCAACGGGTGTGGTATTATAGCAAAGGGACTCACACACTGGCCAACTACATCCAGTGGCCTTTTGGTCACGAAAGTTCTCACCACCGGAGCTCAATTATGCCATCACAGATAAAGAGTTACTGGCCATTAAGGCCACCTTCAAGGCTTGGCGACACTACTTGTTGGGAGCCAGACACACCATCGCCGTGATAACAGATCACCAAAATCTCCAATATCTGAAAGATGCAAAGGCTCTATCTTTGCGGCAGCTACGCTGGGCCCTTTTTTTTGCGGCGTACGACTATGTGATCACGTACGGACCCGGGGTTAAAAATGCCAAGGCTGATGCTCTCTCTCGCATGGGCACAGATGAGGTGGCACATATACCTCCAGACCCTGTGGCCATCATTCCAGGGGACAGAATCTTGGGGATCACAACCACCATGACTCAGGACGAGCTGCTACATGAAGTTTGGCAAGTTTTAACCTAGGAACAACTTCGAGAGTGGGGTTCCAGAGGAGAAAACTATTGTGTTAAGGACCAATTGCCTTATTACAGGAATCGGCTGTTCGTACCGGTGAAAGAACTTCAAGAACAGGTCATCTCGGAGTATCATGACTCCCTCATGGAAGGCCACCCGCGGATTGCTAAGACCTTGGCTAAGGTGAAAAGGAGTTACTGGTGGCCAACGTGGCGTAAGGATGTAATTAACTTCATTTCTTTGTGCGGTATCTGTGCCCAGAACAAATCCTCCATGCAAAGACCTGCTGGACTCCTACAACCTTTAGACATCCCACCGGCCCCGTGGCACACGTTATCACTAGATTTCATTACCGATCTACCCTCCTGTCAAGGTTGTAACAACATCCTGGTGATCGTGGACTTGTTTTCCAAAATGGCCCACTTCTTCCTGTTCAAGGGTCTGCCTAATGCATCCGGTCTCGCCAGAACCTTCCTCAAGCACGTGGTGCGATTGCACGGATTCCCATCAGTTTTAATCTCGGATCGTGGTACCCAATTTGTGTCCAACTTCTGGAAAAAGTCTTGCTCGTTTGTCCAAATAGACATTCGATTGTCCACTAGCCATCACCCCCAAACAGACGGTCAAACGGACAGGACGAATCAGACTCTCGAGCAATACTTGCGCTGCATGCTTCACCAGGTGGAAGGGGATTGGAAGGATCTCTTATGGATCGCTGAGTATGCCTATAATAACTCGTTGCACAGCAGCTCTGGGCAAACGCCGTTCTTTACGGTATATGGGAGGCACCCTCGCACCTCCGAGCTGGACATCCCTATGACCCTAGAAATGCCGGCCGTCACGACCCTCCACACGACCATCTCGCAGGCTTTCACGAGAGCCCAAGAACACCTGCAACAAGCCAAGGCGCGCCAGAAGAGGTACGCGGATCAACATCCACTAGGATCAATGGGGAACTGCAACAAGCAGTCTAGCATCCAGGGCGGGGCCTGCCCCAAAGGCACCTGGGATACCTGCTGGTTATGTAAACCACGCCCGACCCGAGGCCAGTGCTTCGCGTTATTCTGCTCTTGCAGCATGACGTTCACCGGGCCTTCTCAGCATCTTGGCCTGCACGGGCGAGAGAAGAACAAGAACATCCTTACCGGCCCAGTTTCCAGCTCCATCCGGAGCCTTTCTGGATCTTTGCTACCTTTCTCCAGCAACATCCCTGGGAAGAAGGATGAGAATAAGACATTTAGTAAGCTTACTTACCAAGTTCTCCTGGAAGTCCCCCGCCCCTCGAACATCGTCCATCCGGCATCTGGTTCCTTCGACCACCATCTTCCAGGATTCCTCCCGCAACCTTCAAGGAACATCAGCACAGGTAGCCAACTTTCAAGGATGCTCATAGCGCCGCGCCTTGCGCGCCTTTTGCCTCCTCGAGCTCAGCCACCTGCATCAGCTCAACTTCACCATCATCCCTTTGGCATCTGCAATAAAGAAGGTGAAGGTTATTCGGGGCATCTACAATTACAGACATTCATTCTTAATACAAAAAACTTACCTCAAAAGTGGAGTCGCAGCCGGTCTGGACTCAAGGCACACGCCAGTGAAGTAACTCGGCGGTACGGTGCCCAGCGACGACGCATCCCTGCCCAGCACAGCAGGACAGAGAGCGCACCTTAACGAAAACCAAGGTGAGAAAAGTCCCAAGGGGAACCGCAAGGGGACCACGGGGAGGTGGGCCCCGAGGGAAAGTGTAGTAGCTAAAACCAACCTTCGGTCTTCCAGAACTGGCCCTTGGCAGCACGAATCCCGGAGAAGGTGCAGTGTCCCCAGAAGCGTCCAGACCTGTTTAGCGGCGTCCCTGTGGATACAAGGTGAGCGTTACAATAAGGTAGTATAGCTTGGACTGGACCATCTTAGAGTCTAGGATCCTTTTAACTTTGTATTCTGGGTCTCCTTCAACTATTTCGGGATCCGGTGAAGTATCAATCCGTGTACCTGGTCTCAATGGTTTTAGGAGGGAGACATGAAACACCAGGTGGATCCGCATGTGGGCCGGTAATTCTAATTTCATGGCCGCACGGTTGATCACGGCTTTGATGGAATAGGGTCCTAGGTATTTGGGGGATGGAAGATTTGTGGCCCCTTCAGAGAAATGTTTTTAGAAGCTAACCAAACCTTGTCCCCAACCTGATCATTTGGAGCCTCCTTTCGGTGTCAGTCTGCAAACAGTTTCTGCTTTTCTTTGGCTCTGGTCAAATGTTCTGCTGCCTGCTTAAGGACTCTAGTGATGGTTTCATGTAATGTTGTTACCGCTGGCATCTCCAGTGCTTCAAGTGAATCATAGACAGATGTTCATGGATGTCGACCATAAACTGTGTAAAATGGCGTTTGTCCTGTACTGGTGTGGATGGAATTGTTGTATGCATATTCGGCCAACCAGAGTATGTCCTTCCAGGTACCTTCGGGTTTGTAGTAACATGCACCTTAAGTACTGCTCTAGAGTTTGATTGGTCCGTTCGGTCTGGCCAGCGGTTTGGGAATGAAGACTTGTGGACAATCGAATGTCGATTTTGGCGATTCTGCAACATCTTCTCCAGAGAGCTGAGACAAACTCAGTTCCGCGATCTGATATCCATATTGATGGGAATCTGTGTAGTTGGACAATTTGTTCCAAAAAGACGGTGGCCAGAGTAGAGGCCGTCGGGACCCCTTTTAGAGGAATGAAATGGACCATCTTGGGTATTTGTGGTCGACCAAGAGCACTGGGTTGACCAAGTGTGAGGTCTGTATTGGTTCCTTTTCACTGCTCGACAAGTGGACCCCTATGCTTGCCGGGTGTTGGAATTTCTTGAGTCCAGTTCTTGTTCTTCACTCTTGTCAGTTGCTCCGACTGTTCTCCTGGGTGGTTTCACTGGACATTCTCGGAGAAAGTGTCCTGCTTTGCCACAATACAAGCAGAGCTGTTGCTGTCTTCTTTTTTCTCTTTCCGCCTTGGTGAGAGGGCTCCGCAAGTCCCCGATCTGCATTGGTTCCGACCCTTGATGCAGCTTGGCCTGATTCTCACAGGGTCGCACATAGGCCGACCGCCCTTCAGCTCTGCCTCTATCCATTTTCCGACTCTGCAATCCATGATCGAGTTGAACTGTTAGGTCAATATATTCAGCACACTCCTCCGGGGTATTAACTACTTGGGCTAGGACGTCCTTAAGCTCCCCTCGTAATCCACAGTGGAAAAGCATAGTTCTTTTTACTCTGGCCAATTTGTTTGAATTATAAGACGGTTGAAGGAGGCGATGTAGGTTAACAAATCTTGGTTACCCTGCCGGAGTGACAATAATTCATTGTCCAGAGCCTGACCTTGGGCATGCCGTGCAAATAGTTTCTCCATTTTGCACTGAAAACACCCAAAGTCCCGAAGCAAGGGGTCATCTTGAGTTACCAAGGGTATACACCAGTCTGCTGCACTTCCTCCCAAATATGAAAGTACAAATGCCACACTAGATTGATCGTTGGGGAAGGCCCCAGGTCTGCACAAGAAATGAAGGCAGCATTGATTCATGAATACAGGGTACTTATTTGGATCTCTAGTGAAGCGTTCGGATGGAGCTAAGTGAACCGCCCCTGGAAGAACCACCTGTACAGGCGTTGGTGTTGATTGTAGTGGCAGAATAGGGTGGGCCAGCCCCGGTAATGGGGTTTGGCCAGCCTGTGCTTGGAGCATCTGCCTTGCTAAATCGTCCGTGCATCAGCCCATAACTCTCCCAGTAACTGGGCCAACTGGTCAGTTTCTGAAGTTTCCATAACGCCCAGGCAGAGATTCGTAGGAGGCTTTGTGTTCTGTTACGCTCACCTAGTCTCTGCGGAGACATTGGGGCATGGTCGCAGCCCTCCCAGGGATGAAACTCCTCTTGTCTGTTCCTCCCTCTGTGTCTGTGTGGGGAACTGCAGTGATGAGCAGTGCGGTTCCTGCGTGAATATAAGGGGGGGTCGTATGAGTATGTAGCCTGTGGTCCCTGACCCATTCTCCAGACCTCTTCTTCCTGGATGTGGCTTCCCTGGGGTTGCACTACTCTTGAGGCTCACCTGCTGAACGATGATGATGAGCTCTCCGTCCTGCTGCTTCTGGCAGGGGCGCTTGTTGTAGGGAACCGAGTTCCTTTACTGGTCCCTTGTCGTGGAAGTCCAGGCCAGCTGCGACTAGTCCACTTCTCTTGTGGGTAAGTGTTTCCCTTGGTTCCACGTGCCCACTTGTCTTACGACTGCTGTAATTGTGTTTGTAAAGTTTGTTCTATGTAATGTCTCTTATCTGCTCTCTCCCCTCGCAGGTGGTGTAGCGGTGCCGGCGATAGCTGCGGTAGAAGAAGCGGAGCCGGCGGTATGAGAAGCAGGACTGAGATGGTCCGACAGCTGGTAAGTAGCCTTTAATGGTGTGTTAGGGTGCGTGTTGGGTTTTAAATGTGGCGCAATCCTTGGTTGGGTGTTTGTGGGAGTTCTAACCTTCTTTTGTCTTATTTTCTTGTTTCAGGACTTCGGCTTTGTGGGACAGAGAGCACAGGTGCTGCAGTGTCGATTTGGGATCTGCCAAGAAGATGGAGCATTGCCGTTGGATGCGAGCCAGGGTCCAGGTAAGGATGCTGTTGTTGCAGGATCACAATGTAAGTAGCTGGTCGAGGCGGCGGTGAGCGTCACGTTGCACGGAGGTGCAAAGTAACATGAAGCGTTTTCTTGAGGGATCAGTGGGTTTATATAGTCTTGTTCCCATTGCCCCCATCACTAGATGGTGTGGTTTTTGTGTTCTGGGGCCCATGGCCATGACAACCATGTTTCTCCATGGCCACTGAGGATTTACCTTGGGAAACCTGCACGATTTCCGAATTCACAATTATTTTATTTTCCATGTCTTGAATGTGGTATGTGCAGTACTTTGCTGAAAATCCAGGGTTGTCACACTGTCTGTTGCCAGCTAGCCTGAACCGCTTGCCAGAGAATGTGCTTTCAATTTACATTTGTTCAATTTTCCAGGCTTGACTAATAGCAGGGAATAAGAATTATCTTTGATATTTGTAATACTGTGTTTTAGGAACTGAACTCCCACAAATTGACAAAAACTGGACAACTTACTAAAAGTTGGGCCATTGAAAAGGAAAGCTGCTGAACACAGTAGATTTCCAGCTGGCACTTTGCCCAGCATCAGTTGAGCGGACCATGAAAAGAAATCATGTAGGTGGACAAAGGTGGCTTGGATTTTCAGGTTAGTGCCTTGTAATAAACAAGGCACATTCACCAATGGCTGGCTGCATATTATCCCCCTCACTGGATGGACACATTTCAGCATCAGTATAATCTCTAACAGGCAGCTGTCGAGTACAATGTATTTCTGCTCCTTTATTAGCCAATCGTCCTGCATGCATGTGGTTTGTCACTCAGCTGTGGTAGACAAATCGGCCAAACTAGACAAACTGTAGTCAAGATCTTTGGCAAGTTCCTTGGTCAATTGCATTGAAGCTTCAGTCTCTGTTAGTTCAACTTATGTTATTTGCACACAAATTCGAGAAACTGTCAAATTTGAATGTTTATTGGCTGGACCTTTTTTTTGCGGGTGTAGATTTGGTCAAGTGGTCTGCGAGGAATTCCAAAGCATCTTCATTATATTCAGTTTCATCTTGTCGACTTTTCACATTGTAGCAATGGTCCAAGAACACTTTGCTGGCTTCGCCGGTCAAATTCAATTCAGTTCAGGCCATTGGGCATAAGCATCACAAGCCTGCTTATTGACTGGACCACGCTGCACGTCAAATAGTAGTTGATCCATGGTGAAATCTGTTTGGCAAGCGACATCTTTGGTTTAATTTGTTGTCTGTGTCTTTATACTTCTTTTCCTTCTGGGCCTCTAGGAGATGGTTTGTAAAAACATGTTCAATGTATAGCACACATACAGTAGATAGCACTTGAAATACAAAAACATTTAATGAAGAAAACATCAGCCCAAAACACTTCTAGAAAACAAAATTGTTTGTTAGTTACACTTGTTTTCTTGATTTTCTGTGAAACTGTGGTCTTCTGTATTGACCTCACCAGCAAGCTGATCCACCACCTCTGATCCATGTGCCTCCTCTTCTAATTCCACACCTTGTGTACATTCCTTGAATAGAATATTCATTAAAACAAAGAAAAGTCAAGCGTATTGGAAATTAAAATCTTTCATCGCACACATCGCTTACACACATACCCTTGCAAACAGTGTACGTCATTTAGTCAAAATATACTTTTCGAATTTTACCTAAATTATGGCAAGTGTACAAAACATACTGATTGTAATGTTGCCCTCAAACATTTTGCAATGTTTACTGCATTACGGAGGAAGTGTAACATTAGAACTGCAATCGAAAATGTTTGAAACGCTGCACGTTTATATGAATGTCACTGTCTAACAGTATCCTATGTAGGATTTACTTTATTTCATTCAAGGGAGCTGCAAGTACACATACCTCATACTCTTGACCAGCACAAAGGACGATGTAATTTTAGTCAAAGTACCATCATCCCCCTGTAACACAATACCTGTTTTAGTACGGATGAAATCACTGAAACGGCACATAGACAATGGGATGCAGACAATGGTACATATAAAGAGAAACCCAAAAATTACACCTAGTGTAAACAACCAACTGGATACATGAACAATTTCATATTATTTGAAATTCCAAGCATAATACATTCTCCTAATTGTAAAGTGAAACAAAATTACCTGATAGGTGCTCGAAGTTGTTGTTAACTCATGAAAATAAATGGATGCACAATCTTGCTCCTTTATTTTCAGTGCATGGTCATGAAGTGGTAAAAGGGAAAATTAGATTGCCATTAGATATGTTGGAAAATGCAACTGTCGAGAATATAAGCTTCTGCAGGTCTGTAGGGCTCACCATTGGTATACTGGATGTGTCAGTGGTTTTGTCACATGCGAGGGACTGCTTCCGTCAGTATGCTTTCCTAAAAAAATTGACATGTCAAGCAACCAATTACTAAAACATTATTCTTATTGTTAAGGGCACTATGGCATTATTTTCCACCGTCATAATTACTTCATTTGAGTCTCCATAAATCAGGGAGAGATGTGTAGTAAAATGTGTTATAGTTAAAATGTAATACAATCTGGTAAATATGCAAACTTTAGTAAGACACATTTACACTGAAAGCACCAATTTGTTCATGGAGTTACCTGTTCTGCACTCCACCACCTCCAGCTAATTAATCATCTGGGACTCACCAGAGGTAGCGTGGACATCAATAGAGTTGGAATTGCATTTGGAAGCAATTTACGGAACATTCTGGGTCGACCCTTTTTTGTGTTCGTCGATTGGTCGTACATATCCTGGGTAAAGTGCAGGCTGCAGATGCGGAATCGATTGGCCCTCAAGTCTCCCAAGACAGCCTGGGCTCTACTTTCAATCTCTTCCACTACAAAACCACAATGTCTAACCCATTTTCTTATTAAATCAATAGCCTTTGGGAATGTATGCATGATTGTGCCCTGACTTTTGAAATGGATTCTAGAACGGCAACCCAAACCATACAAACAGGCTGTCAGGGGTTTTGACCCATGTTCGATTTATTATGCTGCAACATTTGGGGCTGTGGGCTCAGAAAATCCAAGATGGCCGAAAAAGCCCACATTGCGCCAGAATCCAGGAAAACCGCACAGTTTTTGCGCACACCAAAATGGTCGCCTGACCTGCCATCCACCAGTGCGAGCGTAATGGGCCAGAAGCGCCATGAGTGAAACGTGGTGCCAAAGGAAAAAACAGCAGTGCCTGTTAGCTCAGAAAGCGCTTTGAAATCACCTTTGTTTCTCTGAAATTCAAGCTAAAAATGCCTATTTTAAACATTGCAAGATATTCAAAAATCTCACTGAACACCAGCAGACATTTGGCAGAATGTATTCTTGTGTGCATACAAAATCTGGAAAGATGAAGAGCCCAAAACAATGTTTATAAGAAAACTGGCTGAGCTGTGGATGTCAGCAGCTTAACTGAAATTGGATTTAAAACCACTAAAATCGAAATGTTTAAAATAAATGAGTGAACTGTTTAAAGGTCATCGTTTTAAACTTAGAATCAGCGTTTTAGTTGCATGTGTAAAAATTGTAAGTTTGATTTGAATGAAGAAAAACTGGGAACAAAAGTGACATTTGGCTGAAGCCTGGCTTGAAGAGATTGAATTCTGCCCGGCAACTACCCCCGACAGGAGTGGAAACTTGCTCAGCCACTGCATTCCCAGGCCTGGCTGCCTTCTGCTGTTCCCACCAAAAGGAGATGACACCTCCCTGATTGAATCAGGGGAGGAGCACCTGGGAGCAGGGAAACAGAACAATGAGCCTTCCTTGGCTCAGGCAAATGTTAAATTAGGGGGAGTCGTAAATGGCTTCCTCTTGAGAGAAACTGGGAGGGGCAGTGCCTCTGTGAGCAACTTGAGTTGGAGGAAGTGGACAAACCAGAAATTCCACCATGTGCTTTGGGAAACCACACCCCTCTGGGCCAGAGCATAATTTTAAAAAGATGGATAATTCATAGTACGGACTTGTCAAAATTATATAATTAATATCATTATTCTTGTGATTTTTCTGTGCACATTTTAAGAGGTGTTAGGACTCTGTGGTATGTTTTTGGGGGTAGTAGTGGAAAATAAGGTATTACTCCGAATGTCTGTATGTTCAAAATCTGACACTTTATCATCTGATGCCCATATTCCTTGTGCATGTTTGTGTAAATTCTGGAAAAGTTTAGAGGTTGTGTTCTTGATGAAAAGGGCAGAATTCTGTCATAAGTGGACACGACATCTTACAAGGACAGGGATCGGATGGTTTGGTGCTACAGAAAATATGTTAACTGGACATATAATATTAGAAAAATTGTACGTAGATAAATATGTATTTGGATCAAGAATAGATTTGTGTACAAATTGACCAGCGGTGGATCCTCTGACCCATAAACTACCTCATCACGATGACACTCCATTTCCTTCCCCCAATCAAAGGAGAGAGGAGAGCTTGGCCAATGATAAGTTGTGAGGAGCAGGCTTAGTTATGCCCACGCACACACCCACTTTCAAAACACATAAAAAGAGACTGCTTGGACAGGCGAGACATTCACTTTCCACTTTCTTGCGGAGCATTTTGACGGACAACTTTACATCCAGATTCCAGACTTTACATCCAGAGATCCAGACTTAGACTCCAGATAGACTACAGAACTTAAAGCAAAGGCCTAACCCACAAGCTGAGAACTCTTCTCAGCAGGCCTTCAGAATCCAGCAATCCAACCAAACTATTCTACAGCCGGGCGAGCTGTTGGATTCTTTGCCAAGAACTTTTGCCAGAACCGGTAGCAGACCCACAAAGCAGTGCTGTATCCAGAATCCACTTGATCCAGACCAGCATAACCACAGACCAGACCGCTGTGAAGTGCAGGGCAGAGCTGACCCAGAGAGCTGTGACTTCAGAATCATCCGCCGGAGTCCAGTCCAAACCTGCTGACCGGACCCTGACGGCCTATTTCAAATTCGTAGTGTGAGTACTCAGCCAGAACTGTACAAAACCAATCTCTTAGTTTAAAATAATCTAATTCAAACTATTTTAACCTATTAGAACTGCATCATAGAATCGTGTGTCCACCCTGTTGATTCAAACCTTCCAAGCGCATCTGTCATTCTGAAACTGTAATTTCATTCCTGAAAATCTACCTCCACTAAGTCGTCCGTATCTTTAAGTTTAAAGCTAAGATTCTAACCTTTCCAACAAGCCTAGAACCGACTTGCTACTCCTTATAGTTCCTCCGCAATCGCGATCGACGCACTCAGAAAAAAGTGCCGCGAATGACAGTTTGCTTCATTTCAACCACGTGTAAAAATATCTGTATTTTGCTTCCATTACTGAATCCCGTTTTCAACCTGATAACCATCCCTGAATCATTGGTAGGGCTGACCTGAACTGATTTAAAGTATCTCTCACTCACCCTGAACCTCTAGAGGGACTAAAAGCATGTTCAGCATATTTTTCACTTCATTGCCACCACATTTAAAGGGTCTTGCCTGCTTTAAAATCATACCGGTTTTCCTCTAAGCTCGCTGGGGGGAACTGGACATTTGTATTGCATTTTGTATTCCTGAGAATTGTGTGCTCTCCTTCCATCTCCTTATCTTGCACAGTGGGGGAGGGAATTGTCAAAGAAAAAGTGATCATATTATCTTTTGTTGAAATCATATCAAGTTTATTTCTGTGCTGCATTTTTCCCTCATTGCTTTTCCTTGAATCCATAAAAGTATTTTCTGCTACCTTATCCTTCCTATACTAACTCCTCATTGATTGTAAAGAAGTGTGCTAGTGTCAGATTATCTATTGTTGATCAACATTATAATCATAAGTGTGCTATCAATTATTAATTTATTTATAAAAGTGTGATATATATATCTTGTTTACCTTCTCAAGAAATCTTTTAAATTGCAAAATACACCTACTTCTTGGCTCAGTGAGGTCAGGGGGATTCAAAGAGAGGGGCGTTATATAAGGGTTTATCACCCAGAGTATAACTTGTCATAAAAATATATAAAAAAGGGCTTCCCTTGGGCGTCCCAGGCGAGGCTTTGACTTAGTGGGAGTGCTTGATTGGAGTCACTTAACAAGGCATTCTTGAAAAAATCGATACGATCTGTATAAAAAATGTATAAATAATTACAAAAAAATGTACTGAATGCATGAGATTGATGGAATTATATCACAGTTTTGTATGCAATGTTTGTTTTGGTCAAAGAAGCAAAACAGGTAGCACGATCAAGAGTTGGCTTTCAGTGCTCACAGATGTTCCCAGGTAGCACGATCAAGTGTTGACTTCCAGTGCTCAGAGATGTTCTGTGGGTTAAAATATCAAGGAGTTTAGAAAGGATTAGAAAAGTGGGTGTGTATGTGAATGTGTGACATGTTTCTGGGGGAGCCTGGAGATACTGGGTCTGGATAGGCCATGCGAACAATGGCCCCTGTGCAGAAGATACCTTTGAAGTGTACATGGTGTTTGGCACTTTGGCTGTTCCCACCCAGCCAGCCCCTTTGGGAGCACAGGGCCACAGGGGTGAACTGCCATTGATAGTGGAGGGGGGATGGATGGGCAAGAGGCATGCAGACGAGACCCGGAACACTGCTGAAGGAAGAGACACACTTATGTGGATTGCAGGGGCATGGTCTGCTTCAGGGGAGCCTGGAGACACTGGGTTTGGCAACTTGGGCGTTCATAATGGAGGGGGGATGGATTGTTGCAGAGGAGGTGAGCGTAAAAGGGCACCATCTATTGTTGCATGTCACTCATAGCCAAATGAGCGTGTCGGGACAATGACATTTTTGAGTGCACTATTCCTTTAACAGTTCAGTTCCTCAAATGCTGATGGTCTTGATGCATGAACTTTGTGGCACAATTTGTCCCTGCGCTCCTAGTTACGAGTGAGTAGCATTACATTATTGAAAATGATTCCTAAACATCACTGTTACAAACATCACTGTAATTTCACTAGCCCGGGAAGTTATATTATTTTTAATGTGGTGGCACTAATAGTTGAATTTTCATTATCCAGTCAATCTTTCATCCTCAACCTGTGAAATAAATATAGCGGTATTTAGCAGGTCTTTTTCTAAATTGTGCTTGACTTTTTTTTAAATGATTTCCGGGGGTCCGTGTGGCTTTCACTATTACATGTTCATATGATCAATAATCACTGAAAAAGTGTCACACTCTTTTAATGTCAATTCATTATTTTTGCAAGAAACATTTTTTTCAAGTTGTGGAAATTGTTAGGTGCCATTTTTTGTATAATATTTATTTAAATGAAAAATTGAATGTCAACAGTGGTCAGAAGCTGTGGTTAAACATTCCAACTTATTATAAGAGCACCCTTTGATCAAAAATTAAAAACAGAAAAGCAATAAACAGGTATCACCTATCCTCTACCTCCTGTTGCCCACTAGAGTTATGGTGCTATTTTTATATGCCTTGCTATCTGGCATTGAGTCTTTGTTAGTACCGGATAGACTCTTGTCTCCCAAGCTGAAACTTTTGCGAATTGGAAAATAGTAATTGATTTTAGCTTTCATCGTTTGCAGCTGTAAGAGTTAAATTCCATGTTGTGAGCAGGTATGGCGTTGTCTGCTTGGCCGAGCACTTCTGGCAACTCAAGACAGTTTCATTTGCTAACTACATTCTTTCCTGCATCTTTCCATATGTCCATTAGCAGGTGTTCTTCTTTAATGGACCTATTTTGCTTCTCGGGTTTCGAAGGTTTTCTTGGGGTTTGGTCCCAACTTCCCTCAAGAGAGGGGTAATCTGTTTCCGGGACTCTCGGGTCATCTTGTAGCAGTCCGCTATGAATATTATATGAGCGAGACATTTGCAAGTGCTATGCAGCCCTCAGAATTTGTCCCGATTTAGTGCTGTGTTCGATCCGTAACCCAGGTCGGCTCAATGCCCTAGGTAAAGGAGATCCAGGCGCTATGTTCCTTTATTCTCACTGTCCCTGTGTATTTTGTTTTTGAGTTTTCCCTTGTTTACTTTTTGCACTTTGTATTGTATTGTGTTGCTGAACACTAACAGTTTTTTGAAGGTGTTCATTTATAATCATTGTTAAACAAATCTAATAAAATATAGTTTTGGAAACTTTTGCTTAATTTGTATTGTGCAGTGATAACATGGCTGGTTGATTCCTCACTTTAGAGTAGTTATAACCCATGGTTTGGATGATCGATCTAGCGCGAGGTTGATGTCCCATCTGTGGCACTTCACTGTCCACCAAACTCTTTGTATAGTATTTAAAGGTTCTCCTAAATTAGGGGGCAAGTTTGGTGGAGCAGTATAAATACCTTGTTCCCCCCACCTCTCTATGAGTCAGTTTGTCCTAGTACAGCTGACTGGCTGTGAGGTCTTGTTCTGTATCACATTGGTTTATCTGTTTTGCTGGACACGTAAGTTGAACATTGTCCCCGGTGGGTTCCTCCCTGTTGAATACAGGGTGTGGTCTAATTTTTCATTGATCTATAGCCATTACTATGGCACTTGAACGCTGTAGAATTATAATGACGATTACATCACAGAATCACTCAACAAAGCTTCTCTACTGGGAGGTACGGCTGAAGATACAGCCAACATTACGAAATGGGACGAGCTATCTCAAATTAAAAAGAGGCTCATCTGTACAGAGCTACACGGGTCCATTATGTTAGAATATGTTAGAAAGGGCATTTGGCCCCAAGGACTTGTCGTACGGAATGAACCTCGGCTGTTCCTTGATAATATGAACTTTGTACTCAAGTGGAGTTATGTTGCCACAAAATGTGGGAGAGACAGGATGATCCTAATTATAGATACTGCCAATGAGATGTCTGAGAAAATCCTAATAGAGCTCTCAGCATTGGAGGAAGAAATAAAAAAAGTTATCCCCATCGACCTTTACAAGAAACAAGTTGAATCTCTACTTGCAGAGATGACTGCCTTTAAGGATGACATCTTGAAGGATCGAGTAAGAAGGCTTAATAAGGACATCCAGAACTTTACCCACAAAAAAGCGTTTTGCTATACTCGCGATGACTATAAACCTGATGATCCTTCAAATCTGGGTGCACCGAACAACAAGAAACGGTTACGTTCCCCCATACTTCGTTTAGTTCAAGTGACGGAAGTAACTACGGCGACACCAGTACTAGCCAGGGTGGCCCGAAACGAGGCCAAGGTAATAGATGCAATAATTACAGTCGGAGGAATGCCGGCAATCGAGGGACACGTGGTAATAGAGGTGCCAACACACTGCAACCTTTTTTAGACCAGGCCAAATGGGATGGGAACCCGAGGCACGTGTGACAAGGAGCATACAAGCCTTGTAGTGAACCTGTCCTCCCATATTCTCACCAACGATGAGATCACAGTTTTGGAGAAGTGGATGGGTTTTGTTTCCACCAATATGCACAACGAATTTCTATTCCGTCAGGAATTCCATGCCTTTATGAGGAAGGTTAATTTACAACAATTCTTTCAAGATAAGGAACTGGAAACAGTTGACACAGATACGGGGTTACATAATAAGTCCACCTTTTGTGTACCAGCCAGTGAAAGAACAGCAGAGGCACAAGTATTCGGAAGAAGAGTACTCCAAGACTTGAAGAAGCTAGTGTCCCAAGGTATTAACAAATCCGTCTTTCATAACACTAGTAACCGTGAGAAAGCAGCAATTAGGGGCTTACTTGACAAGAAATCTATTACCATTCGCAAAGCCGATAAAGGCGGCGTGATAGTCTTATAAAATCGGGAGGCATACATTCTCGAATGCAATAGACAACTTCTCGACCTCGAGTGTTACATACCACTACTAATTGATCCAACTACAAAACGACAACAACGGATGAATGCTAAAGTTAACAAAGCAAAAGAGCGTGGCTGGATCTCGATTAAAGAAGCTGACTTTTTGTGCACCCTCCCCAAGATTCATAAGAGTACTGAAAATCCTCCGGGGAGGCCAATTGTGTCGGGGGTTAATTCCGTGTTGGAACCCCTGTCTAGATTCACTGATTTCTTCCTTCTACCCCTAGTGCACAAAATGAAATCTTATGTGCAAGATAGATCCAGATGATCAACGAGGTTGAAGGGATGACATTTGATCCGAATGTTGAACTGTTGGTGGGGTTTGATGTTGTTGCCCTTTATACCGGTATACCGCAAAGGGCCTCTCTTGACATGCTCGAAGACGTTTACTTCTTGAATATCCAAGCTCCACAACCCCTATGCTGTTTGTACTCTGGTGTGCCGAAATGGCATTCACAGAGAGTTACTTCCATTTTAATGGCAAGTATTTCAAACAAATACAGGGTACCGCGATGGGTGCTACTTTAGCACCTAGCGTGGCTAATCTATACATGGAGCAATTCAAAGTGGACAAAATTCTATCGGTATTGAATCCATACAAACAGAACATCAGAATATGGAAACGATACATCAACGATATTTTCGTCATATGGTTGGGTAGCACACAAGAACTGAATCAATTCTTTGAATGGTTGAACCTGCAAGATCGCTATTTTAAGTTCACCTACACCCAGAGCAATCTTGAATTGAATTTTCTAGACATCACGATTGTGTCGAGCGTTACCAACAAAGTGCTTAGTGTGAAGCCTTTTCACAAGAGCACAGATAAAAACTCTCTGCTACATTATGAGAGTTTTCATCCCCCAGACACATCAGAGATAATTTACCTTTAGGCCAATTCCTACGCCTGAAAAGAAATAGCACCTCGACACAAGACTTTAGGAAACAGGCAGATGTTTTAAGCACTACACTGCTTGAGAGGGGCTATCCTAAAAAGCTGACACACCTCGCAAAGAAACGTGCCCAGAATAATAACAGACAGGCCCTTCTCGAATATTCCACCCACCCGAAGACTGATGAGGACGAGAAATTGGTATTTGTTAATACCTTTAGTCATATTTCAAACAAAATTAAAACTATGATGCTCAAAAATTGGAATATCCTACAATAAGGCCAAAAACCACTCACCAAAGTCACAACTTAAAGGAACTTATCTCACGCAATGACGTCAGCTTGAAACCCACCAAACAGAGTACATTGCCTGAAAGATTTGGGATTTTCCATACTGATGGGTCACTCTGCGTGTGAGCATTGCTTGTGCTGTAATTCTACCTCTAGAAGCACAGAACTTCATTTGGGTTTGAAGACATTGTGGCGACAACACCAATTCAGCAATTGTAACTCTAACATGCTGATCTATGGAATTTGGTGTCCTTGTGATCGACTTTGTCGGAAAAACAGAAAGTAGGATTAAAATAAGGATTGGAGAACACAAGAGCTGCATCCGGAATAGGACATTGAATGCCCCATTGGTTGAGCATTGGGTGGAATTTGTCCACAAAGTGGAAGATTTGCGTTGGAGTGTGATCTTGAAAATTAGCCCCACAGGGGATAGTAATCGAGATAAGACTAAGTTACTCCAGAAGGAACAACGCATAATATTCCTAACTTGTAGCGCTGAGACAGGATTGAATGATAAAATCGAGTGGGGGGCGTAAACATGGTATTAGACAGATATGTCCCCTTGTCCATTTGAGCGTGATGAGCTGTGTTGTCCAATTATTTTACCACCCATGCTTGTCTCTATTCCTGAAATTACACTCCTGTACACTCGAACCAGGAGGTTTGCTATGTCCCTCTCATGTCCATTTGGAGATTTTGAGCAATTCTATCCCTGTAGACCAGAGGTCTTCAAACTGTGGGGCACACCCCAGCAGGGGGGCGCGGCTGCATCCCGGGGGGGGGCACCAGGCAGGGGCCAGCATGAAATATAAAAAAATAAAATTAAAAAAAAAACATTTTTTTTTTATAATTTGGAGGAAATGGGAAGGGGCAGCTCACATGGTCAGCCTGGACCATAAAACGGTCTAAGGCACCAATGAAAAAATGGCCAGCAGGTGCAAATGGATATTCAGTCCTTTAGTCACAGACTGTTGGAATAGTACCCAAGGGGTTGTTTTTTGTTCAAATGTAAACAAATTGTGATATTTAAAGAATATTTAGTCAGCAACAATGGTCAAAACTACTAGCTGCATAGTGAAGTAACTCCTCAAACTGACCCACATTTGCCAGAAAAGTGTCTCATTTTGACTGGCCTACACTAGCATTTTGAATTTTTGTTACGGTCATCGCCCTATTGCCCTATAGGGCAGTCCGCGCCTGCCGGCTCATCCATAATGGGCGAGGGGGCGTCCACCCACTGGCCACCTCACCCATTATGTAGGAGCTGAGGAGCCAGCCCAGTGAAACACTGAGCACCGGCTCAGCTGCTTTTTCCAGCTGAGGGAATGCTCATGGGCTTGCTGAACTGTCAAAGGGAAACACTGTTTCATGTTCCCCAGCCGCACATGAACACTGAGCCATGCAAGGCTGAGGTGTTTTGCTTCGCCAGCCTTGCATAGCTCATTGGAAATGCTGGCTGGGGCACTGCATGTATGTATGTGCGAAGGGGTGCTCCTGCGCCTCCTCGCACATACTGGCAGAGCAACCTGGAGCAGGCATTTTAGCAACCACACGCAGGCCCCTGCAGAACGTACGTTTATGGCGATTTATTTTTTATTTAAATCTGTACGGATGTGTGTGTGCTTTTGTTATGGGACTGTGGTGGGAGCAGGATGGGCGGCAGCACTGGGATAGTGGTGGGAGTAGGGTGGGGAGAGCCCAGGGTCTTTACTGGGAGTAGGGTATGGTGATGGCACGCAAAAGTTCATAGCGATTTCTACATAATGTCCATCTGGCACTTTTGGGGGGGCCCGGCCTGCCCAAACTTTGGTCAGGGGGGGGGTCAGGCCAAAAAAGTTTGAAGACCACTGCTGTAGACCATTACTATGAGGGGCTAGTGGAATTTGTCTTTATGGTATTACCAACTTGCCAAACAGATTATCAATGTTGCCATCTTTGTGGCTATTTTCGGAATTTTATGAAGATATGCACTACATTTCCCAGTTTAATTGACTGGGTAGGATAATGCCATCGCTTTACAATCTGGTGTGCGGGTACAGACAGAACTTTAGCGAACTCTGTCGTGTACAAGATTCAACATGGGTGTTTATATCAGATGACAGCCCCCCCTTGTTGTGCACTGCACATTGTGGCATTACATCATCAGGTTACAGTTTGGCTGCTTTGAAGGAATGTCGACTTTAAAATGTTTGATTTTACTCCGGGGGGTTTTCCTCTAAACAATGGGAGTAGGCTTACCGGATGAGAACTTTAATCTCTTACAACGTGACGTATCGTGAGTATAGCCTGCTCGGGTCCGTGGTTAAAGTTAATGCGGGCGGACTCGGTTTACCATAACCATTAGCACGAGTGCACACACATGAAGCGAGTTTCACTCCTACAATGGTGGGCAGCATCCGCTGCGCTTTAGAGCCATGCAGCCTATATTAGCTTAGAAACAGCGAGCGAGGCTCAGGTTTCCCTGCTTGATTCTGGGATCACACTGTAGATGTCCGCAGAGTTCTATTAGCTCAGAGGAGGCATTACGAACCCCCCGCTCCACATCTACATCGGCCGAAGTTCAGTTAAGCTTTACTTTTTGCCAGTCTGCCAGTGGACAGATCGACGGTGCTTATTTTTTCAAGCCGCAGTAAACAACGGCTTTGTTTACATCAGCCGTCGGGTGCAGAGCACGACAGTGGCTGATTCCAACAGTAGGGCACTATGGCATTATGCTAGAATTACTAGATGATGCCCGTTGGGATACTGACTCGTTTTTCAGTTTTAATCTTAGTACCCTTGCCTTTCCATTGTTTTGATAGGCTTGTCGATTTGATGACATTTGGACCGGCCGTTTGTCGGTAGTAACAACTGAGGACGATGTGGCCCTAGGAGCGCACATCGCACATTTTTTGGTGTGACTGGGTGCAGACTAAATTAGGCTGACTGCACAGGTACTGAGTTGTGATTACATCTTGTTGGCTTTAAGTCTTGTTCTATATTGTATTGAATTACATCTGACACTACTCCCACAGCTTAACTCTGAGCCGGATTGGTGCCACTCTCCAGACTAAAGACCAAAGGTGTCTTTTTCTTGTGAAGAATCTCCCTAGCCTGTGCTTGATGGCCATAAGTGAGGTATGGACTGAGTGATCTCCATGATGAGGCGTAAGACTATGGGCCTCATTACGACCCAGGCGGACTTCGCGGTGCTAAATGCACCGCGAAGCATGGCGGAAAGCCGCCGATAGCGCCATGGGGGTTGGCGGATTCACCGCCCCATTCCGACCTCGGCGGAGCGGTAAATCCCCAATCCCCATTCTGCCCTTCCCCATTCCCATTTTTGCCCCATAGGGTACAATGGGAGTGGGGAAGGAGTTAATTACGCCACCGTAAAATACGGTGGCGTAATTAACAACGAGGTCCCGTAGCGCCATGGTTTTCTCCGGCTGGTAAAACCAGGCGGAGAAAACCTCCATGGCGCTACGGGAACTCGTAGTATGGCGGAGAGGTACGCCATGCACTACGCTGGCGTAATACCCTCTCCGCCAGGGTCCTAATGAGGCCCTATGGTTTATTAATGATTCAGGCCTTTTCCGGCACAATGGGGATTTGTTGAGGCTACTTATAGAAGGGACTCTACAGTTTAGCCCGCTGGGTATGAAGCACACCTATAGATTTCTGGGCGACTGTTTCTACAGTCATGGGTTCAATACCCTAAATGCCCTACAAGTATTATTTAGTGAGTGAAAACAAAGGGCAGTTCAGTGTTTGCCTTTGACCACTTTCTTTAGTGATGGACAAGTTGTTGCAGCCTCTTGAGTCTTCCTGAAGGGTTGAATTCTGGGCGGTGGTTGCTGAATGTGACTTCAACCACATGTGTTAATAAGCGTAACCTTCTTCCTCTTCAAGATTCAACATGTGTTCCAGTATTAGATAAGCAATGCGTTACGGGGTTTTAGAGACCCCCACCAAAAAATGTTTGGGTACTCCTCAGAATTGTAATGGAACATTCTGTGATTATAGAGGGATTATTGACTAGCCTTCTCATCATTATCCCCTTTTCTTGTTGTCCACAGGTGTGTTGCATCTACCTCCTGCTGGATCAGAGGCCAAGTTGACGGCTAAAGCAGCAATCGCGCTGCCTTTTCATTTTTTCCAGTGTCTAACCTCCACAGTACATTAATAGTGTGTGGTTTGGTTGGACCCGGTATTGACTGGGAAACCCTGCACTTAGAAAACTGTTCTAGCCGCTTTCTCATAGCCTTCAAAATTGCACAATTTTTTTAATGTGAATTGTCGTTTTTATCTTAATGCATGCCCCTGATGAATTTCCCTTTACTGTGTGGGGTGTGACTGTATGAGAATTAAACATGTTGGGCTGATTGGGTATGGTGCAGTGTGAGTTTCAATGTGTAACTAAGTATAGTAGAATTTGATTTAGGTCAATTAGATCTTTTATGGTGTTTTTTTGGATAGTGATTTTTCACCTATCCTGAATGTGGAACCGATATTAAGGTGGTTCCTTTATTCTCACTGTCCCTGTGTATTTAGTTTTCGAGTTTTCCCTTGTTTACTTTTCGCACTTTGTATTGTATTGTGCTGCTGAATACTAACAGCCTTTTGAAGGTGTTAATTTTTAATAATTGTTAAACAAATCTAATAAAATATATTTTTGGAAACCTTTGCTTAATTTGTATTGTGCAGTGATAACATGGCTGGTTGATTCCTCACTTTAGGGTTGTTATACCCCCTTGGTTTGGATGATCGATCTAGCGTGAGGTTGATGTCCCATCTGTGGCACTTCACTGTCCACCAAACTCCTTGTATAGTATTTAAAGGTTCTCCTAAGTTAGGGGGAAAGTTTGGTGGAGCAGTATAAATACCTTGGCCCCCCCCCACCTCTCCGTGTGTCAGTTTGATCCAGGCGCTGCACCAGAAAGGGTCAAGGGGTGCCGATTATGTGATGATGGTGCCGTAATAATTCACATTCCAGAATCGCTCAGGGCAAGATTAGCCACAGTCGCCACCCGACGGAGAGCAATGTCTATCACAGCACTAAAAGTGGAGGTCAGCTGTGCAGGTTGTGAGGAGAACGTTGCCCTTGTTGCTCCCACACTTGGTCAGTTCAAAGGCACTGGGCCCGCAGTCGCCGCCCAAGAGGGCAACTATCATGCACTTAATCTCCCAATTCAATGCAGCAGGGAGATTTCCTTGAATGTTTTTAGGTTGAAGACAGATAATGAGAAGGTGGGAAAAAGGAGAACGGCCTTCCAGCTGGGAAACCAGCGACTGGATAGCGTCCATGTGGCATATAAGTTAAAGCATAGTAAAGAGCAACCTTAGAGTGGATAGTGAAGAAAGTACACAAGAATGCTTCTTAATTGCCTCTTGCCTTTTGCACCTGAGGAGAATAGTTTGGAGCAGGTGTCTCAGGGTGTTAGATTGCCACCTGATGTGTGGCAGTCCTGGCAGACACGCACTGCACAGACTGCTTGCCAACTCGACCAACTCCGTTCCGCGGTCCTTGCGGTTTTTGTTGGTGTAGCTCCTTCTTGTCTCGACATCAATGAAAATAGAAAAAACATGGTGCAGACTGCTTGCCAACTCAACCAACTCCACTCCGCAGTCCTGGAGTTTGTTTTTGGTGTAGCTCCGCCTTGCCTCGACAACAATGCAAATAGTTAAAACATTGTGCAGACTGCACAGACTGCTTGCCAACTCGACCAACTCTGCTCGGTGGTCCTAGAGATTTTTGTTGATGAAGCTCCTCCTTGCCTCAACAAAGAAAATAGAAAAAACACTGTGCAGACTGCACAGACTGCTTGCCGACTCGACTAACTCCGCCGTCCTGGAGATTTTTGTTGGTATAGCTCCTCCTTGCCTCGACAACAATGAAAATAGAAAAAACACTGTGTAGACTGCACAGACTGCTTGCCAACTCGACCAACTCTGCTGCACGGTCCTGGAGGTTTTTGTGGGTGTAGTTCTGCCTTTCCTTGACAACAATGAAAATAGAAAAAACACTGTGCAGATTGCTTGGCAACTCTACAAATTCTGCTCTGCTCCGTGGCCCTGGAGGTTTTTGTTGGTGTAGCTCCTACTTGCCTCAACAACAATGAAAATAGATAAAACACTGTGCAGACTGCTTGTCAACTTGACCAATTCCGCTCCGCTCTGCGGTCCTGGAGATTTTTGTTGGTGTAGCTCCTCCACGCCTCAACAATGAAAATAGAAACACACTGTTCAGACTGTACAGACTGCTTGCCAACTCGACCAACTCTGCCATATTCTTGCTAAACTCTCTTCATGGTCATGTTGTCATAGATGCCTGGCACTGTCTGATTTCCTCTTCCGATTTGTGATCAGGCTGTATGTGGTACTTAGGCATGCTTGCTTGGCATGGATACCCATATTGTCCCATGGCAAATTATTTTTAAATATTAGCATTAAGCAGTGTCTATTATCTTTCTCTTCTATCAATTTAAGATTTAACATTCGCTCAATAGTTGTTCCTATCTTGTGCCATACACAGAATATACTTGGTGGGTTCACAGAAGACTTGGAATCAAAAGTGCATCAGGTTGTACCAGCATGCGTCGTATGTGCCATCTGCTCTGAATTTCCAGGTTTGACCAGTTGATACATCAACTTTAGATGCATCCAAGAAGCTTTGACAGAATAATTTTTGTATTTTTAAAGTATATGTTTATTTGTATTTATAATAATATATTTGAATGCCAAATGTGGGTTTATCATTACCGGTGGAATTGCTATAAAGTATTTCATGTAATGCCTGGCTCTTCTTGCGTTTACTCTACTCGTCCCTGATATTAGAAAACATGTCTCAAAGCTGAAAAACATTGAAAGAAACCATCTGGTGATGAAAACACCAATAACTTGACCAATCAGTGACCCTCTGGCACCAAGGTCAATTTCTAATATTTTAGAAACTAACATGTATACTACACACAATAAAGTCCTCGTAAAGTGATCACGCTCTGCCTAAATGTTCCACTTCTTTCATAACGTTCAGACTTGCAAAAGTCAGTATGTGTGTTTATCTGGCTGATGTTTCGATTTCAAACATGACCTACTCTGCTGTGCATTGTACATGCATTTGTTTACAGTCATTGTCTGATGCTGATACGTTTAACGAGTTGCCTTTCCTCTTCATCGCTGTCTATAACCAACACCATGCTTGTTATGGCTTTAAATACAAGCTTTGGGGCTCATCATTGACCATGCCACAGAACATTAAAGTCAGGAGCTATCTCCACACCCTGCAAACCAAGCTAGGGTGACACTGTCAATATCCATTTTTGCAAAATGGGTTGCATGATATGGCAGGTGGTTTGTACAAGACAATATCATAACACATAAACAAATAACGACCAGCAATGGAAGATATAAGCAGTACAGGCATGTAGGAGGTCACAAAGGATGTATGTGCCAAACACCTCATACAGAAATGTAAGAAGGCAATAAAAACATGCAAATGTAAAGGAAAGCAATTAATGTACATAATCGAGGTTTTGGAGCGTACACATCATGGTGGGTACGAGCAGCAATGTGTTTTGTCATAAATTGTCATGAATCATCATTTAAATATGTTTCCTCTATTCTAACAAATAATAGCTGTAATGAGACATTTGAACATGCATATGAAATCATCATCATAAACTTTATTTCGATTAATCAACCATAAAAGCACACAGAGATAAAAAGACAACGAATTCATCATCAAAAAGGAAGTCACACTTAATAACACCATGGTATCAAACTTAAAATGTCCACAGAATACATTAAAATACAATTTAGAGCAAGGGTGGTAGACATTTGCTACAAAGTGCAAGTGCTTTCCATAGACAGTTCGAGATTTTGAAAGGATGAAACAGGATGAGGAGAGTCAATAACTTGCTGTCTCACCTAATTGACATCAATAATCTGGTTCATGGCTTGGCTTAAGTACTCAGAATTACTCTCTATGCAACAATGCTCCATTGTTATAGTGAGCCGTTTCTCGAACAACATGCACTTCTGAACACTGGCTCAAGTACCTCACAGCACTGGCCGATTATTGAACCTTCCCCTCTCTCAATATTGGCATCAAATATTTTTTTTCTCAGTTTAACAGTCCTACTACAAAACAACAGAAAATGCATGATTATCTCATTGCCCTCCTCACATAATGGGCACGTAATTGCATTCGTGGGTAGCCAATTTCGGGTGAAGGAGACCACCAGAAAGATCCCGAATCGAAAACGCAAATACAGGGCCTTTTTGTAGGCTGGAAATATCTCATCTAAGTACGATTTCTAACCCGGTTGATACCTCGAGTCAAGATAACTGAAGTAGGCCGTAATAAGGGTAATAAGTAAAAAGGGGACGGCAGTGTAATATAAATAAATGTTTTATTTATAATTAATCATTAAGTTATAAGTAGAGATAAGGAGGGAGACAACTTGCAGCATCAAGAGCCGGACGGTTGTGATTCAATTCCGTGCTTCATTCTGGAACTCCGGTGACTTCATTTCTTAATGTTCTGATCTCTCCATGCCATGATGTGGTCAGGCATGTCTCATAGAGATCAGGCAGCCACCATTCGTATGATAGATACTACAATAACCAATACCAAGTTTCAAACATGAGACATTGACCAGTAGGCATTAGTTACTTGTCTGCTTAACCCTGTTTTTGATATTTGTAGGGTATTTTGTGGAGATTTGGGGCCTGACAGTATTTTCTTACCGCCGAAAAATAACTTAGCAACAATCACTCCTTGTATTCAGATTGGGCCATGTACAACAATAATACAGTGGACATGCATTATTTCAGCACACAGACATGCGTATTTGGTATGCGTGGTTGGTATGCGTGGTTGGTGGTATTTTGGTGAGCATAATTCCCTTGTTTTATTTGTGGCCCCAATATCCAGAACCCCTTATTTTTGTTTAGATTTTTCGTGTAATCACTAGAGAGACCTCAGGCTTGCATTTCAAGAACACCACATTTTCATTTTTAGTGTGCCACCATGGGCAATTTCTCTCTGTCTTATCTACGGCAGCGAGCTATCATGTTGTATTTTCACTATCTTATATACGGTAGTGAACTATGTCCCGGGCCTCCCTTTTTGCCGACTCATAGACCTCGGACAAACTACAACACACACAGTTAGTTATAATTGCTCATACCTAATTACATTGTGCACACAGCTGCAGCCAAATTTGATGTTTAGCTACCTTGAAAATGACAATTGCACTGTCTAAACATCTCCCCACATCATCAGCACTGTATTGGTAAATATAAAACACACCACCCGTCTGCTTTCAAATATTTTTGTGTATTATAAAAGTTGCATTTAAACACGATCTCACTCTTTACAGAAATAAATAAAATAGCACAGTAACAGCATTGTCTGTGATACACTGAAAAGAGAGTGGCAGAGACAAGAACTCAATTTGCAACATTAAACATGTGAGTAAAGCACAGGAATCTCTTTTCCTACACTGACTGAATATTCTCGTACACACTCAGCCCCCACACTTCTGTAATTACCTTATCTGTTCAGCATGAGTTTTCTCCAGCTGTTCTCTTTCTGAATTTGGCTCCCTTGAAGATAAACCCCAGTGAAAACAAGCGTCTTTCGTTCTCAAACCGGGGTTATTGCCTGGAATTCTCAGCTTTTGCAGCAGGAATGCTTCAGCCAGGAAACAGGTCCTTCTCCCAGCTCTGCCAAATCTCCATTGTCCTCCTCCTCTCCTCAAGCTCCCCCAGCAAAACTCTAATCACTGCCTCTAGCATGATACTTGCTATGACGCTGCTCCAATCAGAATCAATCATGCCATCTCCTCCCTCACTGCACAATGGCTCATTTCTACAGTAACCATTTGTAACCAACTGATTTCCTGTTCCTTCGAGCCCTTTGCTTCCTGTAGTTATGTGGACAGAGCAGCAGAGAAAAAGAAAAAAAATGAATGTGCGTTTAAAAGTTCACTTTCAGAGTAGGCCTAATTCTGCAGTGGAGACACATTTTTATTAGTGGGTTATGTTAAATGCAGTTTTATTAGTCAGGTTAGTGATTAATAAGGTTAGTTATTAATTTTCAAATGTGTCTCTTGCACCATAGGCATTTCAGGTGAAAAATAGTGTGCATTTTTGAATGTGCACGTGTGCTTTTAACTGTAAAAATAGATTTGCATCTTATATGTTAAAATCGTTTTTGACTGAATAGCCTGTCTTTACTTATATGTCCATGTTAATCTGGCAACACATATAGCAATGCACCACACCCATGTGGTGGTGCTGCATCAAAAAAAAAAATTGCTACCTGTGCAGTAGTGCTGTACTCTGTGCTGTAACACGCCAAATATCCTTACATATTCTTGATCATGGGGGTCTTACAGTAGTTGGGTGCAGCCACAAATCGAACATGTCAATATCCTGAAAAAGGGTATTGACGTGAGATGCCCATTTTAAACTCCTACCGCCCACCATGTTAAGAGGTGGAGTGCTGCATTCCGATACCTTTCAAGACTGTTCTGCTTCTAGCCCAAAAGGGCGCTGGTCTAAATTAAATTTAAAATCATTGCACATGACGACTTTAACCACGACACATATGAAACCATGATTTCTCATGCAGTCCCCGATAGAGCAAATATCACAATAATCCAGAATATGACACTACTGTGAATTCTCTAAGTTTTACTATGATGCAAGTCTGTCTTCCACTATTTACAAATATTTTTGCAACATCTAGATGCCTTTGATTATAATCCTTCTCTTACCATGTCATATGTGTTCTGGTCTAATTATAGAACTTTAAATTGTGAATGTGCAAGTTGTTAATGTTAAAGGTATTTATATAGCTCACCGTCACCAACAGAGTTGGTCTCCAGGCGGTCAGGCGGATCTGTAAAAAAAAAGATGGGGGGTGGGTTAGTGGGTGAAGAGGGCATAGGAAAGTGATTGGTGGTGTACTGTTGGCAGCTTCAGTTCGGTTTTCACTGTGCGCTGAGCTTAGGTGTGCATGTAGGATCGAAGCGGGTCCTCGCGTGCTGTTATTGCAATCCATGTGTTGATTGTTCGTTGTTGCGGTGTGCTGACATCCGTGCGGTTTGCTGTGAGAGAGGTAGTTGTGTGGGTTTGTGTGAATTAAGTATGCAGGAATGTGAGGTTTTGGTTAGTGGGTTATATGTCTCATAATCCCTGTAGTTTAGTTTATGTATCAGGTTGTCATACTGGGTTGGTATATTATTTCTCTTGGTTTACTGATTGTCTAGTTTCTGTGGTGATACTGTGGCTGGTTCCAGCAGATTAAATTGGCTAAGTACCCCAGGTTCGGTGAGCATTGTCCTCTAGTACGATAGTGGGGTTATATTATCCTTAACCAGCTCCTTGCTATCTATTTACTGTCGGTGGTCCATTGGGTGGTATAATCCCCTTTTCCCTTTCCTATCTAGTTTCAGGGCCTGGGGCGGAAGCTGGCCTCCATCTACACAGTACACCCAGGGGGCGAGCATAATGCCTGCTAAGGTGGTGGAGTAATTTTATCATTCCCGCTCCATCCTATCTATTAATGTTGTTGGTACATCTATTAATGTTGTTGGTACCTTTGAGGGATGCCAGGTGCCATTGCTGGGTCATACCTTGCTCTCCCTTCCAATTGATCTAGGGTGTTCCTTGGAATGATTGGTGTGGTTTGTTTTTATTGATAAGTGGATATGTTATAGATCTGTATATCCTTATTTTATACGGGTTAATGATTTAGGGAGTCAGGGATCGGTTCTTCTCTCTGTCTAAATCCTCTGTGTATGTCCTTATCAGTGTTCTTTATGGTTATGGGGTGAAGAACCATGATTTGAGGAGTTTCCTGAATTGTAGGTGATCTCTTGTGTTCCGTATGTTCTTTGGTAGTTCGTTCCAGGTTTTTGGGGCAAGGTTAGAAAAAGAGGATCCTCTGAGTTTTCTCTTGTTGTATGATTTGGGTTCCAAACAGATGTCGCTGCTGGATCTGAGTGGCCTTGCAGTGTGATGTACGTTAAGTTTTCTTCTGAGGAACTCTGCACCTTGGTCATGGATTGCTCTGTGGGTTATGCACATTGATTTGAACTTGATCTGCTGTTTGATGGGTAGCCAGTGTCGCGTTTTCAGTGCTGGTGTGATTTGTTCTCTTCTAGGTAGTTTAAGCAGCAGTCTGGCCGCCGCATTTTGTATGCGTTGGAGTTTATTTAGGCGTCGTTCAGGCAATCCTAGATATAGACTGTTGGCCTAATCTACTCTGGACATGATGAGGGCGATGACGGCAGTTTTTTTGTTGGTGAATGCGAGGAATGGTAGGATCCTTTTAAGCCGATCTCAGGAGAAAGAAAGATTTCTTGATTAGGGCGTTTACTTGTGGCTCTAGAGTGAGTTTGTTGTCCATCAGGATTCCCAGATTTTTTTCAGTCAATGATGGGGCTGGAGTTTAGCCAAGTTCAGTTGGCCAAGGGATCTAGAGGTTGTCTTCTCCATTTTTGCTTTGTCTGGGTTTAGTTTAAGGTAGCTTAAGTTCATACAGTTGAATATTTCACTAAGGCAGTTCTCTAGAGTTGCATTTGCTTCTTGCAAGACTTGTATATTGTAGATTATGTCTTTGTCATCAGCATCATTGTAACAGGTGAGGCCATGTCTTTCGATGATTTTAATTAGCTGTGACAGGTAGATGTTGAATAGTAGTGGCGAGAAGGATGATCCTTGTGGGATTTCGCATGATGATTGTCATGGACTTGATTTGTAAGGTTTCATCCATATTGTTTCTGTTCTGTTTGTTATGAAGGATCTCACCCAAAGTAAGGCGTTGTCAGTGATTCCGAATTCTTCCAGTCCCCTGATGAGGATGTCGTGGTTAACTGTGTTGAATGCTGCATAGAGGTCTAAAAGTATCAGAGCGGTGGTGTTGTTTGAGTCTGCGTTCGCCTTTAGACCATCCCAGATTGAAACACGTGCTGGGAGTTTAGCTGGGTATGGGATGTTGGAGATAGGTCTGTAGTAGGAGAGGCCCTCTACGTTTCCTGTTGTATCCTTGAGGAGTGGTTTGATGTATGCTGATTTGAAGGCTTGAGGCACTCTTCCTGTTGTCGTTGATTGGTTGAGGACGTGCCTGTAGTATTCCATTGGTTCTCCCTGTGCGAGGATTGATCTTTAGATGTCGGGGGGGAAGGGATCCGCTGGGGAGCCAGATTTGTTTCTTTGATTTACAAGTTTGATGAAAGTCTCCACTGATATGTGCGGGAAGTTTCGGAGTTTGTTCTGGTGTTCCTTGCATCGGTCAGTGTCTTCAGTGTAGTGGATGCATGGTCTGTTTTGAATGGTCTGGTGGATGATCGTGATTTTATTTTTGAAGTGGTCTGCAAGGTCATTGGAGAGTTGTTGCAGCCAGAAGGGTTTCTAATTTCATTTATGGTTTTAAACTGTTCTTTTTTGGTGTTTGGTGCTTTGAGGATTCTGATTTCGTAATAGTTCTTTTTGCTTTTTGTATTTCCTTTTTGTATGAATGGGTATGTTGTTGAAGTTTGATTTTTTTCCGGCAGTCTTTATTGCTCCTCCATTCTATTTCTAGTTTTCGTTTTTTCCTTTTCATGGCACCTAGCAGTGGGGTGAACCATTTTGCTGTTGCTCTTTTGCGGGATGGATTGAACGTTTTTTCTTTTGCAATGTCGTCGATTGTTGTGCTGATCCAGTTGTGAAGTATATCTATTTTAGTGTCTAGGTCAGCTTCGCCCTTGGTCGTTGTTTGTGCTTTGGTGATCTCCAGTCATTCCGTTAAGATGGAGTTTTTTATGGTTCTCCAATTTCTTTTCATGATGATTGGTAGTTTTTCTTGTTTCCTGGTTATTGGGGAGGGCAGTGTGATTATGAAGGGGATGATGAGGTGGTGATGTGATCATCAGTTTTCTGTTGCCAACGATTGCGTCTAGTGTATGTCCTGCCATGTGGGTTGCTCCTTTGTCCAGCTGATGTAGTTACATTGTTAGTTGGCCGGTAAGAGATTTTTGTGAGGTTGTGGTTTCTTCATTGAACCAGATGTTAAAGTCTCCGAGGATAATCAATTGGTTGCGCTCGATAGCTAGGTTGTGATTGCTTCTATGAAGTTGTCTATGAAGGCTGCATCGTAAGTTGGTGGTCTGTATATCAGTATGAATTTCAGGTTTGTTCTGGGATTTGTTGATAGACCTATTATTAGGGATTCGCATTTGTTGATGTTTAATGGGTCTTCCGCTTTAATTTCCAGGTGTTCCTTGTGGATTATTGCTAGTCCACCACCTCTTTTTGTTTTCCTGTTTACTTGGATGCACTTGAATGTATCGGGCAGGCAGTTATTGAGGGTGATCTTGTAGTTGTCATCTAGCCAAGTTTCAGTTACGAAAAGGATGTTAATGCCTCCGTCACTTAGGAGGTTGTGGATTTCGCTGGCATGTTTGGACATTTAACTTGCATTGATTAGATTGCAGTGGATCTTTTTGGTGTCATTTGGTTTATTTTTTGATCCCGGTTTTGGTTTGTGGGTGCTCAGTTGGGGTGCTTTTATGTTGCCTCCGAGCGGTAGATGTTCTGTGAAGGCGGCTTCATCGTTTAATGTGTCTGTGAGATTGGTAATTGGGTCATTGACTTCTATTGTTTCTTCATCTCTTGTCATTTGGTGTGGGTATCGATAGTGCCCATCTGTTCTTGTGATGTAGGGAGTAATGGTGTTTGCATCGTCCCATTCTCTTCTCTGGTCCCCTCTTCTTTTATTCCATTGTTCTGGTGTTTTTCTAATCCATCTGGAAAAGTTGGGGTCGTTGGAGTATTTAGGTGTACACAAGAGTGGATACAACTCATGTGTTGTACATCAGTTGAACATGGCTGTGTGACAGTACTCTTCCTCCCTAGCATACCCACCAACATCTGCAACATGATACTACAAAGTGCTCTCTTGTTAGCTACATCCTTGATGTCAGTGACTCTGCTCTGCTAGACATGTGCTTGTGTCTGAAATATGAGTTACACCTCATGCCCTGCAGGTTATAGATTCTCTTTTCACACATGTACGTAGGTGCTTCCATGCTACATAAAACATCCAAGATGACAAACAACATACCTTATGGCGTTCCCTGAGTGAGTGTGCATCTGTCTAGACTGTGCACATCCCTGCTGCCCCAATGGCAATGACTCCTGAGGCAAATCATTGTGAGGCCTGTTCCCTGTTACCCTCCCACACTCAGCACATACTCCCTGGGTCCATGCCCCTCTCCCTCTTGTGGGTCAGTGTACCTTGTTTATATCTACAACTCCATTGACTTACTCTCTCCACTTCACAGACCTTGGCTAGGTGGTACTCCTACAGCCATACATCAACTGGGACTATTTCCTTTTTCACACACTTACAGCATGTTCCCATTGTGTACAGTCCATGTACCAGGTCAACACTGGTGTGGCATGTGATGGATGCAGACTTGGATGTGGATATGTCTGTCTGTTGCCATGTCATGTAATTGCACGTGTTAGGGAGAATTCTCATTAATGGCTAATTTCCCTTACCTAGTGAGTCCCTCAGCAGCTTTGCTGGATTTCTGGGGTTTATTTTTTTCCACCTGGTAAGAGTGTGAGCCCTTTTCCCACTCTTACAGTGTATTTTTTGTGTGTGTTGTACTTTTTGTGCTCATGGGCTATGGAGTGTCACCAACTCCCTAGGCATCATCATTTTACTTGTGTGTCACACAGCACCTTTAGTGCAGTGACACAGGGATGTCTTTTAGGCTTCCCTTGGGAACTCCATTTCTGGGAATGACTACTGTCCCCCAGAAACATGTAAAGTCACCATTGGCTTTACTAGTCCTTAAACACAGATCCAGTACCAACCATCTTACAATGGAGTACTGGAGGGGAATATCTTTCCCGTGTCCTTCTGTACCTCGAGGGGCACTTTGTGTCCCCCTTCCCGATTCGACATGGCTGGTGGTAGTGGTAACTATAATTTTTACACAGATTTCCGTGTTAGTGTTCTGGCTGTGGTGACAGACGTGAACATAAACCCCACTACCCCATATAATTTTTATTTTGGGTCCTAGCGTGGCTTTTTCGCCATTTCGTGTTGGAAAGGTCTTTCTTGTTGTTTGCTTTTTGCGCCAAACCAGGTTTAGTTTCCTTGTTCTCCGTCCTTTGGCAGGCTTCTGCGAAGAAGCCCTCCTTTGGCGTCTGGGTGTCTAGGTGGGCTGAATGTGAGGGAGGGGTTTAGTCACCCCCTGCATAGGGTCTCCTTGGAGACCCAAGTCGCACTTTGTGTCCATTGGCTGGGGTGGTTGTCTGGGCTGGACGACAGCCAGGCTGTGTGAATGGGGGAGTTTGGCATAAAAGGCAGGACTCTTGGGCTGAAAGTCAGAGTCACCACTGGAACTACAAGAACCGAAGAGAAGTGGATAAGAAGACAGCTGATGCAACTTCTGGATCCCGGTGAAGCGCTGCTGCAGTCCTGAGCTATCTACCCTTCAACAACAGAGAAGATCCAGTCCGGAGTCTTCTTTGTTTGAGCCTGGTGGGATCAACCAGCTCACCTTCTACAGCCAGAGAATCCTCTTCTGGGTCGAAATCACTGCACTGAGCTGTAGTGGTCCGGATAGCCATCAGAAGAGCCCTCTCCTGTTTTTATGGAGCGCACCTTTTATTCATCGTTACTTTGCTGCTGCTGGCCTCATCCCTGGGTACTGTAGATCACTTCAGATGTCATCCTTCTTGTCTCCACAACTGAAGCTTCAGGAACCATGAGTCTGCAGGAACTACCAGGAACAACTGCCGTAGCACCAGCTTTCTGCATCCAAATAAGGTACTGTGTCCATTTGGTCCTTCTCTCCGTCCGACCTTGAGGAATCGGGGTGAACCCTTTTCCTTTCCGAAGGCTTGTCCTTTCTTCCTTCCCTCTTATAACTTTTGCTTCCCTTTGACAATATCCAGTACTCCTGACAACGTTAATCTTGAGCTGTTCTCACCGTGTGATCCTCGACAACAGAGCCCCTGCTCCATTTGATACTGGCGCAGGCCTATTGACTTATATGCATCTTAGAACACATACTCTGATTCTATTGCCTTGACAAAAGTATTGTCTATGAATTTAATCCATTATTCCCTTGTTTTATTCAATGTGCTAAGTTTGTTTGACTACGGTTATATTTCTTCCCGCGGGTACGCTTTTCTTTCGTAAGGCCGAACTGTCATTACTGTCAAAAAGTGATCGTGTATTAACCCACTGTAACATGTTTGTTTCGCAACACCGGTCTGTCAAATCCTAATGTACTTACCTTGAATTGACCTGAACAAAAGGAATTGGTTGTGTATAATATATTTAGAGTGTGATTTCATCTAATAGAAGTGAAGTGTTTTGTGAACAGATGGTTTAAAAATAAATGCACTTATATTTTTTAACCAGAAACCATGAGTCAGTGTTTGCTTGAGTCACAGTAATTGTATTCCTTTGTGTAATCCCCACTACTGCTCATTTGCTCTTGAGATAAATCTGGCTGCTCAGCCATTGCTACCACTTTACTGTGTAGTACAGGCTTGTACCAAAGATGAAATTGTACTATCACTTGTAGTCTTAATTGTCTAGTGTTCCCTGAGGGTACTGCAGATGATTCTGCCTAACAGAACATCACAGAGCCAAATGGCCATGCCCATTTTACTGGCATTAGTCATTAGTTAGCTGTGCCATGGGCCGTAATGTGCTCGTTAACGACCCTGTTTGTTGGCAATGTGTGCACTGACAGCATAGCCCTGACTCCACATGTCTTTTTCTGTCCATGTGCAGGTGAGGAGGAAGACCAGTCTCTGGCGCTTCAGACCACCAGTGGAGTATGTAATGTGGTAGGCAGTGAGAATCCACTGGTGCTACAGACCATCCTGAGCCGTGCTGCAGACAGTTCTGACTCTTTGGGCTCCAGTATCTCTAATGCTGAACCGGATGTGCAGTCCTCAATGCTGGTGGAGATGAGTGCACCAGTGGCTGGAGCAGTTGGGGCCCAAGAGTCTGCAGGGGGTCAGGTGCATTCACAAGGCCAGTCAGTGGTGTCACGCTGTCTATGGTGGTTACGGCTGCAAGGCCACACTCCCATGTATTGGTTTCTGGTCCTAGGGCAGATGTCCAAGGGAGGGTTGCAGTCCAGAAACAGTGGCCTCACAGCAAGGGCCATGCTCCCTTGGATCAGGCAGGCATGGACCCCGCACACGTGGGGGACGTGTGCAGGCTGGGGGAGATGGTGTGGAAGCAGCAGATATTGCATTTCGTTCACCGACAGGGTGCTGCCAGTTAGAGTTTGGCTGAGGGCATGGATAGGGTGGCCAGTCCCATGGTCCCCCAGCAACAGAGGTGGAGCAACAGCTGCAGATAATGAGGTCCACAAATGCTGCTCCCACAGGCTTTGTATGGAGGCCAACATCAGGGGCCGAGGGCCAGATCTGCAGTGTGCTGTGTAAATGGTACTTCACTATGCCTGTTGTAATGTATTCTCCCATGTTGGTTTAGTAATCCGTGATCTGGCGGTGACTGCAGTCCCAGGGATGACAGACTGCACCCTTTGACGCCAATGCTCCCCATCAGGCACTGTCCCTAATTTGGAGACACAGTTCCAGGTGAAGGTGATGCAGGATTCACACCATGCCGATGCAGTCAGCGAGTAAGCACGAGCACTATCTTGCATGTTGAGCATGGGTCATGGTTCACCATGCTTGCTGCATGTGTAACTTTACTTATATGTGCATTGCATGCTATCATGCAGGTATGGTTATTTAAGGGGTACTCATGTCAGTGTGTTACTTCCCTCGGTCAATTCATCTGTGGCTGCATCTACTGTGGTATAGTGCATGTCATTGGCCATCTCCAAACCAGGCAGAGTTTTTTTTTTTTTTTCTTTTTCTCTCTCTCTCTCTCTCTCTCTCTCTCTCTCTCTCTCTCTCTCTCTCTCTCTCTCTCTCTCTCTCATCACAATCTATGTACTGTCACCCTCTTGCATCCTGTGGTGCTTCTTCAGTGGGTGCTCTCTGCATATTCTGTGGATCTATTCATGTGTCATGTTCTTTCTGTTGTTACTATGCATGTCATTGTATTTAGGGGATGCGTCTCCCAATGGTGTGCATCGTATGCAAGGCAGGTGGGTACCCTGTGCAGGTAAGTGAAGGGCATTTTCAGATGCTTGTGTGGTGTTTGGCTGGGAGTCTTGCACTGTGTGATATCACTTGGGATTGACATGTCTTGTGGGGCACCAGTAATTCCTCATGGCTGCATGTTTCAAAGGGTGTGGTTCAGGTGATAGGACCAGGCATGGTGTTATTTGTATGGATTGGTGGGGCCACTGGTCTTCTATTCAACATTGTGGGAGTTCAAATTGTGTGGGCCTTTCTTGGGTGTTTGGTAGTGGGTTGCATGGCTGGCTTTTGTGGCCTGTGACAGGTGTTGATGGTTGTGCTGGTTTGTGTCTCACTGCACTTTGACCATGTGTACTGAGTGACACTTCACATCCCTTGCAATGTTTGTGGTGTTATGGTTTGATGGCACATTTGGCCTCTCCTGCTTAGGGTTCCCCAATTATGGTGTGCGGCACCAGTTCCAAGCCACAACCATGGGAACATTGATGTACATTGTTGGGATGTTATGTTGCGTACCAGCACATTTCATTTAGTGGTGTTGGTGTTTTCACATACATGTCCCATGCATGATGCACCATGGTGTTTGCAGCTTCAATTTGACCGCAGCTGGGTGCATGGTACTGCAGCATTAAATCGAATGCAGTATTTGACCAATTGTATACTGTCACAATGAAGTCTGCATTGACCATGCACTTTATGTTTGCATCTTACATTTAGAATACATTTATCCTTGCTTGCAGTATCACATTGCTTTGGGTTGTATTATTATGTCTTCCATGGCAGTTGCCTCAGTGGCCAGCCTTCCAGTCTGACATCGGCCTCTGTGAATTGATGATCCTGCCTGGAGTGCAAGAGGTATTTGTGTACTTGCATTCTTGTACTTTGCATGATGGCTGAACTCTACAAAATCTGTAGGGAACTTGCCAACCCATCCGCAATATATTCTGCCCCTACTCCTTCACAGTCATTTGTAATGCACTCGCCTCTCGCTTCTTTTAAAAACCCCTGGACATACTTAACATCCTTGTCACAGTCTCTTTCAACATAACCCTCCCCCCTCTGCCCACCCTATCACTCACCCTCCTATTTCCTCTTTCTCATCCTTCGCTCCTGTCTCCCCTGAAGAAGTCACCAGAGTTGTCACCTCCATGAAGGTCTCTTCCAAACAGGTTGCCCCATGTTAATCCAGAAGCATCAAAGGCAACATCTCCTCTCTCACCCCTGCTCTGGCTGATCTTTGCAACCCCTCCTTTGCTATTGGTTCTTTTCCATCCTCTCTTGTGCACCCCATCCTTGCAATACTATCTGCAGACCCTTCATGCCAAGCCAACTACCGCCCCATTTCCATCAACCCCTTCCTGGGAAAACTGCCTGAGAAATTGGTCCTCCCCCAACTCAACGCACATACCAAACTTGTTGGCGGTCTGCATGACCACCAGTGTGGATTCCAGGCTTCCAGAGCCACGAACACTGCTCTCCTGAATAACCGTGAAGAACGGTATCCGGTGATTCCATCGAATACAATGCATCGAATGCAAAAGCCTCGATAAAATGCATTTATTTCGTAGGTAACGTTTCTTTTTAATTATAATGGGTTTTAAGGGGGGGAAAAACAGGGGTTGGGGAGACCCCCCCATTAAAAATATATTTTTTTAAATACATTTTTTTCGTGGTCTTTGCATTCAATGCTTTTGTATTCGAAGTTATCACTATAAACCGTGAAGAACTGCTCACATCCGTCAATTCCAACTCCCCTGCTGTCCTCATCCTCCTGGATCTCTCTTCTGCATTTGACACAGTGAACCATTCCATCCTCATAAAAAGGCAACATGATACCCTGGGTATCTCGGAGCGGGTAATGGACTGGCTTAGCTCATTCCTAACCGACCATTCCTCCAAAATCATTCTGGGCCCTTTCTCCTCCACCTGTGGCATTCCCCAGGGCTCCATTCTTTCACCCTGCCTCTTTAACATATACATTTCCCTGCTGGAAAGTGTCATTGCCTCCTTCTCCCCCAACATCCAGTGCTATACTGACAACACAACTCTTCTTCAAACATCCTACTGACACACTTGCACTTTCCTTCATCCCTTCCTGCCTCTCCGCCATTGAGGCCTGGTGCACTGCTAATGACCTATACATCTATGCCAGCAAAACAAAGAGTCTCCCTATTGGATCCCCTGTATCCTGGTACTTTCCTTCACTCTGGCCTTCCTCTATGGGCTACACCCAACCCCCTCCTCTGAAGCCAGGAATTTTGGAGTCCTCTTCAACTCCTCCTCATATTCAGGACATTTTCAAGAAGTCCCACTTTCAGCTCTTCCTTCGCAAAGTAACTGTACCCTTCCACACCTTCCCCCAGAGACTCAATGTTACCCGTGCTCTGGTTCTCTCCAGGCTAGACTACTGCAACAACCTCCTCAATCTTCCTTTGTCTGCCCTGCGACCCCTCCAGCTTACCCAGAACAGGGCAGCAAAACATATCCTTGGTGTCAGGGCCACGGACCGCATCTCTTCTGCCCTATAGAACCTTAGTTGGCTCACAGTCTCAGCAAAGATTAAATTCAGATCCCTCTGTATCATCCACAAGGTTATCTGGGGCCAGGGACCACTCTATCTTCAACCCTTCCTGACCAAATACTCCCCTTCTAGACGCCCGCATTCCTCTAGCACCAACTCCCTGCATGTGAAGCGGTTTGCTAGACAGAGAGCTAGTGGTCAATCAGTTTCCTAGGCAGGCTGCCTTCTGTGTAATAGCCTCTCTCTCCCTCTGCGTCTTGAGCAGGACCTCCTAAAGTTCCCCAAAAGCCTCAAGACCTTTCTCTACTCCTCTTCCTTCTGTTCCTCTCTTCCCTGCTAACCATACAGTAGCATAACTGACGTGCAGGGCCCTTATGTATCCTCGGGGCCCTGACCCCCCCCCCCCACATCTCTCATCCAAGCCGCTGTCTATATACTGCACTCTCAGCCTCACCACAGGAGGTTGCACACGTTTTTATTTGTTTTCTTGGCACTTCACTCCGAGGACTTCTCCATGAGCACCTTGGCACCTTTTCCCTAACGTCCCTCCCCTCTACACATGCACGTTCTGAAAACTCACACAGCATAGTAGGTTTGTCTCCTCTCCCAGTTATTCTCATGATTGTTTGTACTATAAATTCATTTTTGTATCTCTGTTGTAAATCATTGGGCCTCATTACGAGTTGGCCGGTAAAAAAATCAAATTACCAGCATGCCGGTGCAACCGTGTCCGTGTAGCACTGCTGCCGGAATCAACAGTTGATTCCAAGTCAGCGTGCACGCGCATACCAGCATGGCGGTTTGGGTTGCACCTACATACCGGTAAGGCCCTCCAAACCCCGATAGCGGCATCATCAATGCCACAGACACGGGCACCAGCATCCTAGATGCCGTAAGGAACGGTATGGTTGATACCGGTATCGGAAGTGCCGGTACCAGAAGCAACGTCATTGTGCCAGAACGGGAACGACACCAGCGGCCATCTTTAAAAACACAATTTATTGCCATCCTCTACCTACAGCACCTGGATTGGCAGACTGTGTCAGCAAGGAGATGGCCAAGGCAACCAAAAAAGGCACAGTGCGGCTGCAGAAGACACGTTTTAGTGATGAGGAACTCAACATGCTCGCTGACACACTGGTCAAGCACGCAGATGTGTTCTGCGCAGGCCTGCACCGTGCTGGCCCATTGCGAGGAAATTTGCAGCTCTGTCAGACATGGAGGCCATCGAGGGTGTTGGCCATTCCGAGATTGGAGTCCCATCATCGGCCAATGATGGTGAAGGACCCTTAGCGTAATACAAAAGTCACCGCACCCACTCAATACCCCCAAGTGCAATGGTGGAGTCCAAATGGCAAGTAGATGAGAGCAAATACATGGCCCATCACCACCGACCTAAAGTCAGCCCCTATAAAACCGCAAAATCCCTGCCATGACAACACAAAACAAACCCCACTGACACAAACCACATGAGTCCCCAATAGCAGACACATGCACCATCTGTATGCACACACACACACATATACATCACCATAGAGATGCAGGCCTGACCACTGCATGGTGCACACATCACCACTACCGATTGCATACTTGACACACCCACCATGACCATGCACGAAGTGTAAACACCAATGCACATTGTGCAAGCAAGTCTGACCCACATCTAGACACAGCCCCTGAGGCATGGCCACAACACACAAGCCACGATACACCTGTCGGCCACCCAACAGACACCATGCCCATCATGGCTGCAACAGAAGGATGCCCAAACACTGATCCCCGATGTATGTAGGATGTACGTTGACCCATGACTGATGCCCTGCCTCCCTCTCCCCCCCCCCCCCCCCGACAGGCACGGGATCAGACAGTGAGGCGGAACACACCGCAACACCGACAATGACAGCTGCACGCCTGAGCCGAGGCTACGACAAAGCCTCCAGGCCCTCCACATCAAGGGCTGGCCATAAGCAAACCACTGCTCCCAAGCCACAGCCCCCCAGCCAATGGGGCGTACAGGCTGAAGAACCTTGCGAGCCACCAACACCCCGGAAGGAGCACCAGCAAGGACACACTGCTGCCATGAAGGCACCCATGCCAAAAGACACACCTGCCACAAATCTCCCTACCAAAAAAACATCAGCCCTACAGGAAACACCTCAGATGGAAGAGGAGGGATCACCTGCAGCCAGTGACGTGGAGGAGCCACAGTCGACGACCTCCAGTGACCTTGGAGAGGCAGCGCAAACTGTGCCACATAGCGCGGTGGAGGAAGAAGACACTACAGTCTATAGCTTGCTCGAGGACATGCCGGACACCCCAAACATGCTGGACAACCCACAGTTCTCACCCGAGCCTGGCTCCGGTGGACACACCTCTGCGGATGACATGCCCGTAGTAGCACATAGCCCTGCAACCCTGCAACCACGCACACTACCACCTCCTGTGCAACCACTGGCTGCACAATCCATCCGGGACTTGGAGGGGCACTTGACCCGCATGGAGGAGTGCCAGCAGGCTATGCATGATATGGTTAAGCAATACGTAGCAGAAGGGGAAGCCACACGCCTGGCCATGTAAGATGACACCAGGACAATAAGCCGTGCTGTCTACCGTGTGGCCCGGTGCGTGCTTGAGGGCATGGCAGCAATGACACAGGCTGTCACCCAGTTGGTTGCCACCGTGGCCCAACATCGTGATGCAGAGGCCGACCCGCAACCCCCACTATCGAACATCCCAACACCAGCGAGTTCTACCCAGACAAGCCCGGTGCGGAGGTCACTGCACAGTCTGCGCTGCCCAGACAAACAACCCCCTCCACCTAAAAGGGGGCGTCAGTAGCCTGACACACATTGACATGTCAGAAGGGGGTCGAGTTGAACTTGAAGTGGGTGCAGGGGGGTGTGGGTGTGTATGTGTGGGGGGGGGTTGGGGCGTGGCTGTCGTGGGTGTGAAGGGGTGTTGGGGTGTGGGGAGCGTGGGTGTGTGGGGAAATGGGGGGTTGTTTATTGCATCTTGAGGGTTAGAGGTCCACATTGGATCCTGTTCACTGTACATAGTTTTGATACATTTAATACACCTGGTGTGCATAAGAAAAACACATGAATGGACACTGCTTTTTGAGTGTGTGTCAATTTATTTGTTAACAGTGCTCAGTGTCCCCCATTCCAAGTACCCAGTCCATCAAAAGTATTGTGCAATCAGTTTGGCATACTACACGTCCTTCATTCACATTGTGCTGTGGTCGATATGCATCTTCTCCACCATCATCCTCCTCCTCCTCATCCTCATCTTCATCTTCTGGGGGAATCTGGTCCGGGGCAGGGATACGTTGCACCGGATGTACATGTTATGCAGCATGGCACATGGCAACACTATCTTGCCCTCCTTCTCAGGCCTGTATATGAATTCTCAACCCGACCTGCTGAGGCAGCGAAAACAGGCCTTCAACAGGCCAAAAGTCTGCTCAATCGTGACACGAGTGTGTGCATGTGCACGGTTGTAGTCTTCTTTGTGCCTGTTGACTGGTTGCCTGATGGGGGTCAGGAGCCACGGCTTCAGGGGATACCCAGCATCACCTGCACAGGAGCAATGGAAAGTGTATTTGTGAACATTGTTGTAATTCCTTGTGTGCAATGCCTGTACAGTGTTCATGGTCACATGTCACAGATTCATCATGACTGCACTTGACATTTCCTTATAATAAGACCCAGGTAAGTGTACTTAGGGATGGTCTATGCTTGGGGGGGTATGTGTGCCGTTCACGTCTTAGAGACCTTTCCATCCGGTACCTCACTCACACAAATGAGTTGATAATGACCATGATCTGCTGACATCTGATAGGTGTGTTGCATTTGAAATTTGTACTGTACATGTGGAGTGCATCATGACATATATGCCTGATGTGCTTCATGATACACAGTGGTTTGCTGATCTGGTTTATGACTACTTGATGTCACCATGTACTTGTCCATCACTGCCTTCCCCCATATGACTAAGGCCCAATGGCAATGGTGGTATGGTCCTCCAGGGACAGCAAACATTTCTGTGATGGGGCTGGGTGTGTACTGGCATGGTGGAGCAGAGGGACTGTGGATGGGTCCTGCTCCACTCGTTCATATGTTTGTGGTGGTAACTGATCGGTGATTACATTAGTTTCCTTGCTTGCACCATTGCAATTGTCCCTTGAGGTGCCTGGGCCGTATACTGGTCTGCGGTGTACCTGTGGGGTAAGTGCAGTGACAGAGATTTCCATGTGTGGCAGTTGGATTTGCCCCAGGCTTGGCTGCACGTCCCATGATGGACTTTGCTCCGCTCATGCATTTCAGGCATTGTGCCTGCAGGGTGGTGCATCGTGGTACCCGTGGTTCATGTCTGATGGTGTTCAGGGTGCATGTGCTGGGGTGGGTGCTGTCTATTCTGCTTACATTAATGCACAGCTGGGTAGGCATGCCACACCTGCATCCATTGGCTGTGTCGAACATTCTGTTGAGGTGATTGGGGTCACAGTTTTGCCACCCAGTTTGCTGTGTTCCCCCCCACCTCGAACAACACCCCTCATACCGCAGCCAGCAGACAGGTTTCCAATGCTTGTGGTCTGTCCCCCCCCAAGCCAGCACCCCTCAGACCCCAGCCAGCAGACAGGTTTCCTATACTTGTGGTCCGTCCCCCCAGGAAACAGCCCTCATACCCCAGCCAGCAGACAGGTTGCCAATGCTTGTGTTCCCCACCTGGCAACACCCCCTCCTTGCCCCGTTGTTGGACTAACCCAGCAGCCAGGTACATTGTGCAGCGCATCGTGCCATGTAGCGGTCAAGCGTGGAGTTGCTCGGCACCATGGCATCATGTGTGGGCCCCAGGAATCTTGCACAGCAATGCGTAATTAATTGGCTTGCATCGCACACCATCTGGACATTCAGGGAATGGTAGAGCTTCCTGTTGCGGTACACTACCTCCTCGCCATGCCGGACTACCAGCTCCACAAGGGTGCAGTCGATGGCACCGATTAAGTTTGGCATGCCTGCCAGTGCATAGAATGTGATTTTGGATGCATTCACCTCCTCCACAGTCCGTGGTAAATATATGTGGTCCCTTCCATGTTTCAGGAGGGCATCTAGCACCTGGTTCAGCACACGGGAGAAACATGGTTGCGAGATGCCATGCAGCTGCCCCACTGTGTGCTGATAGGTACCTGTGGCAGGGAAGTGCAGCACAGACATTACCTTCAGCAAGGGGGGGATGCCTGTTGTGGGATACTTTGACCCACTCAGCAGAATCCCCATCCATAACCAAGCTGCTCTTCTGCAGTCAACAGAAAAATGGCTGTGCTGGCTCCTTGGAGCACCATTGCATCAAAACTGCATTTTGCAGTGACAAAAGGATGGCTGCACCATCTTGCCAAACACCTAGTGGGCGAGTTGGAACAGGGGGCACACCGAAAAAGGTGGCAGGGTGTTCGTGGGGGCACCCAAAAGAAGCGAATCAAAGCAGTGCTGCCCTGCAGCTTGCAAAAAGTTCCCATTGAAAAGGGAAATATTTTAAATTTAAAATGATGCCGCTCTGATGCTCTTTTCATCTGTTCTACATTACTCTGCTTTTATTAGTGAAGCGCTGCCATGCCCATCCATATTCATATTTTGCTCCATCAGAGAAGAGCATTATTCCTGAATGACAGGCTGTCTCAGCCAACTCTGAGAAATCAAAAGAAGCTTTATTTTCAGCTGCACGGAAAAATGCTTGACTTTTGGCCTACAAAATATCAAAAATCACTGCTTTAACACAAATCGTAGCTCTCTGCCCATAGGTCAATTTCAGTGGACCTGTGTCTTAAACAGATTGCTGTATAAGATAAACTGGTTGGGGCTGCAGAACAATATTGGGAAGTCAGATGAAAGAGCAAACCTTTTAAAAGAGAAATCCCAGCAGCATTCACCATGTTTCAAAATGAGTTTTTGCAAACCAAAGAAAAAATGCCCGTTTTTAAAAGTACATGTAGAATAAATACCTGTCCTGGCCTAGCATTGTAAAGGGGATTTGCTGGGAAACACATATGGGATGTTTTATTCAACAGGCTTGCTTCCAATTCAAAACAAAATAAACTAACAAAGAAATAAATGTTTTTGGCTGTACTGGGAAGTCAGCCCAAAAACGTTTCTGCCATGGGTCAAAGCTCAAGGGGCACATTAGGCTGACAAGAGTGGCCTAACCCCCAAAAGAAGGAGCTACAATAGAGTCTAGGACACCTACCTGTTAACCGCTACCTTTGAAAATGTTGAATAGAACAAGACAAAAGTGTCACACGCTCGTCAAACATTTGTTTGGGCAGAGGCCTCTTACAATAGAGATTGTGGGACACATAGGTGCAGAATTGAAAGTCACACGTCTTCGCAACTTTTACTGAGAGCTTCAAAGCCAACCGCAGAGAGCAGAAATAAAAAGGTTCAAAAAGGGCAACCAAGCGAGTTATAATCTAAGCAACAAACAGGTCCGCTTCCAGAAAAGTGCCTCTTTAGGGCCAAATATTCCAACGACTCCCACCACTTCAGAGGAGGAAGAGGATGAGGAGCAAGCAAGAGGGGACGCCAGCGATATAAACAAAAGGTTTACAAGATCAAGTCTCAAAAATCCCAAGAACAAATCAATTCTGAAAATGTAGTCATTAATTTATCTAATAAACATCTCTACAGGCAACAATTGTCTGTTTTGAACTACGGTCTCTCTTTTGCCCTTAGTGCCACCTCAGATATGGTTGAGGTTCAGATTGATATATATAAATTTACAAGGAAACTCAAACTTAAAACATTCTTTCATAATAAACCAGCTATCTTCAAAACTCCGGAAAATGTACCACCTATCAGTACGAGAAGTATCCAAGAGATTGAAAACATTAATTTACTTGCTAATTTAGTGGGAGAAACCAGTCAAACCTTGAGTGATATTCAAAGTGAGTTGGGTGTTCATCAACGGAATATGGAGACCATTGAACACAAAAACCGATCTAAATTCATACCACTGGTGATAATGCCATTGAAATCTTCTACAGATCCATCACCAATGAAATTCATAAGCACATTGATGGGCACCATAAATGCTTCATTAGTTTACGGTCTCTCTTTTGCCCTTAGTGCCACCTCAGATATGGTTGAGGTTCAGATTGATATATATAAATTTACAAGGAAACTTAAACTTAAAAAATTCTTTCATAATAAACCAGCTATCTTCAAAACTCCGGAAAATGTACCACCTATCAGTACGAGAAGTGTCCAAGAGATTGAAAACATTAATTTACTTGCTAATTTAGTGGGAGAAACCAGTCAAACCTTGAGTGATATTCAAAGTGAGTTGGGTGTTCATCAACGGAATATGGAGACCATTGAACACAAAAACCGATCTAAATTCATACCACTGGTGATAATGCGATTGAAATCTTCTATAGATCCATCACCAATGAAATTCATAAGCACATTGATGGGCACCATAAATGCTTCATTAGTTTAAAAAAAAAAAAAAAAAAAAAAATCACCAAATCGGGACGCATAGCCCTTCAGGACCTGTCAGAGGACAGTTCCATTACTATAAAAGAAGCTGATAAGGGCGGAAAAATTGAAATACTAAACAAATTGGACTATATTGCCATGGCTCATGAACATCTTTCCACACCAAACTGCTATTTGAAATTACCCAGTAATCCCACTGAACTGTCAAAGAACTACTAATATTGATACATCACTGGCACAACAAAAGTCTTCTCAATGATGATGAAAAATCATTTCTTATTAATTATAAACCACTAATGCCCACCTTGTATTTTTTGCCCCTGGTACACAAACCTTTCTCACACTTACCCATGGTTCGCCCGATTATGAGTGGGCAAGGAGGGGCCACGGAAGGCCTTGCAGAATACATTGATTCAAGTATCAAACATTTAGTACCAGAGATACCAGCATATCTCAAGGATACCACACACACCTTACAAATCTTGAATGAAATTTCCTGGGAACCACATTACCCATTAGCTACCTTAGATGTAGCTGCATAATACACATTCATTCAGCACAATTTGGCCCTTGAGACAATTGATTTTACTTTTAGGACTTTTTCGGCTTTGCACTCCATGCATGTGCAAATGCTTAGAAGCTTCTTGGAATTCAACTTACAACACACTCATTTTATTTTCAATTGGAATTATTATTCATAAACCAAAGGCATTGCTATGGGGGCAAAATATGCCCTGTCTTTAGCCAATCTTTTCATGGCTTACTTTGAAGATCAATGTATTTTTCAAAACAATACCTTTCATCACTATCACAGTTTGGAAAAGATATATTAACAATGTTCTTGTAATTTGGTCTGGAAATCGGAAACATTTTGACTCATTCATGCAACATCTGGATCAAAATAACTTTGGTATCAGATTCACAGGACATACATGCCATGAAAATTGTGTTTCTATATTTACAAATTGACATTGTATCTAATTGTATTCAGACTCGCACCACTGGAAATAAACTGTGGTAAATGCAATCTTACACGCGGCTAGCAGTCAGAGTGTCATAAATAACATTCCGAGAGTAGAATTTTTGAGATCCAGAAGGAATTGTAGCCAAAATGATATATTCATACAAGAATGTGAGTCGATTGGAGCCAGATTTGGAGAAAGAGAGTATCAAAGGCACATAGTAAACAAGGCTGCCCAAGACATGGCACAAGTCAATCGTACCAATCTGCTTACCCAGATGGATAAACTCAGACAAAATAGTGACTTTACATCACATGTCAATTTCATCACTAAATATTCTCAATGTACACTTTTGTTCCACATTTTGCAAAAGCATTGGCACATTTTACTTTCAGATTCAGATCTATTGCAACATATTTCTGAGAAACCTAATATTATCTTTACAAAGGCACCTACTTTGAGAAACCTTTTGAGTTCCTCTTTTTTAAGATCTGACTCCATTATACAGCAAAATTGTTTATCTGCAACCACCAAACCAGTCGGTTTCTACAAATGTGGAACTTTTGTCAATTCGCACTATCACAAACGAAAGTGTTTACGTGTCACGAGGAATACAAGTTAAGATCACAGACTTTATTAACTGTGACTCTAAATTCAAAATTTATGGTATCCAATGTGTATGCAAGAAGATATATATTGGCAGTACCATCCGTGAGTTGCGAGTCAGTAGCCGTGAACACTTTGCGAATCTTAATAATCATAACCCAAAATTGCTGTTTGCTTTGCATTGGCAAACCCATCACCAATTAGACCATCGGAAAGACATCAGATTCATCGGATTGCAACCAACTGTTTCCAGCAGCCCTGATGTAGGGTCACCGAGTTGGCGCGGACCAGCACACAGTTTTCAGTCTCACACTCCTGGAGACTGTTCAACCCAACCTCTGCAGGTGAGGAATATATATTTTTATTTACTCCCACCTATGGGGTCCTGCTACACTTGTGTGTTCTAGGTAGAACCTATCATGCTTTAAACTTTGAAGCAAGCTTGTTTTGCAATAGTATATGTATTTTCAAGCCTGCACCATCACCACTGCAGCCCAACATTTTTAGCTTTAAACTTAGTCCTTTTCTTTTGTGTTTTTTCTCCCAATAGGGTATCATGAATTTGCCCAGATGAAGGTGGTAACCCATAAGCACCGAAACACGAAAAAAGGATAAGGGGGATTGGCTTCCAGATTTTTCTACTTTGGACATTTGGACAATTGTTCCCACGTTTGGGACTTATTAGACAGCCTGGAAGCAGACAATTTTTTGGCTAACTTTACATTATTACTTACGTCTTTTGTTCCCCCTACATGCGTAGGCAAACCCAGTGGGGGCTTCCCCATAAGAGTCCTGCAAAAAAGATTTTTAAAATAACTATAAAACTCTAGGACTCTTCCAAAACCAAATGCACATAAATATACAGTAGTGGATATCAAAGACTTAAAGGGTTTGATAACCTCCTTTTGAAATCTTTAGACCTTTCCACAATTTGAATATATGGAACTGTCACTATGAAATGGTTTTATGTATTTCTATTCTTTTTTGATCTAACTAGAGGATATTTTCCTCTTCTTTTGCCTTTTCAAGCACTTGGTCTTGGCTTACTCACGCTTTCACTTCTCATTACTCTCTCTATTTCTGTCCTTTCACTTGGTCATTTGAAACAATATGATTGAAAACTTATGTAATTTTCTCCTTTTTTTCATACATGTTTACAATTTTGTTTGTACTTTTTGATTTAAATTTGGTATTGAACATATTGCAACCTCTGCTTGCATTTTCGTTATGCTATTGAGAGCACTAAAATATTACAATTTATATATTGAAAATGTTGTGGTGTATGTGGTTTTTCTTTACATAAACCATGCATTAATATGGTCCAAACTAGGGGTTGGATTTGATACAATAGAACCCCAGTTACTGTAAGGTACTCCACTAATTTAGCATATTAGGTAAGGTGTAGAGTGCATTCTCCTTTTTTTGCAGCAATGCTTCCTTATGTCATTTAGATTCACATGCTGTGCATAGACCGACATCTAGTGGAAGCTGCAGAGTATTACAGTTTGTTTTTTTAAGTCGAAAATGGGCGTCGACATAGGGCGTGCCAGTAATACTATCCCTAGTGTGACGTCCACTGTACCCATGATCTCTCACGCGTGTGGGACCCTCGGATTGTGTTTTTCTGACATGAGGTGGCATGAGGAGTAGAGTGAGTACAGATTCTGCAAGCAGATAGATAGATAGATAGATAAGACTACAAGCATCCATGCATCTTCTCTCAGAGGGGAGGAAGGGCGGGCGCATGTGAATCTAACCAGATACAAGCATCAGAAATACAATTACAGTGAGTAATGTATCCCTTCTGAAGCCTGTGGAATCCGCTTAGATCACATGCTGTGCATAGATTAGCGAGCAGTGTTAGAAGAAGGAGGTGGGATGTGAGAAGGGTCATGAGCAAATAAATGTCTTAGAACCGCTTGTCCCACTTTAGTATCTGTCTTGGAATGAGTGTCAATGCAGTAGTGCTGAGTAAAAGTGTGAATAGAGCTCCAAGTAGCTGCTTTTCAAACAGTGTCAAGGGGTACATTTGCAATGAAATCCAGAGTGGCCCTACTGCCTCTAGTGGAGTGGGCTCTGGGCGTAAAAGGCAGAGTTCTTTCAGAAAGGGAGTAACATAGCTGGATACAATTGACTATCCACTTCAAGGTGGCACCTTTAGAGACGCGATCTCCCGCTCTGACTGTAGCTACGGAGACAAACAGTTGGTCTGTTTTTCTTAGCGGCCTGGTCTTGTCTACATAGTAGAGGACCGTTCTTCGCACATCTTGAATGTGTAGTTTCACCTCAGCAAAGCTTTTGGGTTCTTGGAAGAAGGCCGGAAGCTCAATGGACTGGTTAACGTGGAATTTAGAAATGAACTTAGGTGAGAACCTAGGATGTGTTCGTAGAACCAGTTTATCCTTATGAACAGTAAAGAAAGGATCCTGCACTGACAGAGCCTGAATTTCACTGACCCTTCTAATGGAAGTAATGGCTACTAAGAATGCAGATTTATAGGTCAGGTGTTTGAGACTGGCTTTATGCATGGGTTCAAAAAGTGGGCCGATGAGCTTAGCAAGCACCACAGTAAGGTCCCATCCTGGTGGTGGGTTTGAAATTGGAGGATGGAGTCTCTTTACCCCTTCCATGAAGGCTTTAACCACTGGTACTTTCCACCACAAAACCTTGTTGTGGGAGGTGGTGTAGGCTGACAGCACTGCCAGGTGTACCTTGAGTGAGTTAAATACCAACCCTGCATCCAGCAGGTGGAGCATGTATGTGACAATATTGGAAGGAGTGCAATCAACCGGGTTGATTTGCTTATTCTGGAACCAGATAACAAACCTTTTCCATTTATCAAAGTAACAGTGCCTCGTGTTAGGTTTCCTAGATTTTTTTAGGATGTCCATACATCTCTGTGGTAAGTTGAGATGTCCAAACTCTATGACTTCAGGAGCCATGCTGCCAAGTTCATTGAGCTGGGTTGAGGATGCACTGTTTGACCTTGGTGCTGGAACAGAAGGTTGTACCAGCACGGGAGTCTGATGGGTTTGCACACCGCTAGTCTGCGTAAGTGTGGGAACCGTGGTTGCCTTGCCCACATGGGAGCAACTAGGATGAGCGTCATCGATTTCCTGTGCATTTTGTTGACCACCTTTCCTCATGAGAGGGGTTGGTGGAACAGCGTAGGCAAACATCCCTGGCCAGTTCATCCACAGGGCGCTCCCCTTGGAGTCTGGTTGAGGGAACCTTGAATGCGAATCCTGGGCATTGCCTGTTTTCGCTTGTGGCGAATAGGTCTGTAGTGGGAAACCCCACTGAGAGAAGATGTCTTCTACGACTTCTCTGTGTAGACACCATTCGTGTTCTTCTGGGAGGGGATCTCTGCTTAAAGCGTCGCTAGTGACTTGAGATCCCCTGGAACATGTTGAGATGACAGGTAAATGTTCCGTCTGAGTGCCCATATCCACATTTTCTGGGCAAGCTTGGACAGATTTGGCGAACAAGTCCCTCCCTGTTTGTTTAGGTAAAACATTGCTGTTGTGCTGTCTGTCAGGATCTGCACTGGCAGGTTCAACAGGTGGGGCTCGAACGCTTGAAGCGCTCTGAATACTGCCAGAAGCTCTAGCAGATTGATATGATTCTTGGCCACTGTGTGAGACCAGAGACCCTGAGCTGTGTGGTGAAGGAGGTGTGCTCCCCACCCTGACAGGGATGCATCTGTTGTGACTACAGCCTGTACCTCTGGATCGTAAAAAAGGGTTTCCCCTTTGACAGGTTCTCTCTTGTCCACCAGTGAAGACTTTGTACAAGTGTTGGCGAACTGTGTGGTGAAGGAGGTGTGCTCCCCACCCTGACGGGGATGCATCTGTTGTGACTACAGCCTGTACCTCTGGATCGTAAAAAAGGGTTTCCCCTTTGACAGGTTCTCTCTTGTCCACCAGTGAAGACTTTGTACAAGTGTTGGCGAAACGACCACTAGATCGTCCCACTGACCACTTGCCTGAGACCACTGTTTCGCCAACCACTTGGCACAAGGAAGTAAGTTGAATAAATACCCTTGTTTACCTGGTTGCCCGGGACGAGTTCGATCGCATCCTTTGCTAGACGATTGGCGATCTCCTTGAGGACGATCTTTTGGTGGTCCAGGGAATGTATCTTTTGACGTGGAGGGTGGTTTCGGGGACGCTCAAGCAGTTCTATGGAGTATCCTGCGGACACTGTGGACAGCACCCATCTGTCTGATGTGATCCCTTCCCAAGCTTGGTTGAAGTTGGAAATGCGCCCCCCTACTTGGGATGCGTTAGAAGAGACCCTGCGTGGAGCATCATTGTTTTGCGGGAGGCGTGCCGCCTCTGCTGGGGCTGCCTCTACCTCTACCACGGCTTCTTTTGTTTCCTCTGCCGTAACTCTGGGTAGCCTGTTGGTTGTTACCCCATGATGTACCCTGTCCCTGTGTATAATTGGAGCCCCTTTGGGAATTCTGGCCATGTGGGCGACGAAAATTACCATTCCCTCTTTGATTAGGGGGCTTGTTTGTCAACTGTCCCAGGGATTTCAGAGTATCATACTCGTCTTTGGCAGTTTTTAATGCGTCCTCTACCGCTTTGCCAAACAGGAGATTAGGTTTCACTGGCATGTCAATCAGGGATGCTTGTGTCTCGGGTTTAAACCCTGACTGTCTTAACCAAGCATGCCTCTTAATGACAGTGCTCTCTGCTATTAGCCTGTCCGCGTTATCTGCGGCATCAAAGGTTGCCCTAAGTATGCAACTGGACACACTACTCTCCCCTCCGATGCGACCTGGGCCAACTGACCCTTTAGTGGTTCCGGTGTGGAGTCAATGAGGGCAGCTACTTGCCCCCACTGGTGTCAATTGTAACTTGCCAGCAGAGTGGTGGTGTTGGCAATCCTTGTCTGGTAAGCGGAAGTGGAAGCTACCTTCCTTCCCAACCCGTAAATTCTCTTGCTCTCCTTGTCTGGGGGGGCCTTAGATGATGATAGAGGTGTTCCCTGCCCTCTTTCGGGTGTTAGTAACTACCAAGGAGTCTGGCTTCAGTTGACCCCTTATGTAAAGCGGGTCTGACTGGGCGAACCTGAACAATTTTTCGATTGTGGGGTTTACGGCCCTGGTGAGGTTAGGAGTGAGAAGGGAAGGATCAATTCTCTGTTGGATGGACTTGAGAATTGGAATGGCTTGGGCAATGGGTCTCTTCTCTCCCACTAGTTCTTCAGCAAAGTCCCTCTCTTCCTGTGCCCCCTGAGTGTCTATGCGGAAGTGCTCTGCCGCTCTAGCCAAGACCTCATTTAGGAGGGGCTGGTTGTCTACTGGAGAGTCCGTAACCTGAGGTTTTTTGCAAACAGGAGAGTCTATTCTGTAGACTTCTGCGACGTCATCTTCCTCCCCATCTTGGCCCTCATCCCCATAATAGTCCACCCCAGCTTGGTCGTCCAACATTACCAAGTCTGGATCCTCATCGTACTGTTGTGGATCCTCACCATACTGTGTGTAAGGCTGGATGTAAAAAGGGTCTGAAATCAGTCCCTGAGTTGGAGTCTCACCCCAAGGTTTCTTACTAGGGGGCTGAGGGTCCCTAGATCCTGAAGGAGTAGCACTGTCCGGGGTATAGGTGAGGAAGTGCTCTGGGTTCTTGGAGTAGAAGTCAGCTAGGGAGGACATTCTAGTCATTACCATGTCTATATCTTCACTGGTCCATTTTCTGGAGCTGGGAATGACCATTTCCTGAGAGGGTTCCCCCTCTATTCCTTGTTTGGGCCTAGGGGTCTGGACAGGGGTCTTGGATTTAAAATTATCTGAAGACTTTGAACTGTCCTTATGTGTCTGTGGTGCAGAAGAAGAGTGAGATGGTTTCTTATGCTGTTTACCCCCTTCCCCATGACTAGAAGAGTGTTTCCCTGGTGTTCTCACCTTCTCTGAGCTTTTCGACGCCTGGCGTCGAGATTCGGGGGTAGTGTCTCTTTCTTTCAAGTGCGCACGTCGGGACTCGGAAGCAGATGCTGAACGCTCTGCCGGAGCCGACTTCTGGTGTGTGGCCTGGGGCTGGAGGTCGGATTCATCTTCTGACGAGCGTACCTCCGTGACTTTGGTGAGTGAGGCACTCTTGGCAACTGTGGACGGTTGCCTCGTGTCGTGCGGCGATCTAGACCTGCAACGCCCAGAGGACACCGATTCAGTGGGCCGCTCTCTATGTGCCTCTTTCCGAGAACTCGACACGCGTGTCGAGTCTTGGTTGGACTTCGAGTGTTTAGGTGTGGTAGTGGTGTGGGTAGCACTCGTGTCGCCGGTTGTTTCCCCATAACTGCCCTGCCAGACAATTTTCCGAGGTCGGGGACTTGCGCTTGTGCGTCTTTCGACACCTCTTTGCCCTTGCCGTCCGAAAGTACGGCGTTGCTGCCATCACTGAAGGCGCCCTCCGCTTCCATGGCCTTGAGTTGCCTGGCGTGGTGGGCCCAACGTTTGGTCGAGCAGTCCTTTAGTGTTTTCACCTTGAACAGGCTACACGCTCTGCAGTTCGCCTCGGGGTGATCCATCGGCAAGCAGAGGTTACAGGTGGAGTGTTTGTCAACCCAAGGGTACTTGCGGTTGCACTCGGGGCAACATTTAAATGGGGTACCCTCCATATGCACCCTGTGGCAGCGAGCTAGTGTGTGTTGGAATAATAAGAGTGTAGAGTATGTTTCCACCCCCCACTCTCCCTACTTGCAGGGCCGCGGCCAAAGGCCTTCCGAGGCCCAAGGTCCGTTGTGCAGCTCTCGACGGTTGTTTGTTCTTCGGACCAGCGTCGATCTTCGAACTTCGATGTCTCGACGTGGGAGTCAAAGAACGGGGAAATGAATATGTTATTTTAGCAAAATATGGCTGAAAGCCAGTGGAACTCTGCGCAATGCTTCCTACAAGTATGGCGGAAAAAACAATCTGAGGGTCCCACACGCGTGAGGGATCATGGGTAGAGTGGACATCACACTAGGGATAGTATTACTGGCATACCCTATGTGGACGCCCATTTTTGACTTCGAAAAACAAACTGTAATACTCTGCAGCTTCCACTAGATGTCGGCCTATGCACAGCATGTGATCTAAGCAGATTCCACAAGCCTCAGAAATTATATAACACACATCGGCACAAACAAGCGGTTTTGATTTATATATCATTAAGAGATCGCATATTGTTTTGCACTTTCACCCAGACCCAGGATGGACATATTTTTCTAAGTTATGTCTACAGGGCTTTATCACTCTTTCATCCTTGTGTTCATTTATTCTTACTGTTTAGCAGCAGGACACTCTCCATTTTTCAACGTTGCTTCGGATGCATAGCTGTTCGGCTCATCATATATAGATAACACTCATCGGCCCAAACTAGCGGCAATATATGATTCATACACTAGTAACACCAACTTTAATCTTTTTACTTGATAATATCACTTTTTATGGATAAAAATACAGTTGTCTGAACACAGGCAAGTTGTCATACAACTGGCGCTTGGAGCACGCGCAAAACAGTTGCCATGAAACCAGGACCTGTCACGTGACATCAATCACATGACCAGGAAATACCTTCTCTCGTTATAGTAATAGGCCAGCAGTGGACAACGCCCCCTGCTCTCGCGGCAGAATGGCATAACTCTTCTGCAATCGAAGCAGAGATACGTGTGTTGCTCACAATGATGCAATATATTTGGTAAGTTAAGTCTGTAATATATGAAACGCTTGGTTTTCGTTTTTAAAAATAGTTGACTAAATCAACACGGATGACGACATTCATAGATTTTGGCTGACCTCGTACTTTCGTTTTGATTCAGTGAGAAAGACACGCTTTTCTCACTGTTTAGCCATACTTTTATGCATCATTGCAGATGTCTCTGTACCTGCATAACTACAGACGTCAAGACTATCTTGCTATTTGAAAACTTTATTTTTCAACATCTACAATGCTAAACTAGTGCCACGAATCGGAAGGTAAGCCACAACTTTTTGCTGCATTGAAACCATATATAACATGACGTCTCAACTCTAGTTTTGAAAACCCTCATAAACAAGTTCATATACAACAGTAACGAACTTCCCTACTCGTTCCTCAAATTTCAGATGCGCAGGATTTGTACCGATCCAAGAGCTAATACTTACTCATGTCCAATGAGTTACTAAAATGGCACATCTTAATTTAAACTTCTAATCTGACCCTCTCAGGTATATTCTCCTGACTTTCCTTTATCACTTAGACTAACATGCACTGAGTTTTGGGTGAAAGTATGTTTTTTTGCCTTCGGAATCATTTCCCTTGTTGGTCATAAAACCATTCCCTTGTTGGTCACGAAGCAGTTTAACATGCACAGAACTCATAATCCCGTCGGATTGTCGGAAAATGCAGTGCATGACTATAGGTGTCTCAATGCACAACTGTGAGTGCTTAAATCACCAAATGGTGTCAGACAAATATATCACAGCATGAGCTTTGGAGTTTTTGTGAACATCTTTTGTCCCGAGATAACATGCACTAAACAAAAGTTTTTCTTTCTCCTCCCCTCTTTTTGTTTCCCATCCACTCTTTGTAGAGATATCGCGAGAGCCGCAACTCTCGCGAGATCTCGGCCGCGGCCACTAGGGCCGCCCCCGCGCGCTCGGCGCGCATTACGGGAGCAGCAGAGGACGCGGGAAGACGTCCTCTCCCAGCTCCTCCGAGAATTAGGCCCCAGGCCTAAATGAAGACATTACAGCCTCCCAGCTGCAACCCCTTACTTTAGAAGCAAGCTGCCCAAGGGGATTTACCACCCACTCATCAATATATGTTGAATGATGTCGTATGCTGAATAAAGGACATCACTGTTATCAAGACGCCTCCTGTCATCCTTATAACTATTATACTACATAAATTGGCGACAAGGATCACCACTACAACCCACGTGAACCATGCAAGGCGCGACACCACCTCCGCCCTTCCTACAAACTCCAGGTAAACCTGCCATCCCGTGGCCTCAAAGGCAACCGTTATTTACGACATACGTAGAGGCAGTGGGCGGTGCAGGATTCTCGGCGGCGCGGCACGGCGCAGGGCAATGTTACTTGACGCCCTAGGGGTAGAAGGACAGAGGGTGTTTGAAAGTCTCACCCCGGGCCAGGTGGTTGGTGACAACGATGGCGTATTCAAGGAAGCGGTAAGAAGAATCGTAAAAAGGTTTGCCAGTAAAGAGAACACGGTTCTGCACAGAATACATTTCTATAGCCGCAGACAGGAAGCCTCAGAACCCGTTGACGACTACGTCACAAAGCTACGCGAATTGGCAGCGCTGTGCAACTTTGGCAACAATGCCGAGAGCCTCATCTGCGACATGTTGGTAGTTCACACCAACAGCAGGAAAGTGCAAGATAAATTCATTATGGAGAAGGAACTGCTGCTAGAGAAAGCAATGGAGATTGCCAGAGCAGTCGAAGAAACAGCTGGGAGATGAAAAGAACTCACGGGAAGCCATAGCTCCACTGAAATACAAGCAGTGGCGTTTCGCCCGAAGAAAGAGAGACAAGTATCGAACACGAAAGAAGAAAAAGGGAGCACGAGAGAACCACTGAAATGCCACAGGTGTACAAGCACGAAACATTTGGCGTTTGACAGGGAGTACCCAGCCAGAGATAAGGAGTGCTCTATCTGCAAACGCATTGGCCATTTCTCGATTATGTGTCGGTGGAGAAACAAGAAAGTCACAAACGTCAACATGAGTCGCAACACGGAAAGAGAGTCGTCCTCGGAAGATGAAGGGAGATCCACCGTCATCATGGTGAACAGCACACGGGCCAGGAGAGAAAAACCCCATTGCATAATCAAAATCGACGGGATGGAAACAAAAGTCATGGCGGACTCAGGTTCTGACCTCACCATAATCCCCCTACGCACATACAAAGAAATGTTGGGGATGGAAAAGGTTCGAGTGCTCACCACACGGCACAAACCCACGGTTTTTGGAGGTGCGTTAGTTGACCTACTGGGCTATATCAATGGGAAGGTGGAGTTTAAAGGAAGGGAAACCACCACCAGAGTATATTTCAGCCAAGAGGGTCCAGCAGTATTAGGATGGGACAACCAAGATAAACTGAAAATCAAACTGGATCCCAGCACGGAAGATCAAGTGCTCTCTAACTGCGGGAGAAGCATACCAATAGTCAAAAGTGATTATCCCAAACTCTTCTCGGAGGAGCCGGGGCACATCAAAGGCTTTGTCCACAAAATAATGCTTAAAAGGAATGTGGTCCCAGTCAAACATCGCATGAGGCCAGTACCAGCAACCGCGAGAGACACACTCAGGAGTCAATTGGACAAAATGAGGATGGATGGCGTCATTGAAGAAGTTGAAGCTTCAGAGTGGCTGAGCCCAGTCGTGCTCACAAAGAAACCCAACTCACAAGAGCTAAGGGTTTGCATTGACCTTCGCAGTGTAAACTTGGAAGTCATTACGGACAGTTACCCGCTACCGAGCATAAATGAACTGATTCTTATGATGAAAGAAGCCAAAATATTCTCAAAACTGGATATGAGAAACGCGTACCACCAAATACAATTGCACAAGGAATCCAAACCCCTCACAGCATTCATCACTCCGTTTGGCACCTATCAGTTCACCAAGATGCCATTCGGCTTATCTTCGGCTGCATCGGCTTTTCAACGAATGATGGATGTCCTACTACGGAAGGTCAAAAATGTGGCATATTTTCAGGATGACATCCTTGTCTATGCAAGGGACGAACAGACACACGATGCCACATTGAGAACTGTCCTAACCAAGCTGCAAGAAGCAGGGGTGAGGTTACGCTACGAGAAATGCGTATTCAAGGCGAAAGAAGTTGAGTACTTAGGGTACAAAATATCCGAGCAAGGGATAAGTCCCAAACAAAATTTAATGCAGGCCATAATTAAGGCACCGGAACCCACCAGCAAAGAAGAAGTAAGGTCATTCCTCGGACTGGCGGAGTACCACGCAAAGTTTATCCCTAAGTTCTCGGAAACCTCAGCACCCAACTGCGAACTCCTCAAAAAGGGGTCGGAGTACTCGTGGCAAGAACCCCAAAAGAAAGCGGTAGAAAGCATAAAACGCCACATAATGGAAGCGCTGTGTCTTCAACCATTTAACCCCGAGTGGGGTACTGTCATCACCACAGACGCCAGTGCGTACGGATTAGGAGCTGTCCTAACGCAGAAGAAAGGTGACACGGAACATGTGGTAGCCTTTGCCTCGAAAGCCTTATCCTCGGCCGAACAGAATTACTCCACCATAGAAAAGGAAATGTTAGCGTGTGCATGGGCGGTAGAACATTTCAGAACATACGTGTGGGGCACAAAATTTAGGTTGGTAACCGACCATAAACCCCTCATCCACATGCTCAGCCCAGGAGGCACCAAAGCGTCAACACCCAGGTTGGCACGCATAGCAGCCAAACTGCAGGAGTACACATTTGAAGTACAGCACATCTCAGGATGGAAGAATTCGCAGGCAGACTGCATGTCAAGATTACCTGAGGGTAAAGACAAGGCCACCACGTTTTTGCAAGAGGAATGCATCGTGGCATCCATCACAGATCTCAAAGCACCGGACTACTTGGAACTCAGTGAGAAGCATTGGTTGGAAGAAGACAGAAAGGACCCAACCATGGCGAGAATACGAGAGTGGATCAGGGAAGGGTGGCCGAATGAAAAAGCGATGCCAGAAGGCATGAGGCCTTATTGGAAGGTGGCAGATGAGATATCAGAAACAGATTTTTGAAAACGGACCAGATAATCCCATCCGTAGGTATGAGAAGGACTATTCTCTGCAGAGCCCACGCGGGCCACCTAGGGAACACTATGACCCGTTGCAGAGTGAGAGAGGCCTACTGGTGGGCGTCCATGGATCAAGAGATTCGCACCATGATAGAGAGATGTCATGAATGCCTCAACAGCGACAAGCGCTTAAAGGTCAGACAGGCGCCTCTGATTCCCACAGAAGTACCAGAAGCGGTGTGGTCAAAAGTAGGTATAGACTTTATAGGACCCTTGGAGGCGATGGCGCCCGAACATCGCTATGGCATAGTACTAGTGGACTACTTATCAAAGTGGGTTGAGGCTGAGTTTGTCCCAAACATCACCGCAGCGACAGTAATTGAAGTCCTCACTGAAATTTTTCAAAGGGAAGGACTCCCCAACGAAGTGGTAACGGACAATGGGGTACAACTAGTTTCAAGGGACATGGAACAATTCCTGAGGAAGCATCACATACACCAGAAGAAAGCAGAGTTGTATCATCCCCAAGCCAATGGACTGGTAGAGAGAGCCAACAGGTTTATAAAAGGTGCTATCCAGTTAGCAACCGCTTCCGGAATGGACCCGCTCAAGACAATCAAAGAGGCCATAGCGGCCCACAGACTTACTCCCAACGGGATCACTCAAATATCCCCGTTTCGAATGTTAAGAGGGAGAAGAGCAGCTTCGACGCTTATACCACCATGGCTGACCAAAGTAAGAGAAGATGAAGAAGTAGACATGTCAGAGGTGGTGTGGAGAATTGAAAACAGCAAAACACGCATGAAAACGTGGAGTGACAGAAGAAGAAGAACCAAACAAGCGTCAGACGTTAAAGAGGGAGATTGGATCAAAATATGACTACCGACAAAGGATCAAATCACGGGCTCTCGATACAGCAGACCAATAAAAGTGATCCACATAGGAACCAACCACGTCCGCACCGAAGACGGGCGCACTTGGAACCTGGAAAGAGTGGCCCTGTTCCAGAAGAGACAAGAGAGAGCAAGGACCCCGGAGAGATCAGAAGCGGAAGGAGGTATGGACTGCGAGAGAGAAGAAGAACGTGAGCCGGAGAATGATGACGGAGAAAGGGAGGAAACAGAGATGGAACCGGATGCACCTACAGCAGAACGAGAACTGGAACACCAGGATGCCCAAAGCGAGAAAGGTGACCGGCCAAGAAGAGAACACAGAAGACCGGTGAGATACAATGACTATGTATTGCAATGAACTGCCTTTGCATTATCAGGGGGAGGTGTGTAGAGATATCGCGAGAGCCGCAACTCTCGCGAGATCTCTGCCACGGCCACTAGGGCCGCCCCCGCGCGCTCAGCGCGCATTACGGGAGCAGCAGAGGACGCGGGAAGACGTCCTCTCCCAGCTCCTCCGAGAATTAGGCCCCAGGCCTAAATGAAGACATTACAGCCTCCCAGCTGCAACCCCTTACTTTAGAAGCAAGCTGCCCAAGGGGATTTACCACCCACTCATCAATATATGTTGAATGATGTCGTATGCTGAATAAAGGACATCACTGTTATCAAGACGCCTCCTGTCATCCTTATAACTATTATACTACACTCTTCCTCCGGTATATTTATGAATTGTTCAAGCTGTTTATTTCACGTTACTGAACGATTGAACACATGATTATGCCTATTTTTGTATACAGTGTTATAGGAACTCTTTTGTGCCCTGATGACGACCCTAGAGGGTGGAAACACGTGTCGGCAAGACAAACTTTCATATTAGGATACATTGGCAACTTAGTATGCTACAGCCTAATTGCTATGTGATGTTATATTGGTAACTGAGTATGTCATACCTTATTGGGCAATTTGCTATGTTATGTTAAACTGTGTTGGAAAATCTGTCACGCCATTAAAAACGGTACCTTTTTGTCACATCCAATATCTGGCAATCAGCCAGGTTATGCCAAACTGAGAGTACACACATTTGTGTTTATTTTCAAACCTAACAAAGAATAATCACCCCACAGAGTGAGGTCTTTTCCCTAATAAACACAGCAACTGGGCTGTTTGACAGATTTGGTGCATTATCATTATGTGTTTTCTGTGGGTGAGCGCGGCAAGTGAGGATACTCTGACATATATCGATTTTGTACATAGGTGATGGTGAGAAGTCACCTACCCATCCTCACCCCTGCAGCACACTTTATTTGACTTTTTGCCATTCATTCAATTTGCAGAGAGGTTTGCGCACACCCAACAAAAGGCTTTCTCACACATCAGCCCTCCAACTCAAGAGCAGCCTGGAAGTACATGACCATATTTGGAGGACAAAGGAAGACCATTTGATTCAAAAGACTATTTCATTAATACACTTTAAGACTTTTATCTGTGCAACAGGAATTTGCAGGAATATAAAAAGTTAACTGTTTAAATGTAATGTTGGGGCTTTAATTTAAGACGCATGAAAGAAGGTAGTTATAAACTAACTCCAGGGGAGCACCGGAGACCCAAAGTGAAAGCCAAGGCAGGCAGAAACACAACACAGTTGTGTTTACATGCTGCGGTGTTTCTGCCTACAGCTGATTTCCCATTTGGGGCTCTTGGCTCCCCACGGGGAGCCCGAGAGCCCCAAATGGGAAAGCATATTTAGGCAGAAACACAACCGCGTTGTGTTTCTGCCTGCCTTGGCTTTCACTTTGGGTCTCCGGTGCTCCCCTGGGGGAGCACCGGAGAGCCAAAGTGATTGCCACAGCAGGCAGAAACACAACTCGGTTGTGTTTGAAAACGCTGCAGTTTTTTTTTCCGAGTTTCTCAGGCTCCTCTGAGCTGGAGGAGCCTGAGAAACTTGGAAAGAAAAACCACAGCGTTTTCAAATACAATGTTTTCAAAGCTGCAGTTTTATTTCTAAGTTTTCCGGGCTCCTCCAGCCCAGAAAACATAGAAAAAAAACTGCAGCTAGTGCTTATTTTTTTAAAAAAAATAAATAGCACTTACCGAGATTCAGCTGCAGGTTTCCTGCTCTGGTCTCCGGTCCCCGTCCTCCGCGTACAGCACCAATGAAGGAAAAGCCACCGAGCGGTAGCTTTTGTTTACTACAGCCGGCTGGCTTTTCCTTCATTAGTGCCGCAAAAGCAAAAGCCAGCACAGGCTGGCATCCATCTCACAAAATGGATGCGCCCATGTGCTTGCTTTTGCGAATTTTGAGCTTGAATAGCTCAAAATTTTACATAGGAAGTTTTTTAAAAAAAAGTGCTAGTATTTTTTTTAATGTTGCCTATCTATTTTTAAAATAAACATTTTTACTGGACTATCCCTTTAAGGAAATTAGGAATTTCATAACCCCTGTACCACAAAAATGCTAAATATTCTGTCTGGGAACATTTGGAACTCTATGAGCAAATGATAGACACTTTTCACCTTAAAGACAACCAGAACTACATAGAGTATGCTAAGTGGAAGTTCTATCCAGAGTACTCCAGCTTCTTTGCTGGACTGGAGGACCAGAACCATTCAAGATGGTCCACCTACAGGGCGGCCATCTTGAAACACTTTTCCGCCACAGAAACACCCAAAAGGCTTGCAAAGCGGCCTACAATTTGCAGTGCGGGGAAGATCAGGCCCCACGAGAATTTGTACAGGAGCTAAAGTGCACCTTTGCACAAACCACTAGGAAGGTGCGCACAGATAGCAGGGAGTTTATAACTACCTTCTTTCATGCGCTCCCACAATATATCATGACGCAGCTGCTGAGGGATTTCCATGATAAAAGATCCCTGGACTGGGTAAGTCCAAAAACCTTCAGAAAATAAAAACCAGACCAAAAACCCCAAACCAGCCAACACCCCAGCTGCTGCTAAGGTGGCGGAGGTGAAGGTTGCCCCCATTTTAGACCTAGAAATGGGGGGGGGGGGAAAACGTACCTACACAAAACCAGAAAAATCAGCGGCCAAGAATGCCTTCTGGCCAATCATAAACAGGGGGCAGTCAGAGAGGCAATCCCACCAATGGTACCCCTAACTCTCCCGATTATGTAAGTCCCAGATGCAAGTGCAACCGGCCTATCTTGGGGTATGTATGGACTCCTCCAGCCAAAGGGGGGAGGGGGTCCCACCACGTAAGTAGTCCCCCATGAAACTTCCCTCCTAACTTCCCTCGGGAGGGCAGTAATCCCGCAAATCCAGGGTTACATTTCTTTCCCCAGTATCCTCAAAACCCCAACCTGCAGGGCAACGTTGCTTTCTTTCCCCGGTTTCAGGAGCCCAGACAACCCAATATGGGAGAGGGGAGGCCAAGGGTAGAGGGTTACCAAAATCCCCAGTACACAGGTACCCTGGGAGAAGAGATAGTTACCCTTCCCGTGAACCCCCTAGATACGAACAAAGACCCACGTACCAGCCGGAATTGGTGTCCCAACTGGAGCACAAGGTCCAGAGCCTCACACAGGATCTGGGTCGAATGTTGAGGGCTCAACAGAACCCTCAAGATGAACATGGAGGCTCAGAACCCCTCAAATACAGGCTCTGGCAACCCAGAACAATGACGGGGAGAGAACCCTGATAATTCACCGGTTGCCGAGGAGGAGGCATGTGGGGAAGAGGGGTGTAAAGGCTTGGCAGAAGCTTCCTTCCTCACCCATGAAAAGCCCCGGTACACCTCGGAACCGGAACTAAAATCTCCTGTCCCTGAAAATCTGCAACCCAGGGAACAGAGGAGGGCAGGAGAAATAAAGACCTCAAAAAGGCCCATTTTGTGAACGAAGTTAGTGTCCTCCAATTTGAAGGGGAAGAATCCTTAGAGGATTCTGGGAAAACAATCTTCTCCTTCAGGGACGGAGGAATTCCTCACAAAGAAAAATGGGTCCCGAGAGATCCGAATGAAGACTGGGTGGGTGTGGGGACTGGTTCAGAGTCACCCATCCCTGAACCCCAGAATTGCCATTCTGAGAGTAAAATAGTAAAGGAGGGATCCTCCCCACAAACTGGTCCTAGTGACTGACTCCAGGTAAAAGGGGGAAGCACAGAATTAGGGAAACAGGGGATTCCAAAGTCCCCATCTATTTCAGAATGTCAAATTTGTATTACAGATCCCTGGACACTTACACAGAAAATAGTTCAATACTCCACTGTGTCAGAGCCTAAAATAAAGAAATTGACCACCCAGCTTGCCCAAAATGCACATTACCTTTGTCTGCTTGAGGAGAAGGAGGGGAGGTTTTATGCCCCGGTCCAGGTACAAGGGCAATGTACATTTTCAGCACTGGTGAACACTGGATCCCAAGCCACTCTTCTGTCAGAAAGGTCCTTTGAGCAGCTAAATTCAGGAAGGGGGGAGAGATACCATATCCCTCTCACCCCTCTTCCTGGACAACTCCAGAACTTCGACAGGAATGAAATTCCTGTTAAGGGGACTGCGGATTTGGAAATAAAAATTGGGCAACACAAAGTGAAACACCCGGTGATAGTCGTGACTCCAGAGGGAACACTCTGTCTACTAGGGAATAACATCCTGCGCAGGTTGGTCCCCCTATTAGACTTTGTGGACAAGGTGCTCTGGACTCAGACTAACAGGCCAATAAAATTAAAACAGAGTGTCAACCATGTTAGTTTAAATGGCACATGCCACATGGTTAAACAAAAACTTGATCATATTGAGTTTCATTTCCAGAACAATCGAATACCTGACATGACAGCAATTGTTGTAGGACAACAAACTGGTGATGGGAACCCCTCTCCATTCCTGAAAAATCAACCTTCCTTCCAGTTTCAAGTGGCATTCCACACTGGAAGGAAATACTTTGACATTTTGTACTGATTCACAATCTGAAAATCCCAATTCTATAGCCAAAAGTGATGAGAAACCAGCTCGAAGTTTAGCTGATATTCAGAAAATTAGAGAATAATTGTTCATCCCTATTCCGTTAAATGAGGGGAAGGAGTCTGTTCTCGCGCGAGTGTGCGTGAACAACGGTAAGAGCTTCATCAGCGAAGCCACGTTCAGACAGCTCCCAAAAGATCCAGCCATTCCCACATTTAAATTGATCGATAAGTGGGAAATGGGCTTGGAAACTCCCAATTCCAAACATCTACTGCCTAGCAGGTGTATGCTCAAAATTTCTATAGGAAACAAAAGCATAGAACATAAATGTTGGGTTGTGCGAGATGTCCCTGCTGCATTCTATTTAGGCAGTGACATTCTGAATCGATTTGCCATTAATTTGGACCTGATAAATTACAAAGCCTGGAACCGACTAGGGGGCAATCCCATGATATGATATGATATGGCATTTATAAAGTGCCTATAAACAAGTTTTTCAAGGCACATGGACTTTGATGATTCAGAAAAAGCATTTTAGTCAGCGCAATTGCTGCCGTATGCAGTTGAATTTCAAATTGGAGGGGATGTCACCATCCCAGGACGGACCCAACAATTCCCACTTGAATAAAAAAAATTCAAAGAGGACAGAAACTGCAAACTCCTGACGCATATGTACACCTCAATGCCCATCTCCAACAGCAGGGGTTGGGTGTAAACCCAACCCCATTAGTCAATGTAGAAAGCAACACCATTCCAATAGTGGTGGATAACAGCGACCTCAGGAGTATCACTCTGGGCGTAGGCAACATTATTGGAATGGCGGTTGATGACTGACATTTTTCCATGGATCTAGGAAATGAACCGATAGGACTAATCCCCAATGACTGTTTTGACAGTGATAATGACTTCCCACCAGACAGGGTCTCCACCCGGCAAGGTGGGGGGGGATTTCCTGATGTACTCTTCGTGCCCTTACAGGGAGGAAGAGTTGACCTGTGACATCAGGCCAGATGAGGTGATATTCCAGGTCCACAATGACTGTCTCTCCTACTTGAAACCCTCCGTCCAGGTCAATACTCTAATGAGAGACCTCTCCAACCACCTGGAGGAGGCTGCTGAGGTAGCAAAACCCGAAGTCTTTCCAGGCTTCAGGCAAATGGTTGAAGAGCGGGTCAACCTAGCTGATGCCTGTGAGACTCTGGAGCAAAACCAAAAGTTGAAACAGGTGTTGTGTTCTTAGATTTTCAAGATCTCTTTGCGGTAGACTCGTACGTCTGTGGTCGCACCGAAATCCATACTACAGCAATTCCCACTGACCCTGGAATAACTCCTGTGCTTGTGAAGCAATACCACTTGCCTCTCGCATTCATGGAGTCCCTGAAAGAAATCATCAAAAACCTTGAGTCCTGTGGGATAATTCATACAGTCCACAGCACCTTTAATAATCCTGTGCTGGGGATTTTAAAACCAAATGGCCAATGGAGACTCTCCACAGAACTTAGGAAGCTAAATAAACACGTCGGCATATCCCGATGGACTCTCACATACATTGACCAAGGACTGGCCCAGATCCAGAGGTCAAAGGTATACACTGCCATTGAACTGAAAAATGGCTACTGGACCATGCCCTTCAATAGGGAGGACCAATACAAGCTGGCCTTTACCTTCAGGGGGCAGCAGTACACATGGACCCAGACTCCCTTTGGATACATAAACTCTGGCAACGAATTCAACATCTTCCTACATAAGGCCATGCCCGACTTGGGTGAAAGGGTAACCTGGCATATGTGGATGATGTCTTGATAAAAAGCTCAACTGGGGAGGAACACATAGCGGAATCGTTATGTTCTGACATAGTTGAGGGTTGCCAGAGCAAAACTGTCATTCCAAAAGGCACAGTGGTGCAGGACCCGTGTCAACCTCTTGCGACATGAGAACTCTTGAGGGTCTCTGTCCCCAGGAAAAGAAAGTGGAAGCACTCCTAAAACTGAAAGACCCCACAACTCTGCTTGAGCTAAGAAGCCTCCTTGGACTGACTAATTACAGTCGGAAGTTCATTGAGGATTACGCAGAGGTCACAAGACCCTTGATCCATCTGTTGAATGGGGGGTCAAGTGGGAGAGGGGTCCAGAACAAGCCGAGGCAGTATAACAGCTCAAAACAAGCCTCTCACAAGCGCCTTGTCTAAACACAAAGTTCTTCTTGGAGACAGGGTTCTCGAATACATGCTTGACAGCAGTATTATATCAAAAGCATGACAAGGTCAATAAAGTCATCTCCTATACAAGTAAGACTTTATCCTTTGTGGAGGAAAAATTCAACGATTATGACAAGGCACTCCTGGCAACGGTGTGGGCATTGAAAAATGACTGCCCATTCATCCAGGGGGAACACATCATAGTGGAGACTCCACACCAGCCTTTGTAATACCTCCAAAGTGACAGGTTCTGGGCCGGAAATGTGAGTCATTCCAGAATTACTTCCTGGAATGACTGTCATTGCAAGGCTTTCCTGTGGAGGTCAGATATGGCCAAAACAAAAAGAGTCCCCTCGCGCAAAGTCTGGCTGACTTGCATGATTGTGCCTGTGAAAACTGCCTCGAGGACTAAAGTCTTAAAACCCAGGACAACATGGAGGCGTGCCTGAATTCCCTGCACAAGATCTATGAAGAAGACAAGTGCGAGGGAATGCCCACAGTTTATGTGGACGGGTACTCCTACAATGTTGACAATGGGGAAAAGGAACTGGTGGCCAGCATTGGGAATGCCTGGCTGAATGATGCCCCGGAAACCTCAGCTGGGTACAAAATCAGTCCCCGCTGTAGTCAGGTGGCAAAGTTGATGGCAGTTCATCAGGCCATCCTCACTGCTGTCCAACACCAACTCAACAAACTGGTCACAATCACTGATTCAGATTATGTACGGAACAGGTTTGTGGAGCACCTGGTTCATTGGAAAACCAAAGGCATGCCATGTGCTAATAACAAACCGCCTAATCATGGCAAGCTAATCCAAAATATTGATGATCTCGTCACCTCTAGTGGGATGACCCTCTATTGGAAGAAGATCAAGGGTCATTCCAGAATAGAGGGGCCAGACAAAACTGGAAACGACCTAGCTGATTAGTTGGCCAAAACCGAAGCCATCCAGGAGGATTTCCATGAGATCACGTCCCTGTTGGGGGAAATACAGCTCACTACTATCACTAGGTCCCAGACAAATGCTCACAATGAACTCTCAACTGCCCAGTGGAGTAAGGAGACCCCAGATTCTGATTTAATCACGGCACAAAAATGGGATCCGATTATTGGAAAATGTTATCAACAAATTGAGGACCCTGAGAAATTTCCTCTGACGGATACCGATTACATTGGGAAAGAGGACCTCAGAGTATTGATGAAGTGTCCAAAAATGTTCTGAATCCAAGACGGTTTGTTGGTAAGGCGATCCATCTCTGGCTATGACCAGTTGGTGGGACCTACCTCATTCCGAAGCCTGATGCTTAGTCAAGCCCATGACATGGCCACAGCCGGTCATCGGGGGTTTCAGACTACTTTAGAAATCTTGCGGGAGGATGCATACTGGCCACACATGGGGCAGGACCTCGACCAATACTTGAAGGGGTGTCTTGTGTGCACAATTGCATCCAACTTCACTCACACACCCAGCTCTCTTCCAGAAGAGGGGGATGACACCGCCTTGGTCAGATTTACAAGTAGATTTAATTGGGCCCGTGATTCGCTCCTCTAGCGGGAACAAGTACATGTTAACCGTAACATGCTTGTTTACCAAATGGGTGGAATGTCTCCCGACCCCAAATTACAAGGCAGAAACAGCAGCTGCCCTAATGATCAACCACAACTTCTGTCGTTTTGGCCTACCCCAAAGGATTGAGTCTGACCGAGGTAGTCACTTCACCAGCGAAGTGATGACAAAGATGTGGGAGATACTTGGGGTAAAAAGGATACTTCACATTGCATACCGCCAGTCCAAAACAATTGTGAGCATTCTAAAAAAGTTTGTGGCAGATTCTGGGCCAAGTTGGGACATCCGATTACCGCTTGTCCTGATGGCCATCTACAGAACACAAGAGCAGACACTGATAAACGCCTCTACAACACATGAGTATGTTGAGAATCTAAGAATACACCTTCAACATGCTTTTGTCTATGCTCAGCAGAATCTGGAACGATCTGCAGAGGAGATGAAGACTCAATATGACTTAAAAACAACCAAAAAGGAATACCAAGTAGGAGACAGGGTCTACTTGTACAATTTCCAAAGGAACCAGACCAAGGAGCAGAAATTTCTCCCCAGCTGGCGCGGTCCTTTTGAAATTATAGATAATATTTCACCTGTCGCCTATAGAATCTGCATCCCCAAAGGAGAACTGACAGAAGAGAAAAGGGTGCATATTAATCAGCTAGAGTTGTCACCCTAGGCACACTTTGCAGAAAATGGAGGAGCCCAGAGAAAACCAAATAGAGGAGACATCTGGAGAATAAGAACAAGCAAATGAAGAACTAGAAGGGAACAGATAGGTTTATAGGTATAATTAGTTAACAGGGAGTATTTTATTCCCAAAACCTCTAGCCAAATCCATAGTTATCTGTGTCTTGTGAGTGAGCATTTGTCTTGTTGTCTGAACACGGTCATTTTTGCAATGCATGTGTGTCCCACTGCTATTAACCTTCCTTGAGGGCAGTCAGTGGGAAAATGTAGTAACTCCTTTGTATTTATTTAATAGATTCATACTGGCTGTGCCCTTCATATACAAAAGAGGACCTCCCTGGGGACCTAAAAGGAGAGAGGGAAGAAAAAGCTAGGGGTGTCACTCAACACCACAAAGGAAGACCTCAGGGAAAGCTGTGGGTGTCATTCCACGCTCCAACAAGAGACAGTGGGAGGATTGTGGTGTACCGCTCCCTGATGGAAGAAGGACTCCTACCTGATGAACCCCACATTGCCCTAATGATGAATCCCAGTTTCCCCTCGACAAAAGGTTTCAGAAGAGTCAGGGGGGGGGATGGATTTGTGCGATACTTTGACCCACTCAGCAGAATCCCCATGTAAGGGATCACTATGAGCAGGAGTTAGATTAACAAAAATTTGTCTTTATTGACTTCAAAAATGGTAACAAAAGAAAATTAAGTTGGGTAAGAACCCCTGTTTAGAGTCCAAAATTCGTTACCAGCAGGCTTGGTTAGAGAATAAGGAAACAAAACGTAGTTTAGTCTTCGTATGCTCACTGGAACCTCTCTGCTGCTTCCTCACACTCTGCTGACCTCTGCAACAGAAAGGAAATGAATCCCTCAGTTTTTCCTTATCTGCTCCCTTATATAGGGGCTTGGACAATTCCACCCAATCAGGATGCTTCCCCGCCCGAAAGCTTGAAAAGCCCCCCCGGCCCCTTCCTTGGAGGATCCTGGTCGCCATAATGGAGCCCGCACTGGTGCCTCGTGGAGAACGCTGGTTTTCATTGTAAAAGTACACAGTTAAATTCTCTGATACAATAATGCTATCTTCTACAGTTTTCTGTGGCACATTCTTTTGTTTACTAACACGCTCGTATGGTTTTCTGTTCCGGTCATTATAACTGCGGTTTGACTTCGAAAGGAACTTGCTGTCCTTAATCTGAAAACAGGTTAAACAAGTTTTTCCCTTGACTGCCTGAGCCGGCGCTGACTTCAGTGAGAACGTGTTGCCTTTGATGTGTAAACTATTTACATGAGTCATGTCTTTTTCCGCGGCAGCCTGAGCCGGTGCTTTTATGAAGTCTGTACTCGTACGGCCGTGAATATCAGAGTATGTGTGTATTTCGTTTTCATGATCCAGCACTGTTTTATTCTCTGTCTCTTGTCCCCCCCAACCCTACTTTGGGTATTCCGTGCCTGGAGCTTCTGTCTGGTTGTCTCACACACCCCCTTACGTATAAAGCCGATCGGGCTGCTCTAGACTCTGCTCTAGACTCCGTGACAAATAGTCAGGGACAACCTGAAACGCAGCTGGTTTGTGTTCAGTTTTGAAACAGTAAGCCGGGCAATGTGTGCCTTTTTAGTTATGTAAAATACTCGGGATTTGGTCCTAGTTGTTTCCCATGTTGCTCCTGTGGCTGGGCCCAACAGAATGCAGCATCCATCTAAACACTTCCTCCACGTATAAGATGCCAGAATTTTTTTCTGTGCTTCCCCTCGTTAAGGGTCGGGGTATTCGGAAAGTATAACATAAAACAGTTTCTGGTTAGAATGACGCTGTCATCCTGCTATTTCTGTTGATCCCCCTGCAGACCTGATATATCAAACGTCCTGTCCACAAATCAGATCGGGACGCCACAATTACGCGGCTTTGTGTGGAAGTTGTAAAGTGCCTGTGTGCTGTTCTACCCGTGTTGTTTGGGCATCGGACCAGGCGATATTGCCTAAGTGCAGCGCCGTTTTTTGTAAAAGGTATTTGTGTCAATGTAAGCGAATGGTGGATGCATTAGTGTAACATCGCACGGACCTATCATAGAACAGATTACATAATTAAGCCACCTTAATGAAGTGGGACTTTTCAATGTTCTGCAGATTCATATGTAGACATGCAATAAGGTTGGCCAAAAATAAACAAAAAGTGTTTCATGTATTATAATGAGGGAGCCTACATGAAATTGACTAACATAATGACTAAATGCAGCATGTATCAAATATATGTCCGGGCTCTTCTATTACAGAGCCTGTTTTAAGCCTTGAACCGGTCAGGCTGAGTGGTGTTTGTGATAACACCTGGAAATAGTGATCCGTCTCTATCATTACTAAGGGGGACTCAACCATAAGCTCGAGTGCTGCCAAGATGTAAGTAAAGGCTTCGTAACCTACAGTATTTAATGTAAACTATATACCTTTTGATTAACACAATAAGTTATGAGTGCATGAAATTTATATGTCATATTAAGAATCAAATATATAAAAAATCAAAAAGTAGTAACAAGGAACCAGAGATGGTGTTTTGTGAACGGAACCATTCTTCTTCTTTTTCAGTATGTAATAAATGGCATTTGTTTGTTTTTTAGATTCGCACTTGTCTGGCAATGGGGATTTGGGAAAGATGTGCATGTTCCAAAAAATAAATTTGTCTGTCCTGAAGATGGCCTATATTTGATTGTTTGTAGGGACACTAGGGATAGTGTCCTATATATGCCGAAACATGTCGACACATGACAATAGACTAACCTAAATAAATAGTGTAATATTTGCAAAACCACTCTAATTTATAGACTGGTCATGACTAACCTGTTGAATCCCATACGAAATACACTGTGCTTGTTTTTTGCTCTTTTTTATAATTGAGAAGGATATAGGATTGTGTAATAGTGATTGTAATATGTGTGTCGTACTTCTCGCTGTGTGTTTTTCTACCTGTTTTAATTATTGGTGAGCGATTTTGATTCTTTGAATAAATTAATATAAAAGATGACATTGTATGATTGTATTTTAACCTTGATATAAGATGGTTCCATGTTCCGTCACTCTGTTCCCTTGTGCAATTGTACTAACTGAGAAGTGATTCCTTCTGCTCATTAATATACTGTAGTTTACTCGGCCTTAGGTGGCAGCACTGAGAGAGGGGTAGCCAGTTCTCACTTTTCTCTAGAACCTTTAATATGCCTCCTGTTTGAGCCACTGGCCCCCCCGAGAACAAAAATTGAGGGAGTTTACCGTCACTGAAACGCATTTAGGACAGCCCTGTGCTGGTAGGTAAAAGTGTATGTAAACTATTTACTGTTTCTTTAGCCAGTACATAGCTGCCACAAATATGGAAAACGTGAAAACTCTTTAGTTTTCGGAAGAATATTACCAAAGATTAATGGGCCTTCCATCGGCCGTCACAGCAGACATTACAGGTCCTTCTGTTCCAGCACAAACTAATGATCTTGATCTTCTTTTTCAAAAAAAGAAGAAACTAATTAGGACAGAATCACATGGACAAATGATGCTCGCCTATTTAAAAGCAGGTATTATACCGGAAGGCCTGCAGATTAAAAATGTTCCATGTGTTTTTACAGATAACCCCAAATTTAAAGGGAGTTTCACTGCCGTAGGAAACAAATGTTCTAGAGATTTTTTAATCCTAATAATCGACACTGCTGCGGAGGAATCGAGTAAACAAAAGCTAGAGATTGAAACCCTAGAAAGTAGAATCAAAGTAGATCAATTGATTAAGGATAGTAAAGAGAAACTTGAAAAAATGGAAGAAGTTGTAGAATTCAAAAAATTTACACTAGATAAAAAGATATGGAAGTACAAAAAAGATGTGGAAACCTATAAAGAGGCTAATACCTATCCCTATGTCATTGAGTCCTACTACGAAGATTAGAATAAACTAGGTAGAACTAGAGGAAGAAACAAACCGTCCGAGGAATAAATTCGTAACTTTCTCCAACACCTCTAATACTACCAGTAGTGACCCTGACAGTACAAATTCAGGAGGGAACACCCACCCCAATAACCAACCTCATTTTCAGAGGGGCCGAGGGAGGAGACCACGCAACTGGCCACAAGGGCCCCCCAGGATGCAAACTCGCAACTGGCGGGGCCCCGCGATGACATGGTAATTCCAGTCTTTAATTTATCCAACCACCTTTTGACTGAGGCAGAATCTCAAGTACTTAAAAAAGGCCTGAGTTTCGTCCCTACTACCAAGGCAAAAGATTTTGAAACGCAACTAGAATTGCAAAAATTCTTCCGTCTAATTAGACTACGATATTTCTTCAAAGATTCTCCGACAGCGAGTAAAAAGCAAAGTGTAACAGGTTTAAAACCTCCATCTTCTTTTGTACCCGGCAATGGCATGTTTCCCCAGCCATTGTGGCTTTTGAAAATAAAATCATTCAAGAGAGTAAAAAACTAATTTCCTCTAAAAATCGACACAAAGACGACATGAGCCGAGAAGAAAGACAAGCTCTTCTATCACTACAAAGAAATCAGACTTTCCACATAAAACCAGCCGACAAGGGCAGAGGAATTGTTTTATGGGATAAACTACTCTACGACAGTGAGATCAAAGTACATCTTGATAATCCTGTGTTCTATCGCAAACTTGATCGCGACCCCACCCCGCGCCTAAAGGACGAAATCAAAAGTCTGATGGACCATGCTATAACTGAAGGTTGGATAGAAATGGATGAATATGCTTTTCTGGTGAAGGATAACCCAACTATTCCAGCCTTTTATCTTCCGCCAAAAGTGCATAAGAATGCAGTGACTCCACCAGGCAGACCGATCGTGTCCGCAATAAATTCGGTGCTTGAGCCTTTGTCTATGTACTCAGACTGGTTTCTCAGACCCTTTGTTAAAACAATGAGGCGTTTTGTTAAAGATACAACGAGTATGGTCAATATCATTAATGATTTACCATGCCAAACAAATAGTTTGTTAGTGACACTAGACGTAACGGCTCTGTACACTAGTATACCCCAAGAGGAATGCCTAAAAATTATGGAGATTGTCTTAAATAAAAGGACAGCCACACTTGATTTGGTGCCCACTCCATTCATTTTAGAATGTATCCGTCTAGCATTGACAGAAAATGTATTTTTATGCGATGGCTCTTTCTATCGCCAGATCCATGGTACAAGCATGGGGGCCACTTTTGCCCCGGATTTGGCGAACTTGTATATGGACCAGTATGAAGCCACATCTATATACCACGCCAATAATCCTTTCAAAGAGCAGATCGGACAATGGTGTAGGTATATAGATGATGTTTTTATGATTTGGAAAGCAGATGTGTTGCTCCTTGAAGATTTCCTGATATGGCTGAACGATCAGAGCCTTTTCATCAAATTCACGATGACATGGAACACATCCTCAATTCCTTTTCTGGATCTGCCGATTCAAAAGACAAAGTGGGCACCTGTCAACTATTTTATTCCGTACACCTACGGATAAGAACACTTTGCTCCAATTTCAAAGCTTCTATCCTCTAGCATTACGTGAAAACCTTCCCATTGGTCAGTTCCTCCGGATCACGAGAAACTGCTCAAACATGACAGATTTTGTAAAAGAAGGGAAAGATTTGAAAGAGAGACTGAAGAACAGAGGCTACCCGAAAAGAATAGTAAATACGGCCTATAAACGAGCAAAACACTCAAATAGGAACAGATGCCTTCATCCAGAACCTAAAATACAACAAGACAAAATGACATGTGTCACGATGTTCAGTCCCATAAGCAATCAACTCAGGCAGACCATAAAGAAGAACTGGCATATTCTTAAAACGCCAGACTTTGAACCAGTAAGTCCTAGGTTTGCGTTCAGGCGACAGAAAAATGTGAGAGACCTTGTGGTCCACTCATACCCGAGAAAAGAAATTTTGCCAACCCAGACCACATTGTGGCAGTTGCCACCAGTGGTGGGACATTTTAAATGTGGCAAATGTGTCGCCTGCACCTCTACTAACAATCTAAAAGAAATAGATTTAAACGGAAAAAAGTGGCAGTTTCGCAGCTTCACTAACTGCGGAATGTCGTGGGTTATTTATGGCATAAAATGCCCATGTAACTTAATCTATATTGGGAAAACCAAAAGATGCATTAGACAAGCAAGGCATCTCTGAACATAAGTCATGCTAGAAGAACAAAGTTCCCAATAAACCATTGGTCGCACACTACGAGGCAAAGAAACACAAACACACAGAGGTGCTGTGGTTCGTGTTACAAACCATTCCAGCAAGCACAAGAGGTGGTAACAGAGATGAGCTATTGACTCTGAGCGAACAAAAATTGATCTATTCTTTAAACACGTCCTGCACAGGTCTAAATTCGGCAGTGGAGTGGAATTCCATCATAACTCTGAGGTAATTTAATTCCCTTTCTTCCCTCCCTGCTTTTTTCGCTCGGTTGCATTGTAATATGCTGCCTTTTTATAAAAAATAAAAATACTTTCTATTTCACTTTATGAACAAACTGACTTCATCATAATTTAAGATGATAGAGTGTTGGGATGCATAATATATTTATGCACCTGCCGAGGTGTTTTCGAAATACAGTCACCGTTGCAGGCGAGCTGCACTACCCCTTTAAGAGGAGTAGTTGCAGCGCTCACGTGACTAGGCAAGGCAGGTATTTAATTTGAAACCAAACACCGATGCGATCGGACTCCTGCTGATGTCTCGCGATCGCACCGTTGTGTGAAGAGAGGATCTCGCTCAGATGAGGTAAGCTTTCGGGCTGTTTCTCTTTTTAGCCGGGCAATATGTGCCTTTTTAGTTATGTAAAATACTCGGGATTTGGTCCTAGTTGTTTCCCATGTTGCTCCTGTGGCCGGCCCCAACAGAATGCAGCATCCATCTAAACACTTCCTCCGCGTATAAGATGCCAGAATTTTTTTCTGTGCTTCCCCTCGTTAAGGGTCGGGGTATTCGGAAAGTATAACATAAAACAGTTTCTGGTTAGAATGACGCTGTGATCCTGCTATTTCTGTTGATCCCCCTGCAGACCTGATATATCAAACGGCCTGTTCACAAATCAGATCGGGACGCCACAATTACACGGCTTCGTGTGGAAGTTGTAAAGTGCCTGTGTGCTGTTACACATTCACGCTGCTCTACCCATGTTGTTTGGACATCGGACCAGGCGATATTGCGTAAGTGCAGTGCCGTTTTTTGTAAAAAGTATTTGTGTCAATGTAAGCGATTGGTGGATGCATTAGTGTAACATCGCACGGACCTATCATATAACAGATGACATAATTAAGCCACCTTAATGAAGTGGGACTTTTCAATGTTCTGCAGATTCATATGTAGACATGCAATAAGGTTGACCAAAAATAAACAAAAAGTGTTTCATGTATTATAATGAGGGAGCCTACATGACCCGATCCTTAAGCAAAACAAAAGATATGATGGCTGGAACGTTTAAAATAAATCTGAACCTCTGGTATTGCTCTTGGCAACTCTCCAGACCATCGTTCTTTGCCTGTGACAGTTTGGAAAGCCCAGGAGAGAGTGTTCCCCTCGTTTGTTCAGATAATACATGGCCATTGAGCTGCCTTTGAGGACAATATCCGTCTTCACCTGTAAGTGTATTTGGAAGGCTTTCAGTGCTTTGAACACCACAAGTAGTTCCAACAGATTGAAATGTTTGGATGCTACTGATGGAGACCACATGCCGTGAGCTGTCTGTTGAAGGAGGTGTGCTCCCCACCCTGACAGATTTGAGTCTGTGGTGAAAGTGGCTTCTACTGCAGGGGTGGTGAAAGATTTCCCCTTTAGGTGGTTTTCCTTTGACCACCAGTGCAGGGACTGAACAAGGGCTGTCGAGACAACCCCTAGATCATCCCACTGACCGGACACCATTGGCTCCATACTGAGGGATCTGGAACAACAGGTTTTGAACCCTCTTGTTGGAGAGAAAGACAAGGCAGTCTTCTGTCTGAATTAGTACCCCTACAAACTGTTTGACTTGATTGGGGATCAGACTTGGACTTTTTCTCGACTGAGAATCGCAGATTGATGAGGAAATCTACTGTCTTTTGAGTGTTCTCCAGATATGTTCTGTGTGAGTCTCCAGTTTTGAGCAAATCATTGAGATAAGGGCACACTAGAATAGTCCATGCTGCAGTCCACCTGCGCAGGTGAGTTGCAGCTACTGCTAGTATCTTTGAAAATACCATTGGCGCTGAGGCAATGCCGAAGGGGAGCACCTTGAACTGATAGTGAGTGTTCTCTATCTTGAACCGGAGATGCTTTCTGTGCGCTGGCAACATTGAAATATGAAAGTATGCATGTGGCCATGTAATTCCCTGTTGTAACAGTGGGATTACTTCCTGAAGAGTTGACCTCTTCAACTTTTGAGGTTTGACATACTTGTTTGCACGACACAGATCTAAAACAGGGCGCATGGTAGATCCTTTTTGGGTTCAAGGAAGTATATTAAATACCTGAAGATGAGGGACATCCTTGATTGCTCTTTTAAGTAGGATCTGGACCTCTCTGTCAATGTTGTGCCGGCAGTCTGCTCTTGGGAGGATGCTAGCGGGATGGTTGCAGGAATTCTATGCAGCAACCGTGGGTGACAGTTTTGAGCACCCACTGATCTGATGTGATGCCCTCTCATGCGTGGATAAAAGATGATAATCGCCCCCTTACCGGGGAGATCTGGGAGGGGATCCATACGGTATAGCCATTTGTTGGCTGGGGTTAGGAAGCTTCTGGCTGCAGAGATTCCCACCTTTACCCTTTCTGTGCTGAAATCCCTGCTGTTGTGTGTTGGGGTGACTGGAAGCTTCTGGAAATACCTTGTCTGGAAAGCCAAGGAGCCCCTCCTGTTCCATGGCCCCCTTGGGTGGAGCAGGAAAGGTATTGCTACAAAAGGACCAGCGGTTGTTAAAGGCGCCACCTTGCACAGAGGGCATGGAAGAGATCTGTGTTAGGTAAGATTTTCATATCAATGAAAAATCTTCCTGACTTGTGTCAACCCCAGAATGTTTTGCTTTGACTAGATAACTATATTACCTTGTCCCTAGGTGAAGGAGAATCTTTTTCCACTATCACCTAGTCTTTTACTCTTTTTATGGGTGGCCCTTTTATGTCTCTCCATAGTGTATGATTGAAGTTCTAGTTTCCTACAACTTTTGGGCTTAGGGTGGGTTGCCACTTTGGGCTCCCCTGTTAAATTGTCTTTGATGTACTTCGGTGAACTATTGTTCCCAAGTACACCCCAGTTTATGTGGAGTGCTGGGGAGGATACAACGCACCCCCTTTCTTACTTACCTGGTAACATTTTGTAACAATTGCGAGTTTTACATGAATGGCTGGTGGCAGTGGTTTTACCTTTATGATTTAGGGCCTCATTACAGGTTGGGCGGTCCGGAATTAACAGTGGCGATAAACCCACCGCCACTGTTAATTCCGGACCGCCCGATCCCAAGTCCTGCAGTGATCTTCCCGCCAGGTCTGACCTGGCAGGTTGAACACCTCCTGCCTGCAGGCGGACCTAGAAACACCAGCACCATCACGAGATGGTGCCAGTGTTTCCACTTCCCCATTGAGTCCTATGGGACTCAATGGGAATGGGGATTTATGCCATTCCGCCTCCGGGATTCCCAGGACACCAGGGTCATAATGCCCTGGTATTTCCGGGAGTCACAGAGGCAGAATGGTAATACGAGTCCGGCGGTAACCAAGCGGTTTTACCGCCATGGTTACCGCCGGACTCGTAATGAGGCCCTTAGTCTTTATTACTAGCAGGCTGTTATAATTCAGCCTCGGTAATGCACAGAAGGGCCACCATTTTGCTAAAATGGTGGGCTCCTTTTCTCGCCATTTCTTGTGTGCTTGCTGTTTCTGAGGTCTTCCCCTGCCATTGTAGGTGGGAACGACCTCAGTGGCAGTTTTGTCTTCGGCAGGAATACTGTGGATTCCCCACCCAGGCTCCAGAGTGTCTGGAAAGGCAGGAAGCGAGGGAGGAGTCCAAATCTCTGCAGCCCTTTGTCTTTCACCTTGCCTGAAAAACACACTCCCAGTGGGGGGCTGGCTGTCCCGATTGGACAGCCAGACTGCCCCTTGCTGTAAAATGCATGGAGAGAATGCAGAAGTTGTGCTGTACTTCCTGATAAATACTCCGAACCTGGAAGCTGCTGACAGTCGACCACTGGAACCGAAACCAAAGAGGAAGATGAAGAAACTAAGGCGGTATCGATTTCCAGCAACCGGAGACCCTGCTGTGTAACCGGAGCCTACTGTAACCCTTCCTTCCAATCGACCTGGGGATCCCGAAACAGACAGCCCCGACTCAGAGCCTGGTGAGACCCACTAGACTCAAGAAGACCTGATTTTGAGGCATCACACGTTGTGCTGCAACCTTGCGGGATGCAATACCCTAATACCTTGGGACATCAAGCCATTTTGCGGTGACCGGTCTTCCGAATTATGAATCTTGCTGAAACTTTGTGGGCATCCTGCTGGACCTCCAGAGAGGTCAGTCGATTCCAAAAAGTCCCCTCACCAGAGTGCTGAATCTTGCAAATGACGACAATCCGACCAGCGATATTCAGTCTTCTTCTAGTTCCTGAAAAAGGCGCCAAAACCAAAGAGCTGCATCCAGCCACAAATAAACTCTTGCCTGGAGCCTTCCACTTTGTTCCTCACTACAAAAGTCCTTCCAGTGTCCTGCCTTCCGGATGAAGGAATCCCGCAGGGGAAAGGGTTTGGATGTTGGCTCCTGCAGGGAGTTTGCATCCTGCAGGCACTCCTGAACTTCTCAGCGACACTCGCATGCTGGTAGCATCTCAGCAAGTACCCCTCACTGTTGCCTACCAAAGCTATTGAAGTGGGGCTAAGCAGACCTGAAAACTGCAATCTAAACGGGATCGGACAAGTTTGAGTGCAGCGTCCAGGTGAGGACTACGCATGGGGGAGGGGCCTGCAATGTCATTACCAGCAGTGAGAGTCAGGGGTATTTGGGAGACCATTGAACTGCTCAATTTGAACGATTCAACACTAATGGGTTGGAACATCTGCTGTGCTGATTGACTTATGTACAAGAGGAGTCTCACTACCGCTCTGTTCTGCCTCTGCTAGCCCATCTGCCAGCTTTACAGCAATTCAACTACTAGCTCTTAGCATTTGCATGCATGTCAGTGTCACTAGCTCCATTATCAACATCTTTAATTGCTCCATAACTCGCATCAGAACCCGCACCCAAATCAAAATAGAAGCTGTAAGGGTGTCCCTAATTACGCTTACACCAGAATCAATACACACCTCTAGGGAAATAAGGCAAAAAGGCAATCTTGTAAGGATAACAAGTTTAATCTTAAAAAATGAGGATGGTAGCAAATGACTCTGCTGCCTGAAGGGTCTTCTCCTGTCCCTCTTCCTTTCCTTCCTGCCAAAGAGGTTTCAGGCAGGGATTTATATAGGGCTAACTTGCTGTAGTGGCATCACTGGATATAGATCATGGCTTCTTCCCAATCCGTCCTTTTTCCATAATAGGGATGCTCCAAAGGCTTCTTTCTTCGATGTCAGTGGATTTGTCAGAGCATGCTGTTCTACATTTCGCTAGCTTATGCAAGAACACACTGCAGCTCATGTTTTCCTTCATTTCACCTAGCCCAAGGAAAAACAAACATTTTATGTGCACAAGCATTTTCGATTCATTCCATCCATATTTCTCTCCTTATACTAACGTCATCTGCGTCCTGTAGTTTCCTCCACACTTAATTTTATCCCATTCTGCATTTTGTCACACAGAACATTTGATTCCTATTTTTAACCTGCATGGACCCTTGACTGACAGAGGACAGCTGGTGAGACAGTGTGCTGGCAAAGGTGACTAACACTGCCTGGGCACCTGTGGTCAATTTTAGATCCCACAGTCCGCATTTCTTCTGGGAAGGAGCTCGACTCTTCTATAGCATTAAGATTTTACAATGCCTAAGATCTGACATTACAAATCTATCCAGTGAATAGTTAATTGTGCCTTATATTTAGACAATAACTACCTTCTTCAGTGCTTGCCCATGTCTGTGTATGTGATGATATCTGAATGAGGGAGCCTCCCAGTGCCCCTCCTCCATTATAGTGCCTTAAAGAGGTCTTGCCCAACTCTAAAGCGCTTGGGGGTTTGGGAGAATCCTGGTTCCTTCCCAACAAAGCTGTCATAAGGAAAATTCCAGTATCAGCTTCACAACATTTGCCGTCAAGACCTCTGGGAGAAGCACATTCCCTTATTACTGAGATGAATCCGTTTTTGGGCTCCTTTAATGCTCATCAGTTTGGATCCCTGGGGCAGGGAATAACATTCATATTAACACTGCAACCCCTACAACATCCGATGAGCACATGGGGGAGCAGGTTTGGTTTGCTGCCTTCGAGGAAATTAGTGGATTGACCAAGCAATGACCTTCTAGTGCACCATGTTTGTCCCCATCAACGCCTCCTTAACCATGGTCACTGATGGGGCCCCACCCAACATCAGTCATCTTCCACCTGCCATTGAAACAGCCGCTCTAACTGGGAGGCAGGGGGCACAGCCCCTCTCAGGATAGATTTTGCATATGACCCATTCTGTTCTATTAAGCAGATTACTCACATGTGCCTGACAATGTGCCACTGCTACTGACGGCTGGGAAACCAGTCTGACTGGGAGGGGGGCTATATGAGGCTGGTTTAACACTTCGGGTCCACAATGGATGTCTGCAGAGCTAATCAATCATGCCAGATCTGTCAGTGAATCGACAAGCCCCTCATCATTGTGGGAGCCTGCAGCACAATACATAGGTAAACTACATGCTAAGGGAGGCCCAGTGTTTATAGAGTACCACTGTACCACTGGTCTAGCAGAACATTTGATTCTAAAGAAGTTGGCCGTAGCCCTGGTGGAAGCAGCAGGGAAGAGGCCAAGCAAGTGTGAGCCACTCTTAAGCCATGAGGGTGGGAATGGGGCTCCAAATATGCCAAATGTGCCAGGGGAAGTAGGATGTTTGGGCTCCGAGACCTGCCCCTCAATTTTCAGCTCCCCCGAGGGTGGCAGGGGATTGATAAAGGAACAGAAAAAGGTGGTAACAATTCAGTCGTACTAATGGGGAAAGGGCATTCCCCCATTCCAGCTACACATAGTAGCAATTGGGACCAAAGCAACCAAGTTCTAGTGCCTGCACTACCATCACAGAACCCCAGCATGCAAGTAAAAAGGGCGAGTGGCCAAATAGCCTACCCATGACAAAGTGGGAAATAGGTTGGCCCACCTCCCTGTCTCTTCCACTGTTACAACTAGATGGTATAAGCCATCTCGGGCAGGGGGGTCACTGCATTTGCTTAGCGTCTCTAAGTTGGCACCTAATCAGTATAAATCCAGGGAGGCTCTGATCAACAAATGCTTACACTGGATCCGGACAGTAATGGGATGCATATTTGTAACCAGACAGCACATTGTAAGCTGCACAAGGATTGACCAGCAGGGGTGGCCATGGCCCTGATCCTTTCAGAATTGATCTTATTGATCCGGTTATGGTCAAGGACATATCCAGTTTGTTTGGGAAATGTAAACCCCGTCAAATAGTACAATTGAACTGTCGGTCCCTGGTTTAGAGAATCAAACATTGCAGCCTGTGCTTACAGGACCCAATACCGTCACACTTGGGATGAGGCCCCCATTTGACATCTATTGATTTAGACCTCCCATAATATAAGGCGATCCAATGCTACTGGTCTATCACTCCCATAGTCTTAGCCACCAAATCCACCCCCGTCTCCCTTAGACTAAAGCTGGGCACTGAAACTACTGTCTGTAATTCTAATTCAATCTGAAATTTGAATATAACATTTGTGTATAATTTGGTATGTTTGCTGCTGAAAGGAAATGAGCAAAAACGTTTGTCTCCTGAACCACTTGTCATCGGCACTGCGAGTCTCCTGGGACTCTTGCCGGCTCGTTCCCACTTCCTGGAGGAGGAGGGGCTTAGCGGCGGTCACGTGAGCTGTCAATTGACATTATCCGGCTTGGAAAACCTGCCCCAGACACCCTTACGGCGTTAAGTCCGACTGCAGAGTAAAGGGCACTGCATTTTATATGTGAAGAGCTGTTTTGCTGCTGTTTAGCTCTGGGTGGCTCTGGTTCTTGGAGATAAATAGGCAAATTGCTGGTTCAGTAACTGTAGAAGTATATGTTTGGACTACTGTTGCATTTAATCTGTCATTGGGGAGGAGAGATGGATTAAGCCTGCTTCTCAAGCCATAGGGCGATTTTGAAGCAGTTGCAATATATCATATACATTCTGCATGAACTTGTGAATTGTGACAAGTATTAATTGTTGTATACATTTTAAGCATATTGCTTGCCTATCCACTTACTCTATACATATTTTTTATTTTTTGTGTAGAGGAAAGCATATTTCATCCGAGGAGCTCCTTTTAACATTAATACGTTTTTAATCAACTATTAACTATACTTTTAGCAAGTGAAATCATGCCATTCACACTGAAGACAGAAATGCCAGCAATAAACTTAACACTAGTCAAAGATGGAACAAGAGTAACTCACACTCCTGTGGTTGATGCCACGGTTACTCCATCAAGGCAGCAAAAGAAACAATCTGTAATCCACATGGTCAACAAGAAAATGGCAAATAAAGCCAAAAGTCCTTTGCTTACCAGAGGATGCGATATTCGTAAATATTGCAATTTGGGGGCTGCCACTGATACTAGAGGAAGTGAAATGCTCCCAATCAAAGTTATGTCCAATAAACTTGCTAATCTCCACAATGTAAACACCTGTTTGGACTTTGAAGTCACTGCTATCAAAAATAATGCCCCAATAATTAAGTGCATAAAAGGTGTAAGCATGATTTCAGACATTACAATGGAAAATGAAAGCAAACGCTGTGAGAACGATATTCAAGATTTAGGCAACAGACTCAGTACAATTGTTGAAAAGTCCCCTGAAGTCTGTACTATAGCTGCTCAACACAGATTAAGGGAGGCCTATTACAACACACACATAACTGGTCAAGTAGATGAGGATGCTCTCAATTCTATGAACCAGTCTGGGATGTCCACAAGTGAAGAAGAAGTGGTCTTTGTGCATTCTAACACAGGTGATCTCATGCAGGTTGATGATTTGTCACCAATTAGGATGCAAAACTCAAGCAATCAGGTACCAATGGAGGTGTCTGATGGAGTATGTGATTCTCAAATTTTGACAAATAAGAATCCTCTGACTTCTCATGACACCTCACCAGGCTCTGACAAAGACCTACCTATAAGTCCCTCCTCATTTATCCTACCCACTCCAAGACAAGTAAAAAAATCTTGGGAAGGACATATTGTTATAGGATGTAGTAATACTCACTTGGAGGAAACTGTTGTACAGGGTGAAATGAGCTCAACCCTTTTGGCAATGAACTCGGCCGTACTATCTTTGGCTAAATTATATGAAGCCATGGATGCAAAAATGAATCATCAGACGATACTGTTGACTAAATTAACAGATACAATTACTGAAAGAGAGGATGTGACCAATCCTAGAACCTGTGAACCACAATTTGAGACCTTTAGGCACAGTAGTATAAAAGATTGAGAGTCACAAACTGATTACCTGGTTACCACTGGCAACCAAAGACAAGTGCAGTCCAATCACTTTGTTTTTGGTAAATGCAAAGTTGTAACAAATGGGAGCTTAGAGTTGGAGTCGAAACTACAGATTGACTCTAATAGTGAGGACTTGAAGAATACAGCGTCCGGCTCAATTGTTGTAACATCTGAAGACGACTCTAATAATGTAGGAAGCCAACCTGAGCTAATTGATGCCTCAACAAGAAAACTGCCAGATGTTTCTCTTAATAGTAAAAAAGCTGACCTCACTAAAAAGAAGAAAATTAATAAATTACGAGTAAAGCCAAGATAATTTTTAAAAATAACCAACAATAAGCATGATAAGGCTTTGGAGATAGTGAAACATGATGGCTGCAAAGATCGACCAGATTAGCCTATAGTGGCAAACAAGGGGAAACCCTTATACAGGTTATGTTACAACCCCTTGGATTATTTAGTGGCTGCAAGTGAGGAGGTCAAAATGGTGAACAAGGGAATATTTTAATTTGGGGGTATGTCATAAACCTGTAAATGATCTGGCGATCGTAAGTGAGGAGGCCAGAGTGAAGGAAGGTACCCAACTGAAGTCATCTCTTGTTAACTTGTCCTCGGTTGTACAACCAGAGGATAATGGGTGTGGGCGGATTGATACACAGATGCGTGAGGAAATAAACAAGACCATTGAACAGTATATCATATAAAGACAATTGGAACTTTGTAAACAGGCCACCGAGCAGACAAATTCAGTGCCATGGAAATCCAAGCCTGCCCCTATGCCTATCTCTCATAAAAATGGGAGATCTGGCAAAGGCAGGGAGAATGTCTCGAGGAGGACAGTGGCAAGAAAGTTCAAACCTTGCTTGTTTACCATCCTCAAAACCAAGAGTAATGGGTCAGAACAAGTATCCTGGCTTTATCTTAGAATGTAGAGAACATCCTTACGACCAATATGATCTTAATCGCTCATGCATTCTTAACATCTGCAAAGAAATACCCAAATTGAGGAATATAATATCCTCTGATATCGACAGAGTGGAATTCTTGAATGACAAAGATCTGTCAAAGTCAAGGTTTACTCTTCGTTCGATAGTTTTGGCCGATTTAGTATGGGAGGCCAGAAATGCATTCTTTCAAATGGGTTTTAACATCTACAGAGAAGAGTGTCAGGAAGCAGGAGATGAAAGAATGGATTCAAGGAAATGGGTTCCACACATCTATGGATAAAATAAAAGTCAAACCATTCATGAAAATGAAAGACTTGACCGTGCATAACAATCCATTACCAAAGAAAAAACCAACCTTGTATGCTGGAACACCCAGGGTTTCAAACATTTTGTCAATACTACCTGCTCAAATCTCAATGAATTTGATATTGTCGTATTACAGGAAACCTGGTTGGTTGATTCACCTATTTGGAATGGATATGATATAGTGCTAGAACCTGCAATTGTGCCATCAAGAGGAAGGAATATGGCTGGTCTACTTGTTGCCATAAGGAAATCTAAACGTCTCAAAATCACAAACTTAAACTCTGGCACGCCCTTTATTCAATTTATTAAATTGTCAAGCAAGACGCATATTTTCTTGCTAGTCAACATCTACTGGGGGAAAGCCCACTTGTCATCAGAATGTTTCTTTGACCATCTGGAATTTCTTTTTGTGCAAATTGCACTAGAAAAAAATGTTAACTTTGTGCTAATAATGGGAGACATTAATCTGCATTTGTTGTCCCAAAAAAAGGGAAAGATAACGCATGATGAAACCAGATGGAATTAATGCATGGAAAATATGCAACTGGTTATGGTTAATGGTGCAGTGAAGGGTGATACTCCCTTTGTCAGTACATGGCATAATGGACTATTTGAGGCTACAATTGACTACATTTTTGTAAACAAAGCAATGATGAACATGATCCAGTCCCTGAATATAAGACAACACCAAAAGTGATCATCACCAACCATGTTTAAAGTGGGAATTGGAGATTGAACCATCGGTAAAGCATGGGGGAACTTACAAAGGCAATATAATTGCCAATAATGCAAGGAATTGATTGAAATGGTCTGATTACTCTCTAATGCGTTTTGATAAACATCTGTCTATCAACTCAGGGAGGGACTATGTTTCCTCAATGCTTCAATATGTCTCAATTAAAAAATCTGTCCAAGGCCAAAGCTATAAACATACACACACATTTGATATAGAGGTGAAAGATAAAAAATCAGAGTTACGTCACCAAATTTGCATGTTAAAGCAATTACCCAAGGAGGAAAGGATGTTAAAAACTAAGCAACTCCGTACGAAATATAAGAATTGGCAAAAAGGAAGGAAAGCATTGTGCCTTCAGAGAGACAGTGAATTTATGTTAGGAAAGATTGCTTCCAAATCAACAGCTGAAATATGGGGAGTATTAAATGAAGCTGCATATAAGGACCAAAATTCTATTCAGGTAAATTCCATTTCAGCTGAAACGTGGTGTACATATTTCAGCCAGATATATCAATCCTCTTCAAGAGATAGTCAACCTTCCTTTGGAAGAGAAAGTAAAAACTGGAATCATCTATTCACATTTGACCGGGATGACATAGTAATGCATATAGCAAAACTTAGTAGCTCGAGGGCTGCGGGTCCTGACGGACTTAGTAACAAGATGCTTAAGGAGAATCCCAACATATGGTCAAGCATTCTTACACAAATATTTAAAGAAGTAATGAGAACTGGGGTTGTGCCTCCCTCATGGAGAAAGTCCATCCTTATACTGTTATATAAAAAAGGTAACAGATTAGAGCCGGCCTCTTACAGGCCTATAGCTATCCTCGACTGCCCGGGAATTTTTTTTGTACGCCTAGTACTTTGCGAATTAAATGTGTGGCTTGATGATAAGGGATTAAGAGATCCATGGCAAACAGGATTTGTTAAGGGTCTAGGCACAGGGATCAATTTGTTATGTGTAAATGCAATCATTGCTAAGTACGCCGAACTAAAATCTCCTTTATATGTGGCTTTTGTAGATTTCAGAACCGCTTTTGATGCGGTTTCCAGGGAACTTCTTTTTATGAAGTTAATGAAAAACAACTGCCCCTGGAACCTTCTCAAGTGGATCATTGATCTACATTCTCAAACCACACTGCAAATTAGATTATCCAACAATGGGAGTTTATCCGACCCGATATTCAGTTTTAGAGGTCTCAAGCAAGGATGTATTCTTGCATCATCTATTTTAAATTTTTTCATCCTTGACATTGGTAAAGACCTTTATGACATCACAACTGACTCCCCGAAGTTGGGCTTGTGTGAGGTTAAATGTTTGTTATATGCCAACGACCTTTTGTTGTTATCCAGAACGCCAATGGGTCTTAGAAATATGCTTTGTGCTGTGGAAAAATATGCAATACATAACAAAATGACTATTAACACTAAGAAAACTCAAGTGATCCAATTTAGCAGTTGTAAGCAAAGAACTAAACACATTGAGTGGAAATTGTATGGAGAGACTGTTGAAACTAACTGAATATGTATATTTGGGTTTAAATATCAGTAATAATTTGTTTGATTCCCCTTACTACTCCAGTCTACATCGAAAATGGAACAATCTGATATCCCAAGCAAAAATCATCAGGGGTAAATATTGCAAGTTTACCATTGCTTCTCTTCTAGTTTTTTATGCAAATTATGCAAATTGCTAGCATAACTGACAACCTACTTATCCATAACCCGGACAAGGCTAAATGTAAAATGTGGGAGATGGATTGGATAGAAAATAGAGAATCGTGTCACAAGTACAAAAGTTTTGTTCAAAATCCGTTTGCCCTTAAAGCTTATGGTAATACTGAATCGTATCTCTTAAAAACTCCTAGCACTATCCATCGCACCGGCCTTATTCGATTAGGATTTAATTTATGGCACACAAGAGTTGTAACAGCTAAATGGGCCAAAGATACAGTGGCGACCATTACATGCCGGTTCTGTAATATTGAGGATGAATCCTTAGAGCACATCTTTACAAAATGTGATGTGCTAAAGCATTTAAGAATTAAAGGAATGGTTTGGTAAAAATTTCTTATTTCCCCTACGGATCGGCCATGTGTTTTTAAGCCTAAATAGCTCGATTTTAGAAAAATTTCCTATGGACCTTACCCGAGTTTTCGTCCATTAAACGCATGCGAAAACAGGCGGGAGCTGCCATTTTGTGATAATCCTATCATTTCCTCCATCGCCCTGGCTGACCTGCTTTTGTGGCACTAAATCATATCCCCCGCCCCTGAGCCTGTCATCAGCAGACGTGTACCGCCCATTTCACAACGCCAAAGCACGTCTCGTGTCAACATTCGCTGCGCTTCAGCTAATGACGTGTCGCCATGGAAATGGCAGGACGCCTCTTTCCTCAATAAGTATAAAGAAACCGTTTCACAACACACAGCAGCAGATTTTCGATTCCATTCCTCTCTCTGTGTTACTTTGAGTATTCTGTGACTCGTTTCTGTGCTCTGGTCAGCTACCTTCGTTGCTTGTAGCCCGTGTGAACAGATACCAGTACCACCACTATAAATTATTTTAGTTTGTTTAACACACAATGGCTACAATAATGCCCTACATGTATGAGCCCGAGTATACTGAGGAGGAACTACTGGAAAGGGAAACACGTGAAAACGATGGGTCTTCGGACGGCAGTTGGGAGGACGATTCAACAGCTGAAGAGCCTGGACCTAGTCGCATGGACGGTGTTTCCACCTGGTGCACATGCAATCGGTGCGAGCTAATGCCAACAGAGGACGAGAACTGCTGCTGCTGTGAAAACTCGGGATGCGTGGCCTACATTTTGGAAGGCGAGCCACGACCGCAATGCATCACCGAGCTGCCAGACTTCAGGCCAGCCTGCCTCACACGGTCTGTGTTGAGGATAATGATGGTGGTTATGCACGAACTTCACGCAACTGGTCGTCCCCGTAATCCGAGTAACGAGTAAGTATACTCTGCTTGTCATGCCACTCCTATTTCATGGTCTTCTACTATATCCAAAATTACATATACATATCATTGTAACGCATGAAAGTCGTTCAATAGTGTGCAGTGTCTAGATAGCATTTGTCCGAGCAGAATGCCATTAGTTACAAGAATTGTCATTGACAACAAACATTTATTAAACTTATCTTGGTCATTTAAAAACAGTTTGTTTCATTCCTTTTCACAGGTGGTACAGGCTGGTGGCCTATCGTTCCTTTACATGGTGGCTTCACGGGAGGCTTGGACACCGCGTTCGAAGAGTAATAACCGCCTGTGCCGTTCGTGCCATAAGAGAAACGTTCCCGAGTGACAGCGGTCAGTACAGTGGATTTGCTCTCACTGTGCTGCAACCTGACCTGTACAATGTGTAAAGTCTTGTATTTTTGTGTCATCAAAATAAGATACAAAATAAAACACCACATATATACACCACATATATGTTAACAACGGTTGCTTCGATTTTTTAAATGAATCTAGTGTGTCTCCATTCAAGGATGGACGCCAGACATCTGTGCTCCGAATGGGTGAAGGTAAGGTCGCTGTGAAGCAGGGTGGTCACTATCTAAGCTAACATAATATATTCTCAATAATGCATGCAGGTTTGAGGACACGTTTGTGGAGATGAACGAGCTATGTGCTTAGTTCAGGCTGGTTCACATGCAGGACAGTGATCGAATAGGAAGAGTGATGCATTACATTTATTAGCTGTTGCAAATACCTCTGGAGTTTTCCAGTCAGAGTGGGAACGAGGGTGGGGGCCATGTGCTGTGCACAGTGAGGCCTGGTCACCAAGAGGGATTGGAAAGGGGGTACAAAAATGGATGCCCCGTGTCCTGCTCAGTGGTCCCATCTACGCGAATGTCAACCAAAGTTAACATCACATAAGGGCAAGGGGCGAACCCACTACTGGAGGCACTTGGTCCGAGTTTCTACTGAGAAGTAAAGGATCAGAGGGGCCCGATGGCCCCTCGCTCCCACACACTTGCCTGCATACCCACTGGCCCATCCATCCCACCCCCCTCTATCAAAGGCGGTTCGCACCCGGGGATGAGCGCTGGCATGGGGGGCTGTCATGGGCGCAAACAGCATGTACACTTCAAAAGGTATCCCACGCCCAGGGGCCATCGCTGACATGGCATCCTGACACCCCGTGTCTCCAGGCAGGCCGCCCCCCTGCAATCCACATAAGTGTGTCTCCTTTCAGCAGTCTTCCTGTGCCTTATCTGCACGCCCCAGGCCCATCCATGCCACCCCCCTCTATCAAAGGCGGTTCGCACCTGGGGATGAGTGCTGGCATGGAGGGCTGTCACGGGCGCAAACGGCCAAGGTGCCAAACAGCATGTACACTTCAAAAGGTATCCCACGCCCAGGGGCCATCGCTCACATGGCCTCCTCAGACCCCGCGTCTCCAGGCAGGCCTCTCCTGAGGCAGGCTGCCCCCCTGCAAAACACATAATACCACGACATACACACGTCATTCATTCACAAACACACCCCTGTTTCTAATACTTTATAAACCACTTGATATGTCTCATGAGAACATCTTTGTGCTTTGCAAGTCAACTCCTGAACCTTCTACCTGAGAAGCACTGAGATCTATGCTAATCTGCTCGTCGTCGTGCTATCTTTGACCGCTTCGAGCAAACTCGTCAGTGTGCTACCTGTGACCATCTACCTGTTCTTCTGCAACATACTGCTCGGCCTGCTGAATCCAACTGTTTGTTGGTCAAGGTAAGGCCATGTATCCTAGTCATATTTCGGTCATTTTTACATATCTATTTGTGATTACAGTACCCAATAGAGCTATGGTCATTGGTCTCATTGCTATTGACTTGAGTTTCAATTGTTATGCTATCAATAGATCTATTTATTTTCATCTGTGTCAATTGTCATCGAATTGCATCCTTCGGGGGTCCAGTCTATAATGTAAGCATGTTTCCTTTTCGTGCAAGACAGAACATCCAAGGAACGAGTCACATGTTCAGAGTTTAGTCACATAATTTAAAACATTTCTGTAACTTATGCAAATAGTAAGCCGCACATGATGTACTGGTATAGTTCCGGCGACCAAAACAAACCTTGCATTGAGCATGGTATGGTTCATTTACTTTTTTATGACATTTTTATTCATCAAGGTTTTATAATAATCTTGATATTTACTTTTCAGAATTTTCAACAATGCCTGCCTGTTCGATTAGCGGTTGCCCTTCGAAGACCCATGTTAAATCATGAAGGCACTACAATTCATGTATTCCCGAAAACTGTTGATCGAATAAGAGAATGGGTCAGTCATTGCGGATATCCACTGGATGAGCTGGAAAGTAGAGTCCAACAAGTCTTAGAGGACAAGAGGGGTGATCAATACCGCATCTGCAGTCAGCACTTTTCCTCGAACATGTACGCCACATCTTGGGTAACAAAGAAGAATAAACGGCGAACGACACGAAAATTGCTCGCAAACGCTATTCCAACTCTATTCGTCCACATTCCGCCACTGGTGAGTCAAGTGTCCGGATTTACCTTTAGGCCTTGCGGTAGTGTGTAGGCAGCCAAATGGATTAATTGATATTTTAGGTGTTGTGTCCCTTGTAATACTCCCTTGTAATACTTTCGATATTGATATGAGTGTATAGCTTTTTGAATAATGACATTTATCAATAAATTATTTTTCGATTTTATAACCCCAAAGGAAATCTATTTTTGGGCACAGGGAACTGTACTATATTGCGCATTTTCAATAGCATTAGTCTCAAGTATTCTGTCGGTTTACATGGCAATTTTTTAATATTTGCATTTCATCAAATAATAATTTACCTTTACAACTGCTTGACTATCCACTGAATCTGAAGCGAGAACATTCTACATCCGTGATGTGCCCGCAGTTATCAACCACTTCTAGCGTGTATTAGGTAATCATTCTTTGCTATTCCGCTACAGACTTGTTTTATGCATGTCAAGTAATAGTTTTTATGTATCGTGTGATTATTTTACCAATTGTTTGGTTAGTGCTTTCCAATTGATAGATATGCACCTTAGTTGTCGTCCCCTGGTGTTTGTTTTCAGTTATAATTAGTGTTATCCATACTAATGCAAGTACTGTCTTTCAGGGAGATGCTGAAGCGTCCACCACATTGACAACAGCCCTAGATGTTCTTCAGCAGCACGAGGTATGGATACTGACAGCTCCATTGACCGTGATCATCAGGACTGGAACACTTGCCGTTTGATTGTTCTACACCATGTTTTATTTGTGGTTAGCAATTGATATGTACCTGTGCGGTCGACCCCAAGTGTGTGTTGTGTTTTCAATATTGTAATCCTTACTAATGCAAATACTATGTCTCAGGCAGTTGTAGAAACGTCAACCCACGCACTTGATGCAGAGCCTAACATTCAAGTAATTCCAGGGGAAGCAGGACCATGCGGATACGAATCGGCGCAACAGCTTTCGGAAGTGCGCACCACATTTACAACATCCATAGATATTCTTCAGCAGCACGAAGTATGGATACTGACAGCTCCATCGAGCGTGATCATATAACGTGATTCCATTTGCTATACTTTCTTCCCTATTAACGCAAGTACTGTGTTTCAGGGAGACGATGGAGCTTCCACCATTTAGATGAAGCAGATGTAAAGAAATCGGAGAAATAAGTCAATTAAATCTGATCGTATTTAAATATTCCTTGATTCTTTTAGACAATGCAACATTTGTGGTTATCTCTTTATATGTACCTGTGCCGTCGACCCCAAGTGTGTGTTATGTTTACAATATTGAAAACCATACTAACGCAAGTACTGTGTTTCAGGGAGTTGCTGATGCCTCCTCTTCAATACAATCATTCGTGGCAGTCCAAGCAGAGCCAGAGGTTTGGATACGGACAGCTCCATCGAACTAGGTCATCAGAGCTCGAATACTTGTCGTTTGATTGTTCCACACAATGTTTAAATCGTGTTTGGCTATTGAGATGTACCTGTGTGTTCGTCCTCACGTGTGTTTTATGCTAACAATATTTTGATACACAGTAATGAAAATACTATGTTTCAGGGAGTCGATGGAGCCTCATTCCGTGATGTCTATGCGGATACAGAAAATATAGTCGTTGCAGCGCAAGAGGAAGGGGAGACATGCGGATACTAATCGGAGCAACAGCATGCAGATGTTGAAGGTCGAGTCAAAAAAATTGCAAAGAAAAGAAAAAAATAAGGTTAGTTACAAACAGTTCATAACTTTAGACATTTTTTTGTGCTGGGGACTATTTTATGTTTTTCTTCCAGTCAATTGTACTATACTTTATCTTGTGTTTAAAACTGAACATCCCTTTTCCAATCTATCCTCTAGTTACTACCCGTGGGTGTCCGAACTATACATATACAGACAGTGAAGCGAATGAGAGATGTTGCTTGCCAGACCATTTACTCTATGGAGGAACTATTAATTCAGACGCCGCGTGTTGAGACTAGAGATGCTCATGTCCAATGGCCAGAACATGAAATGAATGTGTCCAGAGAATCCAGCAAAGTTATATTGGACCATTGCTACAGTGCGACCGCACCACCACAACAACATGATACTGGATGTATTTTAGATAGCTCTGAAGTAGTCGCAGATCAATTCACACAATCTACACCCGCCAAAAAATTGCCACCAAAAAAGCTGTCGACATTGTTGTGTTCTACCATCAATGTTGAAGTAGCAGATGTTGAAAGGACAGAGAATGAACCAGCAGCAGCATTCACCGACGCAGCAGAACTTGATTGCAGCGATATTTCTTTCAAATGTGGTGATATGTCCTCAACGTCACAGGCCGAAACAACTTTGACGCCGGATGACAGTCTAATGAAAGAGGCAAATGCATAGTATTCGACAGTTGTTTGATGAATATTATAAGTATGCTGAAATGTGGGCATTCCGTTAGAGGGAAAGTATGTGGGAAGCCATTGATTCATGTCACTCGTCAAAAAAAAGGCAGTAACGTCAAAATAAATGCCGCCTGTAGATTAAATCATACGTTCTCATGGTCTGCACAACCGATGCTGGGGAAACTGCCAGCAGGCAATCTACTGTGTGCAGCTGCATCACTTCTTAGTGGGTCCAGTTTTAGAAAGTTAGAGGCTTTCTTTCAGTTTGTGGGACTCCATTTCATTTAAAAAACGCAGTACTACAAATACCAACATGATTATCTGTTTCCGGCCATTAGTGATGCTTGGAAAATTGAACAATTGTCTCTAGCAAGTACATTCGAAGGCAAACTATTCAGGCTAGCCGGCGATGGACAGTGCGACAGCCCTAAGATTTTCTGCCAAGTACTGCACCTACCACTTTCAGGACATGGATGGTAAGAAAATTGTGAGTTCGGTGGTCGTGCAGGTAACACAATGTACATCCTCAGTGGCCATGGAGGAACTAGGATTTATAAAATCAGTGGAATATCTACAATCGAGGGGAATGCACATCGACCTCATAGCCACGGACAGACACGTTTCAATTGCCAAGACAATGAGAGAGCAGTTCCCACATATTAAACATCAATTTGACGTATGGCATCTTGCTAAATCAATCAATAAGAAAATCTCGGATGCAGGGGAAAAAAAAGTTTTGGAAAGTATTTCAGAGTGGTCCCAGTCTATCAGCAACCATCTTTGGTGGAGCTCCAAAACTTGTGAAGGGTCAGTGGAAATACTACTTGAAAAATGGTGGTCACTGATGCACCGCTGGTCAGAAAACCTACATTTCCACCAATGTGAACATGGCCCTTTGTCCCCAGTGGAGGCACGGAAGAAGAAGTGGTTGATTCCATCTTCACCGACACACAAAGCCATTGAGAAGATTGTTTTCGATAAAACTCTATCAAGAGATTTGAGGGGACTGACAGAATTCTGTCACACATGAGGTTTGGAGGTGTTCCACAATATGTGCCTAAAGTACAGGCCAAAGCGCTTGCATTTCAGCATACAGGGCATGAGACATAGGACTCTACTTGCCGTCTTGGCCCATAACGAGAATCTCGGCCGTGAACAATCTAGGACTACGGGTAATGTAAGGATGCCTCGCTACACTAAGGCCTTTTCAAAAAGAAGTAAGCAATGGGTGATCAAACCAGTCTATGGGGAAATGGAGTTCGACTTTGTCAAAAGCCTTATTGTTGCTGTATTAGAGAAGCACAGATATGGAATTTTGAACGTTTCTGTGCAGAGCACTGATCCATTGCCACTGTGCCATGTCCACCCAAAGGAGAGCTGGTTGTGAAGTACAAATCCGGTTTAAATAATTGTAATACGATTGTCTTTTTGTAAATAAATGTTATTGTACAGTGTACATACAAAGTATGCTAGCCCTAACCCCTACCTTCACCATCCTGGGTGTCATCTTTGAATACTCTCTATTCACCTCATATTGCTGACCTTGTTTATATGTGTATGTATATATTTTTGTTGATGCAACTAATTTTCGCAATCTCATGTAAATGCTGGGCACTGTTAACCGAGGGGAGGCTTGCGTATTGCAAATAATAAAACAAACAAACAATAAATCTCACTTTCAACTCAACTCCTCGGCTACTTTATGCTTTCCCTGACCTTCCCCAAAAAATTAAAAGTCTCAATAGTTATGGTTCTTTGGGGCTGCAAAGCTCGCAGACAACGAGGACAAAATTGGGGGCCTTAGAACGCGCCAAGCGAGCCGTTACAGATGGGAGAGAAGCCAGTTCGCATTTGCACATTGAGGCGCAGTACATAGATGGATTCGAAACTTCAAGTTCTCACAGATGGCTTTACTACGGGATGTTGCAAAGAAAGAATGTATGCTCATTTCTAGTGAAGGTCAGCGGCTTTGATTTTCAGCTTGCGGCCTGAAGAAGCCCACAACTCGCACTGGCAGTATAAGGTTCTATTGTTTTTTGACCTTGAGAGACAGGGACCATGCCGAAAGAACATCATTTGAAGGGGGGGTGGGGGAGGGTGCAATAACGTAAGTGACGATAAGGCAGAAAATTCTGAAACTAGACCGAGTTTCATGTTAGTTCAGTATGCGAAAAATCATTGTCAAGAGCACAGTGGGATTTAGGGACTGCATTACGTAGAGACACAATGGAAATTGCAAATATAATGTAAGTAACTCTTTAGACGCTTTTATGCCGGAATGAAGAATTAATGAATGGATGCATGAATAAATGAATGAATGAAGAGCTAGGAAAACGTTTGTGGGATCGTCCTTGTAGCGGGCACATGGACATGCAGGTCCACATTCCACACGCATGTAGACAAACAGTCGTTTCTCACTGTGTGCTAACCTTGATTTATTTCGTTACTTTTCGCATTGATTTCAGAGCCGAACATACTCCATTGCACTATCCTTGAAAGCAAATAGTTTCAACTCGGCCGTAATAAATAAAATGAATAATATTAATAAAGATGGGCTGGCGAGACTAATTATAATTTTTATGTTTTCAAAACAGGTATATCCTTCCCTACTGCGACTGCCACCAGTTTCAGACCCCGGCAGACTGCTTCTTCAACCGCCAGCTGCAGCTTCTTGTCAACAACTGCACCACTTTGACAATCTTAGCGGCTAGAAGCAACATATCAACCTTTACGCTGGCCTAGTGCCTACTTGATGGAACAGCCTTGCAGTTCACCGTGTGACCAAAGTGCTTCTTTTAACGAAAACCAACACCCTGTGTACCATAAACGAACAGCGCGTGACTCACGATAAAACGGAACAGTTTTTGTGGTTAGAGATAAAAGAAAATAGACGACTGGGCGCGTTTGCCTACGCAGCACAGAAATGTCATGGAAAGAGGCGGGGAATATGAATGTTTTGATAATGTCAGGCTAAGGGGCGGGGGATATGATTTAGTACCGCAAAAGCAGGTCAGCCAGGGCGATGCGGCAAGTGATAGGATTATCCCAAAATGGTAGCTCCCTAATGCCTGTTTTCACGTGCTTTTAATGGACGAAAACTCGGGTAAGGTCCATAGGAAATTTTTCTAAAATCGAGCGACTTAGGCTTAAAAACACATGGCCGACCCGTAGGGGCACTAAAAAAATTTTACCGAACCATTCCTTTAAGCACTTTAAAACCCTATTTGAATATAAACTACACATAGGTCCAGAGGATCTATGGAAGTATATATTCCATGTATATTCAAAATCAGTGGGGTATGCGTCGATTCATTTTTTTAATGAGATTAAACTTGGTAGAGATGATGTGGATAACAAAAAGGAAACGCTCTAATAGTGGTAAAATGGTCAATAAGATGTAAATGGTGTAAAGTTTTCTTATTGAGATTTTGACCTGGCTATTTAGAAAAATTTGAAAAGTATTGTTTTATATTTTTGTAATAATTGTTAAATTCTATCTTAATGATAAATGTAAAGATGTAATTATGTTTTGAAAGGTTGAGTTTCCAAATAAAAAAATAAAATTAAAATAATTTGTTTTGTTTTATATTGTTGTCCAATATGTTTATGGTACCAATGCCGAAATAAAGTAATTGATGATGATAAAGGAATCCACAGACTGCGTTTTTGGCTGCAGACCCAGAAGTCTTTCTGCTGCAACTCTTCTTTTGTGCTTGGGTACTGTGTTGGCTGGGGTATTTACTTACCTTAAGCCTGTGTGATTTCTGTAAAGCGATTGGGGCGTTTTCTGTAATTGGGAGTCCTCTCATCCAGCTCACTGAGGCCCACTGCTGGAATCCTTATGGGGTGTCTTCTAAGACATCTCTGGACCCTAACTAGCTTTAAAGTTAATTACTTACTTGTTTGAACAGTCTTCCACAGGAACTCTGACCTTTGCCTGCAACAGAAGCCCATATCACCCTGCATACAGCTGGCACATAGACCACTAGGGCCCCTTTTCTGCCTCTGGGTGAACTCATGCAATAGACTAGGGAAGGACTGGATAAGTAAAGGATTCTGCCTTGAAAAGTAACAAGTGTTGAAAAGTACTTACTTGAGAAAGGGTTAGTTGGTAACTAACTCAGAGTGAACAGTTACAAAAGTTCTTACTTACCTTGAATGTGTGCTGTGCCATTCTGAAAGGTATATGTACGGTTATTTCTATTCACCTGTGAATTGGTTATGCCTTTCCCAAAATGTAACTACGCTGGCTTCACTATTTCTTTCAGGGAATAGGTGTATGTTTCCCAATTGGGCCTTGCTTCCCCTAACTTGCTGTGCAGCCTGTTTAGAATAAGTCTGCCTTAGGTTTTACCTACCTAGAGTGTAACATTGGGTTTTGGTTTCCCTGGTCTGTTTTATACAGAAGCTAAAACAGTCTTGTGTCTATAAATACCTTGAAGTTGCTGATAGCTCCTTTTAAAAGTATATAGGTTTTACTTACCTTGAGTTAGCTGTGTGCCATCCTAAAATAAGAAAGTTATTGCTTACCTCAGTCTGTGTTCCACTGATCTAAAAAGCTACTGTAATAGTATATTACAACATTAGGTTTTACCTGCTTAGAATAGCTGGGTGCCATTCTTGGAAAGTGTTCTTTAGATGTAGCTGACCTTGGTCAGCCTGGTGCATCCTAAATTTTTTTTTTTTTTTTAATATATTTTTATTTTATTTTAAGGTCAAACAAACACACTACAACCGTTTCAAAACATAGAAAGCATCATATTTCAGCACATTTTCAAACTCCCCAACTCCCCCCTCCCACTTTAAACTAGAGCCAGTTCTCACATATCATTTATGGGAACATCACTGGGTGGCACACTACCTAGACTGCCATCAACCGGGTCCTCTGTTTCGTTGTCACCATGGTGAGGGTTTGCCAACGAGGCCACCAATTGCCGCCAGGCCAACAAGGGCCCTACTTCTTCTTCGCCCCCCCCTGGTGACCGCTTCAAACCAGACTACGGATTCAGCTTCTGCCCATCTCAAGAGGTCTGTCAACCACAACTCCACCCTGGGTCTATGGGCCGCCTTCCAGCCCATGGCGATCCTACGTTTGGCCAAGACATAGGCCAGGTCCTTCATCTTGCTTATGTGTTTCAAATGCCGGGGTCTAGGGAATAGTCCAAGCAAGCATGACCAGGCCGATTCCACATCCAGCACTACCCCCCCACCAGCCAGTTTCGTCTTGACCTCATTCAAAAATCTATGCACCTCCGGGCAAGCCCAAAACATGTGTAGCAGTTCCGTGTTCACCTCCCCACACCTGGGGCATTGCTGTATAGCTGATCCCCCAAACTGTGCAATCTTCTCGGGGGTTAAATAAGCCCTGTGGGTAACATACAACTGAAGCTGTTGGAATCTCGCGTTACGGGACACCTTTTCATGGTACCTCTGGGCCCGTTCCCACTGCCCATCCGTCATGGGTCCTCCCACCTCCTCCATCTTGTCTCAATTGGAGCAACTCCTTCCCTGCCCTTGCCCGCAGGAGCTCATATATCCTCGATATTTCGTGCCCGCCCTCCGATACATCGTACATGGTTTCCAGGGAGGCATCTGGATCCTCCGCGAGCACTGCTCCGGCCATCTTTCTCTAGTCTTTTTCACCAGCCTAGTGTAGGTTATATATTGGCCACCATGTACTCCTGTCTCTTCCTGCAGCCGCTGAAAGTCCACCGCCTCCCCTTCCCGCCATATGTCCCCGAGGGTGGCCAGGCCTACCTGTTCCCAGTATCTGCGGACCGATTCAAGTAGTTGGGAGTCGCTCCCACACAGAGCCGCCAAAGGGGCCTGCTGGGAGTATGGTTCCGAGTCCCCCCCAATTTTCCATGTCCTGTGCCAGATCTCCCAGCCCAAACTCAGTAACCGCCCCTTGCCCACCAGTTTATCTCTGCCCAACCACACCACTTCCATCAGAAAGTATGGGGCTGTATCTTCGCGCAGGAGCCTGGCTTCCGCCGAATCTTCAGTCGAGAGCCACCTGGCCACGTACTGCAGCTGCCCCTCCAGGTAATAGAGTTCGAAGTTAGGCGGGCCTATCCCCCCCCCTGTCGCACGGGTTCTGGAGCTTCCACAGAGCCACCCTATTCCTAGAGCTGCCCCACACAAAACCCCTACACACGCTGTGAAGTTTCGCGAATAGACTTCTGGGTATCAGAAACGGGACGTTTGTAAAAAAAGTGCAAGAGTCTAGGCAGGACCACCATCTTGAGCAAGGCCGCCCTCCCCATCATGGTCAGGGGCAGTCTGGACCAAAATACCATACTGTTCCTAATCCCCTCTATCGCCTTTTCCGTGTTGTGGTTGTGTTCTGTCTCTATCTTGTGGTAAATGTTTATTCCCAGATACCTAAATGTTACGGGCTGCCATGGTATCGGCAGAACAGCCAGCCTCTGCACTGGGACATTCCTATATCTACCCAAAGGGAACAGGCTGGACTTTCCAGGGTTCACCGATATACCGGAGAGGATGGCGTACCGTTCTATCACCTCTAGGACGTACTGTAGGCTTTCTTCTGGATAGCGTCAATAAAGGAGCATATCATCCGCATATAATGATATCAAGTGCTCTCCACTAGCCGTGTTTATGCCCACCTCCCCATATTGTTGACGCAGGCATATTGCCAGCGGCTCCAATGCCAGTATATATAGCATCGGTGACCAGGGACATCCCTGTCTGGTCCCCCTGCCCAGTTGCCAAGAATCTGAGACCGTGGAACCTGTCTTGACCCTCGCCATCGGGGTGCTGTAAAAGAACTGTACCCATCTGAGGTATCCGGGTCCCACTCCATACCCCTTCAGGACCGCTTTCAGCCAGGACCATCGTACCGAGTCGAAGGCCTTGACCGCGTCCAACGACACTATGGCCAGCTCGCCCGTGTCCTCCTCAGTTTGGTCCATTACATGGTGTAGCCTCCGGTGGTTGTCGGTGATGTTCCTGCCCGGAACATATCCCATCTGATCTGGGTGTATCAGTTTCTTAATCACCCTTTTCAGTCTATTAGCCAACACCGCCGTGAGTATTTTGCTGTCCTGGTTGAGCATGGACAACGGTCTGTAAGACCCGCACTCCACGGCCGGCTTGCCTGGTTTCAAGAGTGGGATGATTACGGCCTCACGGAGGGACAACGGGAGTTCTCCCTTCTCATAGGCCTCGTTGAAAGTGGCAAGCAGTGGCTGGAGCAACTCTTGCTGGTATGTTTTGTAGAACTCGCTGGGCAGCCCATCCGAACCCGGCGCCCTGCAAGTGGGCAAGTTCCGAATCACTACCTCCAGCTCATCAGAGGTGACGGGTGCGTCCAACTCAGAGCGTTCTAGATCATCTACGGTGGGCAGCTCAATGTCCCCCAATGTGTCTAGTATGTCTTGACCCATATCCTCCCCCATGTCCTCATACAAGTGTCTATAAAACTTAAGGAATTCCTCATTGACCTCTTTCTGGGTGTTGCATATGCTACCTCCTTCGCCCTGAATCTCACTAATCACCGAGCGGGGGGTCTCACTCTTGTACAGCCAAGCCAGCAATCTGCCCGGCTTATCGCCCCCTGCGTGTATCCGCTCCGTATATTTCCTGTAGCTGAGTCTGCACAGTCTATCCCAGAGTGCACTACAGGACAACTGTAGCACCTCTACTTTGGTTCTGTTATCATGAGCGGTGCTCACGCAACGCGTGAGTTCCTCTAGCTCTCTTTCCGCCTCCCGGAGCTCCCTTTCAACCCCCCCTCTGTAGCCCTTTAACTTGGGAAATAGCCACCCCACGCACCACCACCTTAAACGCTTCCCACAGTGTGCCCACAGAGCTTACGCTTCCCGTGTTTTTATCAAAATATTCTTCAATGGCGTCCCTCAGGCCCTCCCGAAACCCCTCATCCTGCAGAGCCTCGGTCCTAAGTCTCCATGTAGGGATCTGCGGGCGTGGGAGCTGGTGTCTCCAGTCTACCACCAAGGGCGAGTGGTCCGACAGCACTCGGGCCTTGTATTCTGCTCCTTCTATTTCTCTCACTATCCTGGCTGTTACAAACATGTAGTCTAACCTTGTGTACAAATCATGTGGCGCTGTGTAGTGTGAGTACTGTCTATCCGTGGGATGCAGCCTCCTCCACGCATCCTCTAGGCCTAGGACTTTCAGTAGGGTACTCAGCGCTTTAGCCGCCGGTGCCGTTTTTCCTGTCCTATCCTTGGACCTATCCATACTGGGGTCTACGGTACAGTTAAAGTCCCCCCCCACAATACCGTACCACCCGCCAGGGGGCCAAGTTTACCGTAGAGGGTCCTAAAGTAAGCCGCTGTATCGTTATTGGGGGCGTACAAGTTTATGATGTGTATTTCTCTGTTTACCAAGAGACCCGTTACCACCACCATTCTACCCTCCGGGTCCACCGTAGAGTCAAGCACTCGAAACGGCATGTGGGGCGCCACCCAAATGACGACTCCTCTGGCATACGCCGAGTACGCCGCCCCCACAACGGTGCCCTTCCATTTCCTCCCGACCACCTCCAGCCTTTCCCTAGTGAGGTGGGTCTCTTGCAGCAGGGCTATGTCTACGCGCATCCTCTTTAAATACATCATCACTTAGTTGCGTTTAAGGTAGCTGTTGAGGCCCCTTACATTCCAGGTCACAATTCTGAGATTACCCGATGCCATCTAGTCGGTCTATCGCCGTCCCATCCCTCCCCATAATGTTCCCCATGTAGGGTCGTTTCCTGGCTCCTTCCCTTTTATTAACGAACCGTGCCTCCCTCCCCCTTCTCCAACCTCACACCACTGCACACAACTCCCCCCCCCTCCCCACCAACCCCCAACAATAGCCCAGCTCCATCCCTGGATCTCAGGCCTACCCACGTCTGGACCCGTCTCGTGACCAAGAACAAGGACCCCGCGGGGTGTCACCAATCTAAAAGTGACCTAACTAAGTATACTACTATCGGGTGCAGAGGTTGCTCCCCAGGAGCTCCCAGTAATCTATTTAGGAGAAGTGAATTCAACGGGACCCGCCAGCAGATGCCATGACTTCCCCCACACAAGCACAATATTAAACTATATTCTAGTCCCAATGTCATAGCTATGGCCTCACGGGTGCCTCTGCAGTGTGCTACTTATCTCCATCCGCTTCTGTCTGGGCATCCGATTCCTGTGGTCGACCTTGCATATCCAGCCATTCCATCGCGTCGCTCGGCGTCTCAAAGAAGAGGGATCTGTTCTTATGTATCACCTTTAACCTAGCTGGGTAAAGCAACATGTAGCGGTGGCCTGCCTCTCTGAGCCTCCTCTTCACCGTTCCAAAGTTCATTCGTCTCCGTTGTACAAGCAGCGCGTAATCCGGATACGCTGTTATATTCGCTGACCCCCTTTCTATCGTGCCCCCTTTCCGGAAAAATTCGAGAATCTTCTTGCGGTCACGATAGTTCAAGATCTTTGCAATCAACGGCCGCGGGGGGGGCTCCCGGGGCCGGTATCCTGGTCAGGGCCCTGTGCGCCCTTTCGACCGTGAAACCCTGGGTACCCCCACTATGCGAATGTTGTTGCGCCTGGTGCGCCCCTCCGCCTGCTCTGCTCTGTCCTCCAAATTGCCCACTCGCTGCACGAGAGCATGAAGTTCCTTGGCGTGTGTATTGCACGCCTCCACGGTCGGGGCCAACTCCTGCTCCAGTTCCCCAGTGCGCTCCGCGATCGTTCGCACATCCTGGCGCAACAGGTTCACTTCTTCTCGGACCGCTCCTATCTTGAGGTCTAGGCCCTCAAGGTCAGGCCCAGCTTCGTCTCCCAGGCCACCTTCAGGTCAGCAATTGCTGCCAGCACCTCCTGGATGGTACCCGGTGGGCCCGTCACTGCCACAGGGGTTTCTTTGCTCTTGCTCCCTTCCGCGCCCGAGGGCGACCTAGCATAGGTCTCCATCGTAGGCTGCTTGATCCGGGGTCGCACCACCTTGGAAGACATCCTGTTGCGTCGATTGGGCCCACGCGCCCAGCTGTATCCTCGCGGTTTCACTCTGCTAGTCCGCCACAACCCATGGCCTCTGCAGTAGGGGCTCGCCCTTATGTTCTTGCTTTCAGCCCAAGGCGCATGCGACCAGTCTATCTGGTTGGGCTCACCCACGTTCCGACCAACCTTGTCTTCCTCAGCTCGTCGGACCTTTTATGGCCCTTTGTCCACAGGCGGCCATCTTGGGTGCTCCCCTTCCTTTGCGCGACCGCCAACTTCTTCGGGGTCTAGTTCCGTGAATATGCAGTCTCGCCGTTGGGGAGGGCACACACCGTATGCCCCCCACTTTCATACGCCTTTAGATGCACCGTGGGATCGGAAGTCCGCCAAAAACCATCACTTTTTTCCCAGGATCGGATCATCGGGAGCTCCTCCAAGGAACATGCTCTCACGTAGCCATCAAGCCACGCCCCCTGGTGCATCCTAAATTAGCGTAAAAAATACCTGCTTACCTTAGTCTATGTTCCACTGGACTGAAAAGCAACTGTGCGGGGTTATCATTGCATAATTGACAGGGTCTACTACCCTTGTATTACACAAAGTAATCTAAAAGTAATCTAAAAGTAACGTATGGTTTTTACTCCCCATGAACAGGCGTGGCCTATACTAAATGTTTATGAAGGTTTGACTTACCTAGAAATACTGTTAAGTGTTCTGATGGATTGATGTTTTATTTATATTGCACTCATACACGGGTGTTTCAGAGAGCGACAAGGCAAAGGAGGGGAACAGGGGAGAACAAAACAACGATCTTACTAGGCCCAGTGACTTTGAGGAATGTCTGAACAAAGCATATGCTTTGGTCTGTATACTTTAACCCCTTAAGTGCTACGGAGAAGGTTTCTCATTGTTTGCAGTGCGGAGGACAAACTACCTTGTCCTTTTAAGCACTTGGGTTGGTGTGATCGCTGCCAAACCCGAAACCCAACCCCTGTGCTATGCGAGGAGGAGGTTTCTCCTCACGGCCCGGGGGTTGGATTTCCTTCAGTTTCACGTCAGCGTGCGTAAAGCACGCTGATGTGGAACCTCGTCTACCGCCCACCTGGCCCACTATTGGAGTTCCAAGAGAACCTCCTACATAGATTAACAGAAAACCTAAAACTCACCTCCAAAAGCATCCTCTTAGGTGACCTAAACCTAGGATACAACGACAAAGGATAAGCCTGCCAAATCTCTTTCACTAGCCTTAAAGGAACTAGGCTTTGACCAAAAAATAACTTCACCCACACACAACAAAGGCTGCATTCTTGACTGGGTAGCCGACCACAACTGCCACATCGACATTAGCTCCAACACCCCGACTCCTTGGTCAGACCACCACATCATTCACTTCTTCATCCCAGTCGTATCCAACACCAAAAAGCCCAACCCTATCCCCCCAGCCCTGGCAAGATGCGCCAAAAATCTTACTAAAGATAAGATCATACCACACCTAAGCATCCTCACAACAGATCTTAAGTCCTCCGACCCATCACAGCTAGCAGACATCTATAAGAGCACCATAAGCACTGCCATTGACACCATCGCCCCTTTACAGAATAAAAAAGCCAAAACAGTGAAACACTAACACATGGTTCTCCCCTGAACTTAAAGAACTTCACTCTCAGAAAAGAAAAGCATTGAACACCTGGCAGAAATCCCCATCCCCAGCCACCCTATCTTCCTACAAAAAAATCACCTCCCAATACAAAAAAAGCTATAATCACAGCCAAGTCACCCTCCTACAATGAAAGAATTGCGAATGCAAGCTCCGAATCTAAAGAACTCTTCGCATCTTTAAAGAACTCACCACACCAGCTACCAAATCACAAGATATGGTTAAAGACCAAACATGGTGCAACTACATACAATCTGCCCTCTTGAACAAAATTGATCTCTTACAACTAAAAATCAAGGAGCACCACAAAAACCTATCACAGCACCTCACATCAACCACCGTTAATAACCACTTACCCACCCCCAGCACAGAGCCCCCTTCCACCAAAACCCCCACAACCCCTTTCAAATTCAGGGAAGTTACAGAACATGATGTTATTGAGATAATGAACAAGATTAAACCATCTAACTGCAAAGGAGATCCATGCCCAGCCAGTCTGATCAAAGACTGCACCGAAACACTCGCCCCCTTCCTCAAATCTTTCATTAATGCTTCCTTCAACGCCAACACAGTTCCAGACAACCTAAAAGAAGCCTGGGTACGCCCTCTTCTAAAAAAACCTACTCTTGACCCAGAAGTGGCTAATAACTATAGGCCCATTACCACCGTGCCTTTCCTGATCAAGATCCTGGATAAAGTTGTCTACACGCAAATCCAGGAATATTTTGAAACTAACCATATCCTAGGCAAAAGACAGTCAGGCTTCCGACCAGGACACGGAACAAAGTCAGCCCTACTTGATTTAAAAATACAACTTGGAGACATCATGGACAAAGGCAAACCGGCACTACTACTCCTATTGGATCTGCCCGCCGCCTTTGACCTTGTTAACCATGATATCCTAGGCTTGCACCTAAAAAATGAAGCACACTTTTCCCCCGAAGCTATCGCCTAGGTGGCCTCGTTTCTAAATGGAAGACTCATGAAGGTCTTTTCAGACACTGCCTCAGCAACCCCTACTATCATCCACTGTGGCTTTCCCCAGGGCTCATGTACCGCCCCTACTCTTTACAATATATTTACCCTTCCACTCTTCAATGATCTTGACCGTTGCAACATAGCGTACACCAACTACGCGGACGATACACAGGTATTACTCCCGCTAACTGTCACCTATGAAGAAGATACGACAGCCCTAACCAAAATTTACACAGCCATTCAAACATGGATGGCTGCCAACGGCCTCTGCTTAAACAGGGATAAAACTGAAATCCTCATAGGTGGGACCAGCAAAACTCTTAAACTCCCCCCACAATATAAATCCTTCAAAATCGACAACTCCACCATCACAGTCTCCAAGACTGTCAAAACACTAGGTGTTCACCTAGGCACCTCACTATCCATGTCCCGCCAAGTCAACGCCATAGCATCCTCCTCAGCGCTCACCACCAAGGTGATCAACGCAGTCAAGCCTTTTCTCTCCAACAAAAACTGCCTATCCATTGCCAGAGCCACAATAGGTACCAAGTTGGACTATTGTAATGATCTCTTCCTAGGCACCTCTGTCAACAACATAAAAAAACCTCCAAATTACGCAAAACAACGCGCTCCGGGCAGCGCTGACCATCCCCAACAGGGAAAACATCTCCCAAGCAAGGAAAGATACCCACTGGCTACCAGTTAAAGAATGCATACTCTTTAAAGCCATGGCCATCACACACAGATGCCTCACACTAGATGCCCCACCCTATCTCGCAGAAAGAATCACCCTCAACGCTTCTAAGAGACCCACTAGAGCCCACCGTGCCAACCAGATCTATGTTCCCACATTCAAAAGATCTAGAGCCGGAGGATCTAGCTTCCAACACCTCGCACCCAAAAACTGGATTGCCCTACCAACTTCACTAAGGAATTAAAAATCATACACCACCTTTCGCAAAAACCTAAAAACCTTTCTTTTCCGCTAATGCTTAAATATACATAGTTATGCTTGCACTGTAACCTCAGCAAAGCCTAACTCCTTGACCCTCTCGGTCTCGTACCACCTAGCAATGTACTATTGCAACCGACTGTTACTATATACCTATGTTTAAATATGCATAGTTATGCTTGCACTGTAATCTCAGCAAAGCCTAACTCTCTGACCCTCTCGGTCTCGTACCACCTATCAATGTACTATTGCAACTGACTGTTACTCTATACCCATGTTTAAGCTTAAGCCTACTGTAACAGCGCCACGATGCCTCAGGGCAGTTCTGCGCGCTTTATAAATGCAAATAAACAATAAAAAATAAAAAAAAGATTTACCTTGGTCTACTTATATTTAAATAAAACCTTATTTTTGCTATACATTTCTTTTCAGTGTTTCTTTGGACCATATGTGTACTACAATTTCTTTGTATTTATTCTTCAGCCCTCTCTCCCTCCTAAGATAAGCCTGGCTACTCTGTCTACGCTATCATATACTCAGGTGGTACAGACTTATACCAAGAGTGGGGTCTTGTACTGTTTCAGTTCAATGGTTTCAGTAAGTCCTTAGGACTTCAGAAAAACTGTCCTAACAATCTGGTTCAACGACTTCAGCGTCTCTTGCTCTTTTTTTTTGCGGTTTCAAGGGCCTCATCGACAGCCTTTCCAAAGAGAGCAGAGTCTTCTACAGGTTTGTTAATGAGCGATGCCCGAGTCTCTGGCTTAAATCCAGAGTTTTTGAGCCATGCATGGTGCTTTAACAGAGTCCTTTGTGCAATAACACGTCCCTCCATCTCAGCTGAACCCAAAGTCTTTCTGAAGATGTTCTGCATCATTGGATGCCCTTCACCCACCACTGTTAAGAGTTGTGTGAGAGTAGGTCTTGGGGCGTTCTAAAGACCTTCCTGCACAAGTCTCCATTGGGCATTGCTATAGCTTGCAAGGAGCATGGTATTATTGGTGATACGAGTGCAGCATGCAGCAGAGGTGGTGATCAGTTTGCACAGAGCATAACGCTTTTTACAATCCTTGTACGGAGGAAACTCTGATGAGGACAGTGGCACCCCTGCCCTTTTTCTGGTGGTTGTTACAACCAGGGAGTCCGTAACAGAATGGCCTCCGATATACAAAGGATCCGAGGGTCCTGGTCGGAACATCTCCACTCGAGGGTTGACAGCCCAAGTGAGTGAGGGTGTAAGCAAGGAAGGAGCAAGGTATTTCTTTACTGAGTTCAGGAGGACTGACTGGGACCTTTTCCTTAAGGATATCCTCCACGAAATCTGTGTCAGATATGGCCTCCTGTGCGACTATCTTGAAGTGGTCAGCAACCTTTTTAAGGAGGTTGTTGAATAACATCTGGCTGTCGATGGTCGACGAGTCCCGGGGCTGAACTACGGGAGGAATGTCCAAGAAAATGTTATCTGGGTCAGGGGCATGGGCCGTGGTAATGTGCCAAGTACCCTGGTTATCAGCAGGGACCCAGTCAGGGTCTTGAGAGATGGGGTCCTAAGAGGGCCGATCCGGAACAGGGACACAGTAAATGTCATGGTCAGGGACCTCCTGGTCCTCATTGAACATATCCACAAGAGGTTTGACTGGGCATTTTTCAGACAGGGATGCAAACTGTGCACCTGTAGAAAGGAGCCCTGGCGACTTTAGAGGAATAGGGCAAGTGTCCATAGGCTTATGCCTTTTAACCACATCAAATTGGTCAAAAAATGTCAAACTCAGACATCCTATCCATACAGGCCTCAAATCGCTCCCTAGTCCACATAGAGGAGTCATCAGGTGGGTGGGGGGGGGGGGGGAGGGAGGGAGGATGAAGCAGTTGGAGCAGGATCCTGTTGCAGGGCCTGGCAGAGGGGAGGAGAGGCCGGATAATAGCCTTCTGGCAAAGAGGAGGCCTTTTTAGGCTCAAAATCATGTGAACAGGCCTTAGAATGTTTTTCCCGAACAAGGGAAGCATTTTAGACAGGGGGGCCCATTTCAGCTCATCTTTCGACGCTACCGCACTGGGGGCTGAAGATTTATGTGAAGCGCTCAGTAATGTAGAGGTTTTAAGGCCTTGTGAAAACCGCAATGGCGGGAGCGCAGTGGGCATCGATCCACAAGGTTTGGTAGGCTTCGTCGAAATCTTCAATGGGCCTGCAGTGTCAATGTCTTCCTCAATGAGTCAGTCGAATGAGGCGTAGGGGTTGTGTGTTTAGGTTTCAGGGTGTGGAGTCCTTATCGCACTGCCGGCAGCATGCTCATCGGGGCTAGGGTAGGACACGCGGGAATCAACAGACTCCACATGTGTCTACTGCGTCCGAATCAGAGTCGTGGCTGCCAACAGTTTCCTCGTCCGAGGAGATGGCGCTGGCGGGAGAGTGACTCTCGGCCTGCATGGTGTTGGTTGCCCACCGCTTGGTGCGGCTTTCCTTTAAGGTTTTTGGGCCAAAAATGTTTACAGGCCTTGCAACGCGGCTCATCGTGGTCACGAGGATGGCACTGATTGCACTCTTTAGGAGTGTCCTTCTAGGGGAATTTGCCATTACATGACAGGCCAAATGTAAAGGGTGTTTGCGCCATAACAGAGATAAAAGGCAGCCAGACAGAGGGAAGAGGAGGAGCAAAGAGGCATTCTCAAGAGAAAGTCAGTAAAATGGTACCCCACTCTGCCTACTGCGAGGCTGGGCCAGAGTGCCAAGGCCGAGAAGAAATCAGCTGCTGAGTCGCCAGAAGTGTAACATCTGCGAGGTAAGATCAGTCGTCAAGAGGAGGTCGAGTAGTCCTCGAGGAAGCTTGGCGAGAAAGCTAAGCAAAGAGAAATCAATATAAACTCTGTTATGAGCCCCGCACTGAGCGACCGACTAGATAGGTGAAAAAAACAATCTGGTGGGACCTCGACACGAAGGATTTTGGGTACACTACAAGTCACGTTAGTGAAAGTTTTACAATCACGCCCAAGTCGAAGTCCCTTTTCGATCTTCAAAATAAAGATGCAATACTCTGCGATTACCACTAGATGTCGGACTATATGCACAGCATGTGGTTCTAAGCAGATTCACACTTACCAGAAACCATATTTTCAATACTCCATGTCAGGTTTCTTTGACAGCTAATACGTCATGATTTATGCATTAGCTGTATTAGGTTTGCCTACAGCTAATTACCTGTTGCCAAGTCTTTTGGGAAAGTGAGATTTTTCGATTTTAAGTGATTGCGGTGGTACGTTGTTCTGCCAATACCAGGTTTCTCTATGATGGGTATTTAATGTTGTCTTTGAGATATATTATAATTGTACATTCATACAGCGCTTATACACAGGTGGAGTGTTTCAAAGCACTTGATGGCCAACAAGATAAACTTGTGCAGACCTGTAGAACACTATGAGAATATATGGCCAACGGTGCCGGGAGTTTTTTTCGAAATACGCCTGTTCCATTGGCATCCCCTGTTTCTGCCTCTGTTCCTCTCTAAATAAATAAATAAATAACGATATGGAAATTTGACTTTTCCGTTTTGCGTTCTGCTCCGTGATACATGTGTCGTTGACATCTGTGTCTTCGAAAAAACTAGCTGTGTAAAATAACCAGCTTCTTAATATAGATGTTAAGGGTCGAAGACAGATACATGCAATATCGTGTGTGCATTTTGTTCTCTCTTTTTTCGATAATTTTTCGATCATTTTGTCGATCGAATGTCGACAGTGCTGTTCCTTTAATCATGCAAAACAATATTGTAATCCTTACTAATGCAAATACTATGTCTCAGGCAGTTGTAGAAACGTCAACCCACGCACTTGATGCAGAGCCTAACATTCAAGTAATTCCAGGGGAAGCAGGACCATGCGGATACGAATCGGCGCAACAGCTTTCGGAAGTGCGCACCACATTTACAACATCCATAGATATTCTTCAGCAGCACGAGGTATGGATACTGACAGCTCCATCGAGCGTGATCATATAACGTGATTCCATTTGCTATACTTTCTTCCCTATTAACGCAAGTAGTGTGTTTCAGGGAGACGATGGAGCTTCCACCATTTAGATGAAGCAGATGTAAAGAAATCGGAGAAATAAGTCAATTAAATCTGATCGTATTTAAATATTCCTTGATTCTTTTAGACAATGCAACATTTGTGGTTATCTCTTTATATGTACCTGTGCCGTCGACCCCAAGTGTGTGTTATGTTTACAATATTGAAAACCATACTAACGCAAGTACTGTGTTTCAGGGAGTTGCTGATGCCTCCTCTTCAATACAATCATTCGTGGCAGTCCAAGCAGAGCCAGAGGTTTGGATACGGACAGCTCCATCGAACTAGGTCATCAGAGCTCGAATACTTGTCGTTTGATTGTTCCACACAATGTTTAAATCGTGTTTGGCTATTGAGATGTACCTGTGTGTTCGTCCTCACGTGTGTTTTATGCTAACAATATTTTGATACACAGTAATGAAAATACTATGTTTCAGGGAGTCGATGGAGCCTCATTCCGTGATGTCTATGCGGATACAGAAAATATAGTCGTTGCAGCGCAAGAGGAAGGGGAGACATGCGGATACTAATCGGAGCAACAGCATGCAGATGTTGAAGGTCGAGTCAAAAAAATTGCAAAGAAAAGAAAAAAATAAGGTTAGTTACAAACAGTTCATAACTTTAGACATTTTTTTGTGCTGGGGACTATTTTATGTTTTTCTTCCAGTCAATTGTACTATACTTTATCTTGTGTTTAAAACTGAACATCCCTTTTCCAATCTATCCTCTAGTTACTACCCGTGGGTGTCCGAACTATACATATACAGACAGTGAAGCGAATGAGAGATGTTGCTTGCCAGACCATTTACTCTATGGAGGAACTATTAATTCAGACGCCGCGTGTTGAGACTAGAGATGCTCATGTCCAATGGCCAGAACATGAAATGAATGTGTCCAGAGAATCCAGCAAAGTTATATTGGACCATTGCTACAGTGCGACCGCACCACCACAACAACATGATACTGGATGTATTTTAGATAGCTCTGAAGTAGTCGCAGATCAATTCACACAATCTACACCCGCCAAAAAATTGCCACCAAAAAAGCTGTCGACATTGTTGTGTTCTACCATCAATGTTGAAGTAGCAGATGTTGAAAGGACAGAGAATGAACCAGCAGCAGCATTCACCGACGCAGCAGAACTTGATTGCAGCGATATTTCTTTCAAATGTGGTGATATGTCCTCAACGTCACAGGCCGAAACAACTTTGACGCCGGATGACAGTCTAATGAAAGAGGCAAATGCATAGTATTCGACAGTTGTTTGATGAATATTATAAGTATGCTGAAATGTGGGCATTCCGTTAGAGGGAAAGTATGTGGGAAGCCATTGATTCATGTCACTCGTCAAAAAAAAGGCAGTAACGTCAAAATAAATGCCGCCTGTAGATTAAATCATACGTTCTCATGGTCTGCACAACCGATGCTGGGGAAACTGCCAGCAGGCAATCTACTGTGTGCAGCTGCATCACTTCTTAGTGGGTCCAGTTTTAGAAAGTTAGAGGCTTTCTTTCAGTTTGTGGGACTCCATTTCATTTAAAAAACGCAGTACTACAAATACCAACATGATTATCTGTTTCCGGCCATTAGTGATGCTTGGAAAATTGAACAATTGTCTCTAGCAAGTACATTCGAAGGCAAACTATTCAGGCTAGCCGGCGATGGACAGTGCGACAGCCCTAAGATTTTCTGCCAAGTACTGCACCTACCACTTTCAGGACATGGATAGTAAGAAAATTGTGAGTTCGGTGGTCGTGCAGGTAACACAATGTACATCCTCAGTGGCCATGGAGGAACTAGGATTTATAAAATCAGTGGAATATCTACAATCGAGGGGAATGCACATCAACCTCATAGCCACGGACAGACACGTTTCAATTGCCAAGACAATGAGAGAGCAGTTCCCACATATTAAACATCAATTTGACGTATGGCATCTTGCTAAATCAATCAATAAGAAAATCTCGGATGCAGGGGAAAAAAAAGTTTTGGAAAGTATTTCAGAGTGGTCCCAGTCTATCAGCAACCATCTTTGGTGGAGCTCCAAAACTTGTGAAGGGTCAGTGGAAATACTACTTGAAAAATGGTGGTCACTGATGCACCGCTGGTCAGAAAACCTACATTTCCACCAATGTGAACATGGCCCTTTGTCCCCAGTGGAGGCACGGAAGAAGAAGTGGTTGATTCCATCTTCACCGACACACAAAGCCATTGAGAAGATTGTTTTCGATAAAACTCTATCAAGAGATTTGAGGGGACTGACAGAATTCTGTCACACATGAGGTTTGGAGGTGTTCCACAATATGTGCCTAAAGTACAGGCCAAAGCGCTTGCATTTCAGCATACAGGGCATGAGACATAGGACTCTACTTGCCGTCTTGGCCCATAACGAGAATCTTGGCCGTGAACAATCTAGGACTACGGGTAATGTAAGGATGCCTCGCTACACTAAGGCCTTTTCAAAAAGAAGTAAGCAATGGGTGATCAAACCAGTCTATGGGGAAATGGAGTTCGACTTTGTCAAAAGCCTTATTGTTGCTGTATTAGAGAAGCACAGATATGGAATTTTGAACGTTTCTGTGCAGAGCACTGATCCATTGCCACTGTGTCATGTCCACCCAAAGGAGAGCTGGTTGTGAAGTACAAATCCGGTTTAAATAATTGTAATACGATTGTCTTTTTGTAAATAAATGTTATTGTACAGTGTACATACAAAGTATGCTAGCCCTAACCCCTACCTTCACCATCCTGGGTGTCATCTTTGAATACTCTCTCTATTCACCTCATATTGCTGACCTTGTTTATATGTGTATGTATATATTTTTGTTGATGCAACTAATTTTCGCAATCTCATGTAAATGCTGGGCACTGTTAACCGAGGGGAGGCTTGCGTATTGCAAATAATAAAACAAACAAACAATAAATCTCACTTTCAACTCAACTCCTCGGCTACTTTATGCTTTCCCTGACCTTCCCCAAAAAATTAAAAGTCTCAATAGTTATGGTTCTTTGGGGCTGCAAAGCTCGCAGACAACGAGGACAAAATTGGGGGCCTTAGAACGCGCCAAGCGAGCCGTTACAGATGGGAGAGAAGCCAGTTCGCATTTGCACATTGAGGCGCAGTACATAGATGGATTCGAAACTTCAAGTTCTCACAGATGGCTTTACTACGGGATGTTGCAAAGAAAGAATGTATGCTCATTTCTAGTGAAGGTCAGCGGCTTTGATTTTCAGCTTGCGGCCTGAAGAAGCCCACAACTCGCACTGGCAGTATAAGGTTCTATTGTTTTTTGACCTTGAGAGACAGGGACCATGCCGAAAGAACATCATTTGAAGGGGGGGTGGGGGAGGGTGCAATAACGTAAGTGACGATAAGGCAGAAAATTCTGAAACTAGACCGAGTTTCATGTTAGTTCAGTATACGAAAAATCATTGTCAAGAGCACAGTGGGATTTAGGGACTGCATTACGTAGAGACACAATGGAAATTGCAAATATAATGTAAGTAACTCTTTAGACGCTTTTATGCCGGAATGAAGAATTAATGAATGGATGCATGAATAAATGAATGAATGAAGAGCTAGGAAAACGTTTGTGGGATCGTCCTTGTAGCGGGCACATGGGCATGCAGGTCCACATTCCACACGCATGTAGACAAACAGTCGTTTCTCACTGTGTGCTAACCTTGATTTATTTCGTTACTTTTCGCATTGATTTCAGAGCCGAACATACTCCATTGCACTATCCTTGAAAGCAAATAGTTTCAACTCGGCCGTAATAAATAAAATGAATAATATTAATAAAGATGGGCTGGCGAGACTAATTATAATTTTTATGTTTTCAAAACAGGTATATCCTTCCCTACTGCGACTGCCACCAGTTTCAGACCCCGGCAGACTGCTTCTTCAACCGCCAGCTGCAGCTTCTTGTCAACAACTGCACCACTTTGACAATCTTAGCGGCTAGAAGCAACATATCAACCTTTACGCTGGCCTAGTGCCTACTTGATGGAACAGCCTTGCAGTTCACCGTGTGACCAAAGTGCTTCTTTTAACGAAAACCAACACCCTGTGTACCATAAACGAACAGCGCGTGACTCACGATAAAACGGAACAGTTTTTGTGGTTAGAGATAAAAGAAAATAGACGACTGGGCGCGTTTGCCTACGCAGCACAGAAATGTCACGGAAAGAGGCGGGGAATATGAATGTTTTGATAATGTCAGGCTAAGGGGCGGGGGATATGATTTAGTACCACAAAAGCAGGTCAGCCAGGGCGATGCGGCAAGTGATAGGATTATCCCAAAATGGCAGCTCCCTAATGCCTGTTTTCACGTGCTTTTAATGGACGAAAACTCGGGTAAGGTCCATAGGAAATTTTTCTAAAATCGAGCGACTTAGGCTTAAAAACACATGGCCGACCCGTAGGGGCACTAAAAAAATTTTACCGAACCATTCCTTTAAGCACTTTAAAACCCTATTTGAATATAAACTACACATAGGTCCAGAGGATCTATGGAAGTATATATTCCATGTATATTCAAAATCAGTGGGGTATGCGTCGATTCATTTTTTGAATGAGATTAAACTTGGTAGAGATGATGTGGATAACAAAAAGGAAACGCTCTAATAGTGGTAAAATGGTCAATAAGATGTAAATGGTGTAAAGTTTTCTTATTGAGATTTTGACCTGGCTATTTAGAAAAATTTGAAAAGTATTGTTTTATATTTTTGTAATAATTGTTAAATTCTATCTTAATGATAAATGTAAAGATGTAATTATGTTTTGAAAGGTTGAGTTTCCAAATAAAAAAATAAAATTAAAATAATTTGTTTTGTTTTATATTGTTGTGCAATATGTTTATGGTACCAATGCCGAAATAAAGTAATTGATGATGATAAAGGAATCCACAGACTGCGTTTTTGGCTGCAGACCCAGAAGTCTTTCTGCTGCAACTCTTCTTTTGTGCTTGGGTACTGTGTTGGCTGGGGTATTTACTTACCTTAAGCCTGTGTGATTTCTGTAAAGCGATTGGGGCGTTTTCTGTAATTGGGAGTCCTCTCATCCAGCTCACTGAGGCCCACTGCTGGAATCCTTATGGGGTGTCTTCTAAGACATCTCTGGACCCTAACTAGCTTTAAAGTTAATTACTTACTTGTTTGAACAGTCTTCCACAGGAACTCTGACCTTTGCCTGCAACAGAAGCCCATATCACCCTGCATACAGCTGGCACATAGACCACTAGGGCCCCTTTTCTGCCTCTGGGTGAACTCATGCAATAGACTAGGGAAGGACTGGATAAGTAAAGGATTCTGCCTTGAAAAGTAACAAGTGTTGAAAAGTACTTACTTGAGAAAGGGTTAGTTGGTAACTAACTCAGAGTGAACAGTTACAAAAGTTCTTACTTACCTTGAATGTGTGCTGTGCCATTCTGAAAGGTATATGTACGGTTATTTCTATTCACCTGTGAATTGGTTATGCCTTTCCCAAAATGTAACTACGCTGGCTTCACTATTTCTTTCAGGGAATAGGTGTATGTTTCCCAATTGGGCCTTGCTTCCCCTAACTTGCTGTGCAGCCTGTTTAGAATAAGTCTGCCTTAGGTTTTACCTACCTAGAGAGTAACATTGGGTTTTGGTTTCCCTGGTCTGTTTTATACAGAAGCTAAAACAGTCTTGTGTCTATAAATACCTTGAAGTTGCTGATAGCTCCTTTTAAAAGTATATAGGTTTTACTTACCTTGAGTTAGCTGTGTGCCATCCTAAAATAAGAAAGTTATTGCTTACCTCAGTCTGTGTTCCACTGATCTAAAAAGCTACTGTAATAGTAGATTACAACATTAGGTTTTACCTGCTTAGAATAGCTGGGTGCCATTCTTGGAAAGTGTTCTTTAGATGTAGCTGACCTTGGTCAGCCTGGTGCATCCTAAATTTTTTTTTTTTTTAATATATTTTTATTTTATTTTAAGGTCAAACAAACACACTACAACCGTTTCAAAACATAGAAAGCATCATATTTCAGCACATTTTCAAACTCCCCAACTCCCCCCTCCCCCTTTAAACTAGAGCCAGTTCTCACATATCATTTATGGGAACATCACTGGGTGGCACACTACCTAGACTGCCATCAACCGGGTCCTCTGTTTCGTTGTCACCATGGTGAGGGTTTGCCAACGAGGCCACCAATTGCCGCCAGGCCAACAAGGGCCCTACTTCTTCTTCGCCCCCCCTGGTGACCGCTTCAAACCAGACTACGGATTCAGCTTCTGCCCATCTCAAGAGGTCTGTCAACCACAACTCCACCCTGGGTCTATGGGCCGCCTTCCAGCCCATGGCGATCCTACGTTTGGCCAAGACATAGACCAGGTCCTTCATCTTGCTTATGTGTTTCAAATGCCGGGGTCTAGGGAATAGTCCAAGCAAGCATGACCAGGCCGATTCCACATCCAGCACTACCCCCCCACCAGCCAGTTTAGTCTTGACCTCATTCCAAAATCTATGCACCTCCGGGCAAGCCCAAAACATGTGTAGCAGTTCCGTGTTCACCTCCCCACACCTGGGGCATTGCTGTATAGCTGATCCCCCAAACTGTGCAATCTTCTCGGGGGTTAAATAAGCCCTGTGGGTAACATACAACTGAAGCTGTTGGAATCTCGCGTTACGGGACACCTTTTCATGGTACCTCTGGGCCCGTTCCCACTGCCCATCCGTCATGGGTCCTCCCACCTCCTCCATCTTGTCTCAATTGGAGCAACTCCTTCCCTGCCCTTGCCCGCAGGAGCTCATATATCCTCGATATTTCGTGCCCGCCCTCCGATACATCGTACATGGTTTCCAGGGAGGCATCTGGATCCTCCGCGAGCACTGCTCCGGCCATCTTTCTCTAGTCTTTTTCACCAGCCTAGTGTAGGTTATATATTGGCCACCATGTACTCCTGTCTCTTCCTGCAGCCGCTGAAAGTCCACCGCCTCCCCTTCCCGCCATATGTCCCCGAGGGTGGCCAGGCCTACCTGTTCCCAGTATCTGCAGACCGATTCAAGTAGTTGGGAGTCGCTCCCACACAGAGCCGCCAAAGGGGCCTGCTGGGAGTATGGTTCCGAGTCCCCCCCAATTTTCCATGTCCTGTGCCAGATCTCCCAGCCCAAACTCAGTAACCGCCCCTTGCCCACCAGTTTATCTCTGCCCAACCACACCACTTCCATCAGAAAGTATGGGGCTGTATCTTCGCGCAGGAGCCTGGCTTCCGCCGAATCTTCAGTCGAGAGCCACCTGGCCACGTACTGCAGCTGCCCCTCCAGGTAATAGAGTTCGAAGTTAGGCGGGCCTATCCCCCCCCCTGTCGCACGGGTTCTGGAGCTTCCACAGAGCCACCCTATTCCTAGAGCTGCCCCACACAAAACCCCTACACACGCTGTGAAGTTTCGCGAATAGGCTTCTGGGTATCAGAAACGGGACGTTTGTAAAAAAAGTGCAAGAGTCTAGGCAGGACCACCATCTTGAGCAAGGCCGCCCTCCCCATCATGGTCAGGGGCAGTCTGGACCAAAATACCATACTGTTCCTAATCCCCTCTATCGCCTTTTCCGTGTTGTGGTTGTGTTCTGTCTCTATCTTGTGGTAAATGTTTATTCCCAGATACCTAAATGTTACGGGCTGCCATGGTATCGGCAGAACAGCCAGCCTCTGCACTGGGACATTCCTATATCTACCCAAAGGGAACAGGCTGGACTTTCCAGGGTTCACCGATATACCGGAGAGGATGGCGTACCGTTCTATCACCTCTAGGACGTACTGTAGGCTTTCTTCTGGATAGCATCAATAAAGGAGCATATCATCCGCATATAATGATATCAAGTGCTCTCCACTAGCCGTGTTTATGCCCACCTCCCCATATTGTTGACGCAGGCATATTGCCAGCGGCTCCAATGCCAGTATATATAGCATCGGTGACCAGGGACATCCCTGTCTGGTCCCCCTGCCCAGTTGCCAAGAATCTGAGACCGTGGAACCTGTCTTGACCCTCGCCATCGGGGTGCTGTAAAAGAACTGTACCCATCTGAGGTATCCGGGTCCCACTCCATACCCCTTCAGGACCGCTTTCAGCCAGGACCATCGTACCGAGTCGAAGGCCTTGACCGCGTCCAACGACACTATGGCCAGCTCGCCCGTGTCCTCCTCAGTTTGGTCCATTACATGGTGTAGCCTCCGGTGGTTGTCGGTGATGTTCCTGCCCGGAACATATCCCATCTGATCTGGGTGTATCAGTTTCTTAATCACCCTTTTCAGTCTATTAGCCAACACCGCCGTGAGTATTTTGCTGTCCTGGTTGAGCATGGACAACGGTCTGTAAGACCCGCACTCCACGGCCGGCTTGCCTGGTTTCAAGAGTGGGATGATTACGGCCTCACGGAGGGACAACGGGAGTTCTCCCTTCTCATAGGCCTCGTTGAAAGTGGCAAGCAGTGGCTGGAGCAACTCTTGCTGGTATGTTTTGTAGAACTCGCTGGGCAGCCCATCCGAACCCGGCGCCCTGCAAGTGGGCAAGTTCCGAATCACTACCTCCAGCTCATCAGAGGTGACGGGTGCGTCCAACTCAGAGCGTTCTAGATCTACGGTGGGCAGCTCAATGTCCCCCAATGTGTCTAGTATGTCTTGACCCATATCCTCCCCCATGTCCTCATACAAGTGTCTATAAAACTTAAGGAATTCCTCATTGACCTCTTTCTGGGTGTTGCATATGCTACCTCCTTCGCCCTGAATCTCACTAATCACCGAGCGGGGGGTCTCACTCTTGTACAGCCAAGCCAGCAATCTGCCCGGCTTATCGCCCCCTGCGTGTATCCGCTCCGTATATTTCCTGTAGCTGAGTCTGCACAGTCTATCCCAGAGTGCACTACAGGACAACTGTAGCACCTCTACTTTGGTTCTGTTATCATGAGCGGTGCTCACGCAACGCGTGAGTTCCTCTAGCTCTCTTTCCGCCTCCCAGAGCTCCCCTTCAACCCCCCCCCTGTAGCCCTTTAACTTGGGAAATAGCCACCCCACGCACCACCACCTTAAACGCTTCCCACAGTGTGCCCACAGAGCTTACGCTTCCCGTGTTTTTATCAAAATATTCTTCAATGGCGTCCCTCAGGCCCTCCCGAAACCCCTCATCCTGCAGAGCCTCGGTCCTAAGTCTCCATGTAGGGATCTGCGGGCGTGGGAGCTGGTGTCTCCACTCTACCACCAAGGGCGAGTGGTCCGACAGCACTCGGGCCTTGTATTCTGCTCCTTCTATTTCTCTCACTATCCTGGCTGTTACAAACATGTAGTCTAACCTTGTGTACAAATCATGTGGCGCTGTGTAGTGTGAGTACTGTCTATCCGTGGGATGCAGCCTCCCCCACGCATCCTCTAGGCCTAGGACTTTCAGTAGGGTACTCAGCGCTTTAGCCGCCGGTGCCGTTTTTCCTGTCCTATCCTTGGACCTATCCATACTGGGGTCTACGGTACAGTTAAAGTCCCCCCCCACAATACCGTACCACCCGCCAGGGGGCCAAGTTTACCGTAGAGGGTCCTAAAGTAAGCCGCTGTATCGTTATTGGGGGCGTACAAGTTTATGATGTGTATTTCTCTGTTTACCAAGAGACCCGTTACCACCACCATTCTACCCTCCGGGTCCACCGTAGAGTCAAGCACTCGAAACGGCATGTGGGGCGCCACCCAAATGACGACTCCTCTGGCATACGCCGAGTACGCCGCCCCCACAACGGTGCCCTTCCATTTCCTCCCGACCACCTCCAGCCTTTCCCTAGTGAGGTGGGTCTCTTGCAGCAGGGCTATGTCTACGCGCATCCTCTTTAAATACATCATCACTTTGTTGCGTTTAAGGTAGCTGTTGAGGCCCCTTACATTCCAGGTCACAATTCTGAGATTACCCGATGCCATCTAGTCGGTCTATCGCCGTCCCATCCCTCCCCATAATGTTCCCCATGTAGGGTCTTTTCCTGGCTCCTTCCCTTTTATTAACGAACCGTGCCTCCCTCCCCCTTCTCCAACCTCACACCACTGCACACAACTCCCCCCCCCTCCCCACCAACCCCCAACAATAGCCCAGCTCCATCCCTGGATCTCAGGCCTACCCACGTCTGGACCCGTCTCGTGACCAAGAACAAGGACCCCGCGGGGTGTCACCAATCTAACAGTGACCTAACTAAGTATACTACTATCGGGTGCAGAGGATGCTCCCCAGGAGCTCCCAGTAATCTATTTAGGAGAAGTGAATTCAACGGGACCCGCCAGCAGATGCCATGACTTCCCCCACACAAGCACAATATTAAACTATATTCTAGTCCCAATGTCATAGCTATGGCCTCACGGGTGCCTCTGCAGTGTGCTACTTATCTCCATCCGCTTCTGTCTGGGCATCCGATTCCTGTGGTCGACCTTGCATATCCAGCCATTCCATCGCGTCGCTCGGCGTCTCAAAGAAGAGGGATCTGTTCTTATGTATCACCTTTAACCTAGCTGGGTAAAGCAACATGTAGCGGTGGCCTGCCTCTCTGAGCCTCCTCTTCACCGTTCCAAAGTTCATTCGTCTCCGTTGTACAAGCAGCGCGTAATCCGGATACGCTGTTATATTCGCTGACCCCCTTTCTATCGTGCCCCCTTTCCGGAAAAATTCGAGAATCTTCTTGCGGTCACGATAGTTCAAGATCTTTGCAATCAACGGCCGCGGGGGGGGCTCCCGGGGCCGGTATCCTGGTCAGGGCCCTGTGCGCCCTTTCGACCGTGAAACCCTGGGTACCCCCACTATGCGAATGTTGTTGCGCCTGGCGCGCCCCTCCGCCTGCTCTGCTCTGTCCTCCAAATTGCCCACTCGCTGCACGAGGGCATGAAGTTCCTTGGCGTGTGTATTGCACGCCTCCACGGTCGGGGCCAACTCCTGCTCCAGTTCCCCAGTGCGCTCCGCGATCGTTCGCACATCCTGGCGCAACAGGTTCACTTCTTCTCGGACCGCTCCTATCTTGAGGTCTAGGCCCTCAAGGTCAGGCCCAGCTTCGTCTCCCAGGCCACCTTCAGGTCAGCAATTGCTGCCAGCACCTCCTGGATGGTACCCGGTGGGCCCGTCACTGCCACAGGGGTTTCTTTGCTCTTGCCCCCTTCCGCGCCCGAGGGCGACCTAGCATAGGTTTCCATCGTAGGCTGCTTGATCCGGGGTCGCACCACCTTGGAAGACATCCTGTTGCGTCGATTGGGCCCACGCGCCCAGCTGTATCCTCGCGGGTTCACTCTGCTAGTCCGCCACAACCCATGGCCTCTGCAGTAGGGGCTCGCCCTTATGTTCTTGCTTTCAGCCCAAGGCGCATGCGACCAGTCTATCTGGTTGGGCTCACCCACGTTCCGACCAACCTTGTCTTCCTCAGCTCGTCGGACCTTTTATGGCCCTTTGTCCACAGGCGGCCATCTTGGGTGCTCCCCTTCCTTTGCGCGACCGCCAACTTCTTCGGGGTCTAGTTCCGTGAATATGCAGTCTCGCCGTTGGGGAGGGCACACACCGTATGCCCCCCACTTTCATACGCCTTTAGATGCACCGTGGGCTCGAAAGTCCGCCAAAAACCATCACTTTTTTCCCAGGATAGGATCATCGGGAGCTCCTCCAAGGAACGTGCTCTCACGTAGCCATCAAGCCACGCCCCCTGGTGCATCCTAAATTAGCGTAAAAAATACCTGCTTACCTTAGTCTATGTTCCACTGGACTGAAAAGCAACTGTGCGGGGTTATCATTGCATAATTGACAGGGTCTACTACCCTTGTATTACACAAAGTAATCTAAAAGTAATCTAAAAGTAACGTATGGTTTTTACTCCCCATGAACAGGCGTGGCCTATACTAAATGTTTATGAAGGTTTGACTTACCTAGAAATACTGTTAAGTGTTCTGATGGATTGATGTTTTATTTATATTGCACTCATACACGGGTGTTTCAGAGAGCGACAAGGCAAAGGAGGGGAACAGGGGAGAACAAAACAACGATCTTACTAGGCCCAGTGACTTTGAGGAATGTCTGAACAAAGCATATGCTTTGGTCTGTATACTTTAACCCCTTAAGTGCTACGGAGAAGGTTTCTCATTGTTTGCAGTGCGGAGGACAAACTACCTTGTCCTTTTAAGCACTTGGGTTGGTGTGATCGCTGCCAAACCCGAAACCCAACCCCTGTGCTATGCGAGGAGGAGGTTTCTCCTCACGGCCCGGGGGTTGGATTTCCTTCAGTTTCACGTCAGCGTGCGTAAAGCACGCTGATGTGGAACCTCGTCTACCGCCCACCTGGCCCACTATTGGAGTTCCAAGAGAACCTCCTACATAGATTAACAGAAAACCTAAAACTCACCTCCAAAAGCATCCTCTTAGGTGACCTAAACCTAGGATACAACGACAAAGGATAAGCCTGCCAAATCTCTTTCACTAGCCTTAAAGGAACTAGGCTTTGACCAAAAAATAACTTCACCCACACACAACAAAGGCTGCATTCTTGACTGGGTAGCCGACCACAACTGCCACATCGACATTAGCTCCAACACCCCGACTCCTTGGTCAGACCACCACATCATTCACTTCTTCATCCCAGTCGTATCCAACACCAAAAAGCCCAACCCTATCCCCCCAGCCCTGGCAAGATGCGCCAAAAATGTTACTAAAGATAAGATCATACCACACCTAAGCATCCTCACAACAGATCTTAAGTCCTCCGACCCATCACAGCTAGCAGACATCTATAAGAGCACCATAAGCACTGCCATTGACACCATCGCCCCTTTACAGAATAAAAAAGCCAAAACAGTGAAACACTAACACATGGTTCTCCCCTGAACTTAAAGAACTTCACTCTCAGAAAAGAAAAGCATTGAACACCTGGCAGAAATCCCCAGCCACCCTATCTTCCTACAAAAAAATCACCTCCCAATACAAAAAAAGCTATAATCACAGCCAAGTCACCCTCCTACAATGAAAGAATTGCGAATGCAAGCTCCGAATCTAAAGAACTCTTCGCATCTTTAAAGAACTCACCACACCAGCTACCAAATCACAAGATATGGTTAAAGACCAAACATGGTGCAACTACATACAATCTGCCCTCTTGAACAAAATTGATCTCTTACAAGTAAAAATCAAGGAGCACCACAAAAACCTATCACAGCACCTCACATCAACCACCGTTAATAACCACTTACCCACCCCCAGCACAGAGCCCCCTTCCACCAAAACCCCCACAACCCCTTTCAAATTCAGGGAAGTTACAGAACATGAAGTTATTGAGATAATGAACAAGATTAAACCATCTAACTGCAAAGGAGATCCATGCCCAGCCAGTCTGATCAAAGACTGCACCGAAACACTCGCCCCCTTCCTCAAATCTTTCATTAATGCTTCCTTCAACGCCAACACAGTTCCAGACAACCTAAAAGAAGCCTGGGTACGCCCTCTTCTAAAAAAACCTACTCTTGACCCAGAAGTGGCTAATAACTACAGGCCCATTACCACCGTGCCTTTCCTGATCAAGATCCTGGATAAAGTTGTCTACACGCAAATCCAGGAATATTTTGAAACTAACCATATCCTAGGCAAAAGACAGTCAGGCTTCCGACCAGGACACGGAACAAAGTCAGCCCTACTCGATTTAAAAATACAACTTGGAGACATCATGGACAAAGGCAAACCGGCACTACTACTCCTATTGGATCTGCCCGCCGCCTTTGACCTTGTTAACCATGATATCCTAGGCTTGCACCTAAAAAATGAAGCACACTTTTCCCCCGAAGCTATCGCCTAGGTGGCCTCGTTTCTAAATGGAAGACTCATGAAGGTCTTTTCAGACACTGCCTCAGCAACCCCTACTATCATCCACTGTGGCTTTCCCCAGGGCTCATGTACCGCCCCTACTCTTTACAATATATTTACCCTTCCACTCTTCAATGATCTTGACCGTTGCAACATAGCGTACACCAACTACGCGGACGATACACAGGTATTACTCCCGCTAACTGTCACCTATGAAGAAGATATGACAGCCCTAACCAAAATTTACACAGCCATTCAAACATGGATGGCTGCTAACGGCCTCTGCTTAAACAGGGATAAAACTGAAATCCTCATAGGTGGGACCAGCAAAACTCTTAAACTCCCCCCACAATATAAATCCTTCAAAATCGACAACTCCACCATCACAGTCTCCAAGACTGTCAAAACACTAGGTGTTCACCTAGGCACCTCACTATCCATGTCCCGCCAGGTCAACGCCATAGCATCCTCCTCAGCGCTCACCACCAAGGTGATCAACGCAGTCAAGCCTTTTCTCTCCAACAAAAACTGCCTATCCATCGCCAGAGCCACAATAGGTACCAAGTTGGACTATTGTAATGATCTCTTCCTAGGCACCTCTGTCAACAACATAAAAAAACCTCCAAATTACGCAAAACAACGCGCTCCGGGCAGCGCTGACCATCTCCAACAGGGAAAACATCTCCCAAGCAAGGAAAGATACCCACTGGCTACCAGTTAAAGAATGCATACTCTTTAAAGCCATGGCCATCACACACAGATGCCTCACACTAGATGCCCCACCCTATCTCGCAGAAAGAATCACCCTCAACGCTTCTAAGAGACCCACTAGAGCCCACCGTGCCAACCAGATCTATGTTCCCACATTCAAAAGATCTAGAGCCGGAGGATCTAGCTTCCAACACCTCGCACCCAAAAACTGGATTGCCCTACCAACTTCACTAAGGAATTAAAAATCATACACCACCTTTCGCAAAAACCTAAAAACCTTTCTTTTCCGCTAATGGTTAAATATACATAGTTATGCTTGCACTGTAATCTCAGCAAAGCCTAACTCCTTGACCCTCTCGGTCTCGTACCACCTAGCAATGTACTATTGCAACTGACTGTTACTCTATACCCATGTTTAAGCTTAAGCCTACTGTAACAGCGCCACGATGCCTCAGGGCAGTTCTGCGCGCTTTATAAATGCAAATAAACAATAAAAAATAAAAAAAAGATTTACCTTGGTCTACTTATATTTAAATAAAACCTTATTTTTGCTATACATTTCTTTTCAGTGTTTCTTTGGACCATATGTGTACTACAATTTCTTTGTATTTATTCTTCAGCCCTCTCTCCCTCCTAAGATAAGCCTGGCTACTCTGTCTACGCTATCATATACTCAGGTGGTACAGACTTATACCAAGAGTGGGGTCTTGTACTGTTTCAGTTCAATGGTTTCAGTAAGTCCTTAGGACTTCAGAAAAACTGTCCTAACAATCTGGTTCAACGACTTCAGCGTCTCTTGCTCTTTTTTTTTGCGGTTTCAAGGGCCTCATCGACAGCCTTTCCAAAGAGAGCAGAGTCTTCTACAGGTTTGTTAATGAGCGATGCCCGAGTCTCTGGCTTAAATCCAGAGTTTTTGAGCCATGCATGGTGCTTTAACAGAGTCCTTTGTGCAATAACACGTCCCTCCATCTCAGCTGAACCCAAAGTCTTTCTGAAGATGTTCTGCATCATTGGATGCCCTTCACCCACCACTGTTAAGAGTTGTGTGAGAGTAGGTCTTGGGGCGTTCTAAAGACCTTCCTGCACAAGTCTCCATTGGGCATTGCTATAGCTTGCAAGGAGCATGGTATTATTGGTGATACGAGTGCAGCATGCAGCAGAGGTGGTGATCAGTTTGCACAGAGCATAACGCTTTTTACAATCCTTGTACGGAGGAAACTCTGATGAGGACAGTGGCACCCCTGCCCTTTTTCTGGTGGTTGTTACAACCAGGGAGTCCGTAGCAGAATGGCCTCCGATATACAAAGGATCCGAGGGTCCTGGTCGGAACATCTCCACTCGAGGGTTGACAGCCCAAGTGAGTGAGGGTGTAAGCAAGGAAGGAGCAAGGTATTTCTTTACTGAGTTCAGGAGGACTGACTGGGACCTTTTCCTTAAGGATATCCTCCACGAAATCTGTGTCAGATATGGCCTCCTGTGCGACTATCTTGAAGTGGTCAGCAACCTTTTTAAGGAGGTTGTTGAATAACATCTGGCTGTCGATGGTCGACGAGTCCCGGGGCTGAACTACGGGAGGAATGTCCAAGAAAATGTTATCTGGGTCAGGGGCATGGGCCGTGGTAATGTGCCAAGTACCCTGGTTATCAGCAGGGACCCAGTCAGGGTCTTGAGAGATGGGGTCCTAAGAGGGCCGATCCGGAACAGGGACACAGTAAATGTCATGGTCAGGGACCTCCTGGTCCTCATTGAACATATCCACAAGAGGTTTGACTGGGCATTTTTCAGACAGGGATGCAAACTGTGCACCTGTAGAAAGGAGCCCTGGCGACTTTAGAGGAATAGGGCAAGTGTCCATAGGCTTATGCCTTTTAACCACATCAAATTGGTCAAAAAATGTCAAACTCAGACATCCTATCCATACAGGCCTCAAATCGCTCCCTAGTCCACATATAGGAGTCATCAGGTGGGTGGGGAGGGGGGGAGGGAGGGAGGATGAAGCAGTTGGAGCAGGATCCTGTTGCAGGGCCTGGCAGAGGGGAGGAGAGGCCGGATAATAGCCTTCTGGCAAAGAGGAGGCCTTTTTAGGCTCAAAATCATGTGAACAGGCCTTAGAATGTTTTTCCCGAACAAGGGAAGCATTTTAGACAGGGGGGCCCATTTCAGCTCATCTTTCGACGCTACCGCACTGGGGGCTGAAGATTTATGTGAAGCGCTCAGTAATGTAGAGGTTTTAAGGCCTTGTGAAAACCGCAATGGCGGGAGCGCAGTGGGCATCGATCCACAAGGTTTGGTAGGCTTCGTCGAAATCTTCAATGGGCCTGCAGTGTCAATGTCTTCCTCAATGAGTCAGTCGAATGAGGCGTAGGGGTTGTGTGTTTAGGTTTCAGGGTGTGGAGTCCTTATCGCACTGCCGGCAGCATGCTCATCGGGGCTAGGGTAGGACACGCGGGAATCAACAGACTCCACATGTGTCTACTGCGTCCGAATCAGAGTCGTGGCTGCCAACAGTTTCCTCGTCCGAGGAGATGGCGCTGGCAGGAGAGTGACTCGCGGCCTGCATGGTGTTGGTTGCCCACCGCTTGGTGCGGCTTTCCTTTAAGGTTTTTGGGCCAAAAATGTTTACAGGCCTTGCAACGCGGCTCATCGTGGTCACGAGGATGGCACTGATTGCACTCTTTAGGAGTGTCCTTCTAGGGGAATTTGCCATTACATGACAGGCCAAATGTAAAGGGTGTTTGCGCCATAACAGAGATAAAAGGCAGCCAGACAGAGGGAAGAGGAGGAGCAAAGAGGCATTCTCAAGAGAAAGTCAGTAAAATGGTACCCCACTCTGCCTACTGCGAGGCTGGGCCAGAGTGCCAAGGCCGAGAAG